>NC_080671.1:188846603-189157603 GCF_030247195.1 Topomyia yanbarensis | reverse complement strand
ATGGTACCGAAAATACCGGTACTGGTTTTTGTTCAGTACCGGTATTATGGTACCAAAAATGGGTCGGTATTCCCGGGATTTTCGGTACGGTATTACCGGTACCACAACCCTAGTACTAAACGATATAGACTGATGTTTAAAGTGGGATTTTTTTGTGACGTGTTTAACATTAATAGTAGATACCACAGCATAGTAGATATTAGAAATTTTGAATCTTTCTTCAGTTTATTTCCACTTGATCAAGTCTCCCCATAAAATTTTGGTCAAGTCTTCCCAACATTAGTTATTGCGTAAAATGTCGGGGTAATAACTATTCCAATGTTCCGATTTATGCAAAACAATTTCACCACTTCATAAGGAATAAGATGATATAGGTATGAGTTCTTTTAATAGTAATTATAGTCGAGTAGATATGTCCATACAATCTTTGATAAAAAATTACATCATTTAACACAAATTTATTAATTACGGAATATTTTCTATAAGGAAAGTATTTTTCATTCCAAACTTTTAAAATTACCTTAAGGGGTCGAAACACGTATAAAAATAGGCGGCGATATTATGCATGCAAATATTCAATACATGGTAAAATCACACTTTATCTCAAGGCGGTGGCGGATCCAGGGGGATGGTCCTGGGGGTCTGGACCTCCGAATTTTTTTTCTGGATCCGCTCCTGTCTCAAGATCATAATTATACAGAGGAGTACGGTTTGCAGTAAAATCATTTGTATATTGAAACAAAAGAACTCGGCATATGAATTTTAAGGAAATTAAAATTTGACGATGAATGAAAAATATGACAATATATTTTATTAATTTCAGACTACTGTAATACTACGTTCACACTGCGAGTTAAAACGTGTTTTAACGCTATCTTGATGACATTTTCCTTGTTGCTAATTATTATAACACGTTTTAACTCTGTAGTGTGAACGTACTATAACGGGTATGCCAGAATACTGGTGCCAACCACCTAAAAGGATTAAAGAAAAGATTTTGTGGGTTTGCTGAAAACAATTGCTAGAACTGGCGGAGATGCTGTTATACTGAACCGGATTTGCGATTCCGCAAATTTCGTATGCGTTAATTGCAAAGAATCAAATATTCTCATTCGTTTCTTCCACAACAAAAATCTAATGCTGCAGAATTACTATTCCCCAGCGAATGAGACAAAAACATTCGCTGAGCTTCGAGCTATCGCAAATCAAATTCATTTTCAGCTCAATTATTCAAACGTGCAAATAGTAGAAAAATGCACACGGCGCCAAAATGAATCCGAATTTTGGCATTGAGTGCGGATTGGCAGAATACCTGCATCAATTCTCAAAGAAGTAGTTAATGCACACTTATTAAAAAATTGTCACCCGTATTTGCTGAGATGTGATACACCAGCTCTACCCACGGTGTGTATATAAAATGACCTTATTACAAAAAATAAGCATCGCTGAATCTTTCGCTATTCGATAGCAGATATTTTTACCTTTAATTTAAGACTTGTTTGAAAATAATCCACCGAGGGTCGATGAACATTTTTATTTTTTCAATTCAATTTGGCGAACTATCGCCAAAAGAAGAAGGGGCCAAAATAATCAATCATGCCATATTCGATAACATGACGTGAGTCTTTGTTTTTTCCTTTTTCAGGTGTTTTTAGGAACGTGTCCACTGGAACACAGAAAGAGAAAGAATGACCAGAACACACAGTGGTCTCAAAGAGCAAAAAAGGTTTTTTTAGATTGCGTCAAAACGGTTGACTTTAGTATAATGGTGTCTTCAAGAAAGTTTCTTGGAGTAGAACTCCCCTTCTTTCTGCCTTATCGGATTGACGAATAATCCCCATAATAGTGAGTTACGAATTTTTTTCGTCAATCCTTTCAGCAAAGTTGTAGAGAAACTCGTTACAAACATTTTACTTAAAGACTTCAACTCTCTATCTTTTAAGTTTTTAGAAATATGGGGCATTATTGGTTAAAGGCCCCATAAAAACAGTTTTTTCCTCATAAGTTTTCTTCTAGATTTTTTCCAGTTCTGGAACATTATTTGGACTATTAAACTGCATTACTTTGCCGAAGACGGAAACTTGCTATTGCTATTATGTGTGCAGATATTCACGTTTTTGGTTGAAAATAGCTCTTTTTCCAATGGCGATAACTTTTAAACGGGCAAACCACTTTATAAACAAATTAAAGTGCAAGAAAAGAACAACAAATGCTGGAAAAATCAGATCTCCCCAAGGCCACCCTCTATGGAAATACTAGAGCTGAAGTTTCTTGATTCTCACCGTTCCGGTCATTCCTTCTCTGTCTGTTTTCCAGTGGACACGGTCGTAAAATTATATTTAAGTGTTTTATTACAAGACTTATCATACATTTATATTAATAAATAAATCTAATCAATCGTGAATCTTATACTGGTTAAAGTTCTTATTCGAAGTTAAAGTTCTTATTCGAAAAAGTTGTTGGTCATGCACAATTCCATAAATATCTCAATAACTACCTTAAAATAAGAATGTAAATTCCACTTATGGAAAAAATTTGTAAGACAGAGAAATACCTTTTCATTTGACACCCAAAATGGTACACTGGTCAAGTTAAGGTTGAGATATTGATCAATTAAAAAAATGTGACAAAGTTTCATGGTTTGAAAGCATTCACTAAAATGCTATATCTCAGTCTCCCGATCGAATTTTCACAATATTTATTCACGAAAACTTTTGTAATAAATAGTACTTTCTAATACATGCCTTTGGTTTAATGAAAAAAATATTGATTTGTGAGGATTTTCTTCATAATTGACTAAAAAATATTGTTTTCGCTTTGTTTAATCATTGATCATTGATCGTTTTGTTCTATCATTGATATAAGCACTTTTTGTGAAAAACTTTTAAATGGAATTTATTCTCCAAGGTCCACAGAAAAATAAAAAAATATTTAAAAAATAATCGAACTTCGAAAAAATTACGAAAACCGCTTATATACGACAATTTTACTCAAAAATGGTTATTTTTCATAAATCGCATTTGTGGAACCTCTAGATGATTTTTTTAGAAACTTGATTTGTTCTACAAAAGTGCTTAAAATATGCTCATCATTCATTATAGGGTTGAGCACCATGACTTTTTGCACATCGATTTTTTTGGGACAGCCTAATATAGTATGTTTCATAAATCATGATATTTAGATTTGAACTAAAAACTAAAACTAATCCACCGAGGATTATTTCCAAATTAGTTTTAAATTAAAGGTAAAAGTTTCTTTCATCCAATAATGAACAATTCAGCGATGCTTATTTTTTTGTCATAATATTGTTCTATTATACACACCGTGCTACCATACGGCCGGAGAAATGAAAAAAAAACTGCAAAACATCACATAGAAAATGTGCTATCAGAAAGTCACGATAGCGTTCAACTACTAGATTGCGGAATTTTTCTTGATTGTGAATCCCCTTTTTAGTTGCCTCACCAGATGGCGTAGGCAAATACATTTGCTGTGGACGATTCGTAATTGAAATCAAATGTCCTTACAGATTGGACAAGAAGAGCTCCTTAGACGAACAACTAAGCTTACAGGATCTTGCAAATCCGTTCATTCGATACGATGGAAATGAATTTTATTTTGTCAAAACGCACGCCTACTAATATCAGATTCAATCCCAAATATTTTTAACTACGTCGGAATTTTTATATTTACTAGTTTGGAGTAAAACAGAAAGCGTTATTATCAAAGTTGAAAAAGATCATAGACTATGGAACTACAGAGGTAAACAATATTTTAGTAATATTCTTCCTGAGCTTCATAGTAAGATTTTCACGAACAAGTTACTATCGTAGGTGATTTGGAGTATAATGTAATAATTGTTTTACCTGACAAAGTGAAACCTAATACTATGTGAACACTACAGAGTTATAATAATTAGCAACAAGAAAAATGTCAAGATAGCGTTAAAACACGTTTTAACTCGTAGTGTGAACATAGTATAAGCCACTCACGTCTATCTAGAAGTTATAATGGTTTGTCGCTGCATTTTAAAATAACGTTATTCCAACTGGTATCCTGATCTTTTTTTATCTCTAAGGTCCATTTTGAGATATGTCCAATAATTGCATACACTGATACAAATTCAACCGTAAATTCTATTTGCTTTACGCACTTAAAATTTATAATAAAAAGAATGCTCAATGTATCAAGCTAACACAAATGTTTTATGTACCTACAAATCGTTCATGCGCACACATAAGTTTTATGTTTGAATTGTTATAAAATCGAGTTATGTTAACCTTCCGGAAGTCGCGCTAGTGAACTGAGTGCACGCTGCTCTAAAAATCTAGCGAAATCGTCTTAACGCGCCAGCGACAGCTCGTTTAGTGGGCCATTTGCGCGAGTTCCGGAGGGTTAATAATATATGGAATCTGAATGTAATGTATTTCTTATTACTTTATACAGATTTATGTTCCGGTAAATACTCTATATTTTGAAATAGTTTTTAACGTTTCGCGTTCCTCTCTTCAGTACATGACAGTCGTCATGACGGCCATGCAGACGTTAAGTCCAACAAAGCAAACATTACTTATGATCGCATAAAAAGACTGCTAACGGTTGTCGTCCCGTTAGAGCAGAAGTTCTGATTCTGAAAGCTTATAATGGAATCGAAACTTCAATTTTCATCGGAGTGGTTCACAGAGGTTTCATCTGAAATAAAACCAAACCTTGTGGAACATTGTCAAATTCTCGCCAGAGGATTATTGCAGACAGGCAGGCAGACAGGCACACCCGCAGCTACTGTCAAAATGAAAATGATGCCCTCATCGTGGATTGGACTTCTGTCCTTTCCAAAAATTAAGGAAGAGCACAAATTCTCCTCCCGAGATAACCTCGTAAAAAACCCACTGATGTGGAGCGCCAATCTTATTAAGTCAAAGAAATTGCTGTTCAAAACCGCAAGCAAATTTCTCCCGAACTTGGTTTCAAAACAAGAAGTTAACCCATAACCCAGAAAAATAAAAACCCCAAGTGTCTCCTTTTTGCGATCCTTCGTTGGCTATTTTAACGAATGAGGTCGCGCATTTCATCACTGTGAAATTACAGAAGTATATCTACCCAAAAATCGATTCCTTCAAAATTTGTCAGTTTATGAATGGGCCACCGATTTCTTCGCCTTATTATATAAAAAAAGAAATACAAAAGTTTCCACCCCAGATTGTATTATAACTAAAATAATATCAGCATAATATCTTCGTACGTGTTGTCAAACAGGACTGACAGGACCAGATTTTATTTCAATCGCTCGGAAAAGGGGTATCTTTGCTTGAAACATGAGAGCATCATCCATGGCAAACATAAAAGGTCCTGTTTTGGTATCTTAACTACGCATAGAGGACTACCCACTTTCGATTGTTGTGAACGCGGATGTTTTGATTTATGTGCTCGACTTGCGGGAGCTTCGAAGTTCATTACATACTGATAGGCGACAAACTATACTGAATCATTAGCGGGGAAGTAATTGACAACAGTTTACAGGGGAAATATGTCCGGCACGCGAGCACCATACTCGCGTACGGGAAATTTACAAATTGCAACAGTTTATCATACTGTCAATGCGACACGCGCCCATTTTATGTACTTTTAAACGTGATTGCGACCTTTCATATTTCTTTCGCATAAATGAGTTTCCTTTTATCAATATCACTCAACAACAATGCATAGAATTCTATATCGGCTCAAATCAACTCTTTCAGATTAGTCAGTAGTCGGCATTCTTGTCAGGTTTGTAGGTAATTCTCGTTTTGAAGTCAATAAATATTAAGACCAACCCAAATAACGGAGCTAGAACTTTGAATGAGACTTACAATGACGGCTGGTGCGTGAAATCAGCGCCTTACCTCGGCACCATTGAACCAACTGATGTTATTTTCGCACATAATCAAACACTTTTTTCAATTTTAGGTTACACCGATCCGAACAAAAAGTAAAGAAAAACATAAAAAACTAAATCTGATAAAGATTTTTTCTCATTTCCATAAACTATTATTCATCCAATGAGCATGTCTCCCAACTTGTCATGTTATATCAACCAGGTTCACATATCAGTAGGTCACAACAGAAATAAATCAATGCTCAGTTGTTCAACAGCATGAGAGCTGTCAGCTAAAAACAAAAGGAATGAAGAAAGCTCAACAATCGAAACGACCATTTCACTATTCAATCTTGTGACCTGACGATCACCGTGCAACCATTAATCACTGAAACCATTTTTCACCCTTCAATCAGGTATAGGTGGTGATCAGTGTGAATGGGAAGAAATTCCTCAAGAAATGGCTAAAACAAATTGGATTAACAAATAAGAGTCTCAAGTACCTACTAATCACACCACTCGCCGGGCAACAGATAATACAGGATATTGAATCACTCTGCTTCGGCTGCAAAATTTAAATTGCTTTCCTTGCTACTTCTTTTATTTTTGTACTAAATCATACCTAACTTCAAAGATATCTAGCTACTGTTCTGCTTGAACTTTGTTTCGCAGGTTTTTATATTCAAATAGTTACGCAATTCTCCAATTCTCACCAGGAAAGGTTCAAGACATTCAGAGTCCTTTCCCTATGCCTACAAGAATCTCAATTTCACAGCAATAAACGAGCTAAAACACAAGGTATACCTCGATAGTACGTACCCTCTTTAGTACGTACCCTCGATAGTAAGTACCCTCTTTAGTACGTACCCTCGATAGTACGTACCCTCGGTAGTACGTACATTTTGCCTCGTTAGTACGTACACCTACCAACAATTTTTTTTTGTTTGATTTGTAAACTTCAACAAAATGCGACACAATTAATAGAAGTTTCACGGGTTCCATGTTATTTCTGCATGCTTTAGAGAGGTTATGTCAAGGGCTCTGTGCTACTCAGAGTAGTTCTGCAAACTCCAGCAAAGTATTCCAACGTTCAAGTAAACCATAAATGCATCATTAAATTCTACCTAGTGTGAAAAGATTCCTACGAGCTTTAGGGACGTCCTACAAGTATCTTGAAAGTCTTATAAATTTTTGGGAGCTTGCTAACTTACAAGGAAATCCTTAGAACTTCAGACAATTTGTACGTTATTCTTATCATTCATACTCTTTTTTGTCAAACATCAGAGAACCTCAATGAGCTTTAAGGATGACAATTCGCCGGTTGCATAAAATTTAGGAAATTACTTCAAACGTCAGAGAATTTTCATGCTCTCAGACATTTTACATAAACAGCAGAGTGTTCACGATATTCACTCATTTTTTTGCCAAACTCGGGATAATTCTGAGAACTTCAAAAAATTCTACGATCGAAATCTTTAGAACTTCTGAAAGTTCACGAAATTTCAATAGTATTTAAAGGATTTATGGAAAAAAATTCAAACATCAAGGGGTGTCTTCAAGTTTTAAAATATTTCTTCAAACAAATAAACTACAACGAACCTCAAGTTAATTTCTGGAACTTACAGTTAACTTCACAAAATTAGGAAAGTTTGACGAAAAACTTTTGCATGCTTTATGTACGGTATGTCTCACAAATATCAGAGAAGTATTACTAACTTCGAAGTAACCGGTAAAATTTAAAGAATTTTTCTGAAGACCAAAAATGATGTTAGTAACTTTTAAGGTACACTATCTAGAGCAATGATAACACGACTTTTACTAATTGATTTTCAATTATTATGCACATAAATTGTGAGTGCTGAATTCATTACATTCTCGGAGATACTAAGTTTTAAATGGAATGGGTGAGATTCAGATGAAGTACACGTAGCGTATTTGATGGAGACTCATATGACTTACAGAACTGGACAAACGCAGCTAAACGAGCCTTTTTTCCTCTATACTTCTTTTGTGAAACTTGTGCGAGCAATTAGTATTCAACATATTGGCGTGGTTCAAGGATTAAGGTATAACAGGGAACTAAGCTTAATATATCTTTAAGCTCATATGTTGTCATAAAATGTAATTAAAATTTTATCGCCTTTCCAAATATATTTAAATATCCGTTTAGCGACCAAAAAATAAAGGAATAGAAAAACAATATGTAATCCTGGTCGGGAAAGAATTATTAATGGCATCGCGCTCGCGGAAATGCTACCAAATTCAAAGAATTTATCATATTTTATGCGAAATTCAGAAAAATCGTACGTAGTCAAGGAACTGAATAAGTCCGAGAAAATGCTTTTACATTCCATTTTCAACCATTCCACAGTGTTTTAAAACGTCGTTTTCGTGCTCAAAATTAATAGCGTCTAAACCGTTGACTTTAGAGGTATAGTTTGTTCGGAGAAGTTGTTGTTCTTATGATCGCATATCCACAGGAGTATACAGTTCAGTGATTAATTCACCTATAAGTGATACACGAAATTTATTTTCCGAACTAATTGAGATAGAGATTTTGTGTCTTCGACAAAGTTGTAGAAAATGTTACTTCAAAAGAAATTTCTAAAGAGTCCCTATATATCTAGCTTCAATAGTTTACGAGTTATGGAACATATTATATGAAAGACCCCTTAAAATTAGTTTTTTCATGATAACTTTTTTAGACATTCTCGTATCTTCTTGAAATCCTCCACAAAGTTGTTTGCGGTATTGAAACACATATTTTTGCTTAACATAGTTACTTTCTATCTGTTGAATTCAAAAAGATATTCCAAATTTTACGATATTTTTGGGGTAACTTCCACCTTCAATAATTCGTTAAGGAGCAAAAAGGAGCAAACAACATCATAACATACTGAAAGTACTAGCTTTTTACTTTCATATAATGGCCCGATTGTTAGTCGACGCGATTCTCCCCGAGTGTTATGTTCAATACAATATGTCATCGCAGTGGTATAAAATGAAATATTCAAGCGCACTGCGACAAACAGCTTCATGTTTTATGGTAAATTGCATAGAACACGGTCGCCTATAACATGCAATACATATGGTTTGCCTTTCAAAAATCAAATTGCAATTTTGGATGTGTTTAATAATGTCATATTTGCATTATAAATTAGATAAATAAATTTATTTTTAATAATCGTTTTCTACGTCATCTTCAAAGTTTTTTCTTCCGCTAGAAGAGCTTTGGCGTCTTCTAAAACTCGTTTCATGCTTTTTTTAGCCATCCCCGAGCCTCAGTCACGACAGAATCCACATTGTGAACAGTTGACGTTAATCAAGCTCCATTTTAATTTACTGGCCAAACACAGTTCATAGCAGTTAATGAAAGAGAAAACTTCTCTCTTTTGTTTACTACCAACATCTGTGATTGGCGAGTAAAGGTTTGTCAGAAATTTGGTTTAAGGCTTTTAAGCTGTTATCATATGTTTATCGAGACTTTAACAGTATAGTTTGTTTGGGGAAGTTGTTGCCTTTATGATTGTGCTTCAACTGGAATACACAGTTCAGTAATCAATTCACCTACAAGTTAAATACAAAATTTAATATCAATAGTAATTTTGATAGATACTTTAAGTCTTCAGTAAAGTTGTAGGTTGTGCGAACAAAATTGCTGAAAGCATTGTTTGACTCTGATTATTTCTTATGGAAGATCCCTTAAAACTTAGCTTTTCTTGATAACTTTATTCGCCATTCTCTAACGTTCTTCATATCTTTTGAAAAGTTCTTTGCTGCGATAAAACACATATTTTTGCTGAACAAAGTATGTTCCTATCTGTAGAATTTAAACATATATTTCACACATATATTTACACTTACACATGAAATAACCCGTTAATAACAAACAGGGACAATTATCAGTCAAACCGAGACTCCCCGAGTGTTATGTTCAAAACAAGCGGTATAAAATGGAACTTCCAAGCGTAGGGAAGATCGGGGCTGGTTGGTCTAGTTTTGCTTTCGGAAGTTCTACACTCATTCTGGTTAGACTTTTTGATAAACGGTTTGCGCTGTCATGAAGATACAACTCATATGTGAATTGTTTCATTCATAAATCAAAATCAGGGAAAAAGTTATTAACAATCAAAGGCGGAGTGGAGGGCTGGGGTAGGTTGACCGAGTTGGATAAAATAAATGAAACACATCAAATGCCACATTAGTGAGAAGACTTCAACAATCACGATTTACAAAAACAAAAGTAAGGTTTAACTGGACCACACAGGATAACAGGGTTAAGTGATCGGTTTAGCATTTATAAATTCACAAACGCGGTCTCAGGAGCGAACCTCCAAATGCCCTTGTTCGCGCGATTATGATTTGGTTACGTCCGGAAGTCCCTATCCTCGGTCCTAGTAGCATAGGTCCAATGCCTTCAAGTGGACCAAACAAAAAGTTGACGCTTATATCCACTAAACAACACGTTCCATGGCGACATAAAAATCGAATTTATATATACATATACATATGGAATGCAAATGAAGATTTCGACTGTTACGGTATTATAAAATTTCTTTTAACGGCTTTGTCAAACAACAACAAACAATATCTCAGACATTCAGATTATCAAAGCATTCAGTCAAAGTACGAACTATATTGTAAGTACAAGAACTATGTATCAACCCAAAACCAGACTAATCACTAATTATAAACTAGTTTCCCCTAAACATGATGCCAAAAAGCATCGAAACGTCGGAAAAATATTAAAATTCGTTCAATTCTTTATCAAAAAACTGACAAAACCGTTAAAAGAAATTTTACATATACATATGTATACACGCGAAGTCACATTCAGGCGACAAACACGTTAACATACAAATGCTGACGCGTTCTCGCAGACATGCTAACATTCCAGTGATAATATGAACGTTTCAGCACTTATAAACATTGTTACTATGTTTTAACTGCCGCACGGTTCTACTGTATTGAATTTGTTGGATATTTTCGGCAAAGAAACGAAAGCAATGAAATTGAAAGACGGGGAGGTATTCTAGAGCGAATCAGTTATAAAATTAGAACACTTACAAACATTCAAACGCGGTCTCAAGCGTGAACCTATAATCTCCAGCGCTCGTGCGATCATGAATCGGTCACTTCCGGAAATCATTACCCTCCGTTCTAGCAACTTAGGTCCATACATTCAGGAATCAGAATCAAAATATATTGGCTCAAATGGCACGTTCCCCGTACATAGTCGGGGATTTGTGCCGTTCCCCGTACATAGTCGGGGATTTGATTTGTGCCACTAGACAACACCTTCCATAGCGACATAACCGGGAACTTTAGTGATATGGAAGATTTCGCTTCCATCTAGCATCTGAACCGCCCACCAAAAATTAGGTATTAGATTCACTGTCCGCGCGCGATCATCTAAGAACACATGCGAATATGCGAAAAGGCACACAATCATAAAATAGTATTTATACACGTGAAGTTACGTACACTTCAGCACACGCAAACGCTCGAGCCTTTCGCGATGATACACACGCTCGCGAAATCCCTACGCCCGAACATATATGAACCGTACAATCAATATCATATTCAGAATCACAGCCGGCTACAGTGTTTTAGTGAGCGACATTGAGTGATTCTGTCGGGGAACCCTTCTGAGAACCTAGCTCTACAACTCCAGTAGGACAACTCTCGGAAAAAAAATCTTTAGTGGTAACCCCAATCCCCTGGTATTATTTGGATTCGTTGTGCTCATCAGTCCAGTCTGTTGGAAGTTTTTTTCGATTTAATGCAATTTAATCGGTTTCGGAGATTCGTTCGATTTCTTTATATCTTCGCGAAAGTTTAATAGGAACCCCAAACTCCTGGTAATCGTTGGAATTGTTCTGCGTTGCAGTCAAGTTCGTTAAAATAATTTGACGGTCAAAGAAATGTTCAAAAAAATTAACACATACAAGTAAGACTTTGAAAAAATGTACCAAGAAATGATTTTTTTCAAATTCACGAAGATTGTTTTTTCAATTCTAAGGACGAAAATTTTTTCAAATGATTTTTTCGGGTTTTGTTTGTTTTGGCACTAAATCTCGACGTTTCATTCTATTTATAGTAAATTTGCATCGAAACAAAATTTTCATTTTTCATCATTACAAGTACCACTCCTTTGCATTATATTAATTAAAACTTTCGAGCACAGCATCCCTAATGATGTCTGATTAAGCTAAAACATTGTTTCGATGCTATAAACATTTTATACATGGCTTAGCGGCAATTTTCATTGATTTTAAACTTTGAAGCCCCATTCCAATCTATTTCAAAAATTTCTTCATCACGTAATTTTTAGGAATCCCGAAATTGTAGTTTTCGTTTTTTTCTTCCGAGCTAGTGTTGAACAGAATTCTAGAACAACTTCAATGCAAAGATATTTTGTAGTTGTTCTTTCATTCTGGTCAAATCAAAAGTGAGCAATCAAACTATTACTCTGTAGTTCCACTTGGTCTGCACAGCATGTTTACGGAACAGTACCTTTCAACACAAAGAAATATGAGCCCCACGGAACATTCCAATCACACTTTTAGATAGCATTGTTTCCACCGTTCGTCTGCTAGTTCCGCGAGTTGAACGCATGTAGATTGACCTGTGAACTATAGAAATATATAGAAATCCGCAACAGCTAACTGTTTAACTGTATCCCAGTCACTGGAGATAGAACGTCCCGTGTGTGAAGCTGTCTGTCTTTTTGAAATCTTAATTTCAACTACAGCTTAATTCCGAAAGAAATGATTCACAAAACTGGATCCTCGCACCTGTCGTCCTTTTCATTACCACCGAGTGGCTTAATTGCACATTTGTCACCTTATTATGCAAAAAGTGACAAGCAGTTGGTTTTCTATACGACAACTGCAACTCTTCGCTCCGATTGCTAGGTGGCAATCACGTCGAATGGGCCAGGGTCTCTAGGCCTAGTCGCGATGCAGCCTGCAGCTCTCTTGCACCTGGAGCTATCAGCGCACTAAAATCGCAGTTGCTCTTCATTGGCCTCGTAGTAGCAGCAGTCAGTGGTACACAGGTTTGTGACAAGCCGGCGGTGCTCTGCTAGTTTCAGCGACAGTTCAATTTGCGATGAATGGTAAAAATGTCTTAACTGAACAAGAGCCGTTTTATACAAGGGAATACAAAAATTCGACCACCGTACTCTAGAGACTCGTGCTGTGCGTTAATTTATTCATACACATAAGCTCTCTGGGTGAACTTTTGATATCCACGTTATGTTGGAGCGCACCTTCTGCAGCGATTTTCGCAATTTTTATTGCATTATCGATGCAGAATTGTTCGCGTTCCTTTTGAGTCTCGTGCGAATTTTTCGCGTTGTTTGTAGTGGATCGCTTTTTCACCGTTTATGTCGGGTGTCAAACCGTAAATTATTATCTTCACATGTGCGCGGCAGTTGTAGGCAGTTTTTGCCTGTTGTTGAGGCATGCTCTGTTTCAGTCGCTAAGTACTATACGGTGAGATAATAAAAGTCTACTTAAACGATGCTGCTATTCTCGTTGTGACTTAATTCAAGGATGAACCAAACGCAGCTCGGTGATTGAAGATTGTCGATGCGAAATTTACTAAAGTCTTTTAATTGCCAGCAACAGTTGGCTACCGGTAGACCCTGAAGAAGGCATATGTAGTCGATATCACAATCTGACTTGATAAACTTGAAATTTTGATCCTTCTGCAATTGGCAGAATTGCATATAGTGAGTATGCGTGTAAGCGAAGTTATTCCAAAAGCCTCGAAGTCTATTATTGAAATCGTTAATCATACTCAAATCGTAGCCATATTTCCTATAGAATCAGTTTAATTTATAGAAAAGTTTCAATAGTCTCTATTCAAATTCAAATGCGTCAGTGTATGACCCAGAAGTAGGGTTTAAAACTGCCTCCTTTTTTAGCAAAATACAACGCAATGGCTTACTAGCTAAAGTATGGTACAATTTCGTCCCCATCTCTATTTATTAAACTCTAAAAGAAGAATATCAGTCAATCAAGATTCAAATTAGGCAAAATAATTGATGGAAAAACTATCGACCTATCTAAATGGTATTTTGGAAAAGTGTTCCCTTGTCTAAGCCGGAGAAAGAAGAGGAATTCCACGAAGAAATAATTCCGTCTGAAAATTTCTAAAATCTTGACCGACCATCTTAGACTTTACAGGTTACACCGGCATGCAAGACTAAACATTTTGCACAGTTAATAAGATTATTTTGAGTCAAGAGCTATTTTTTAAAAGGGCGTAGACGTTTCTAAACGCAATCATTTCAAAATTTTTGTTTGTTCGATTACTCTTTTTCATACAGCAAAATTATCTGAGAACAAGTTACAGGGGATGAAAAAAATATGCGCTGAAAAAAATGTTGTGTCATTTTTCACAAAAACAAAAATTTGTATTAAAAATGTAAATTGGAAAAAAACCCTTTTTTAATTTTATACATTTTGTCAACAAAAACCTAACGAGAAATGAAACATTTTGAATGTAATTGCATGATGGAGAACTTATCGGTAAAAAAGTTTTTCTAACAATAGCTTAATACATGTTTTTAAATTGCATACTAATTGATATCCAAAACTGTAATTTTATTACAGAATATAATTCCAAGTATCATTTTAAATCAAAATGCATTTAACAAAAATCTTCCAAAATGCGATAGTTTTCAAGATATTTGGAATTTCGCTCCAACAAAAGCAATTCATTCATGTAATCATGCCCTTTTAAAAAGTTATTCGCGTTGCTCCATCATAAAATGTCAACAATCTAATGTTTATCAATTTAAGGACGCAAAGAAACTTTTTCAGTGTATTTGGGTCATTGAGGAACTTTCAATAAAAAAGTTTTCCTAACGACAACTTTTGACATATTTTTATAATTCATACTATTCGCAGTCAAAAATATAATTTTATTTTGGATAATGATTTTATGCGCCATTTTAAATAGATTTTTATAACAAAAATTTTCTGAAATGTAGTAGTTCTCTTGTGTTGTTTTAACAACACAATTATTTTGTTTTATTACGACCTTTTTACAAGTTATTCGCGTTTCTCCATCAACAGCAACAGGTTTTTCAAAATGCCAATAACATTTCCTATAACTTTTCATTCGACATTAAGACGATATAGTAAACTATCTAAAAGCTGCATGAGAACAACCGAAATATGATTCAACTATTTTTTTTAATTTTTTTTTACATTTTAACGACATTCAATTAGCTAGAGATTACCCGGTAGAGAAAGTTATGAAATTTGGAGCCATAGTACTCAAGTGAAAGCAATGATGTGAAGTAAACAGATCGGAATACAAGAAGTGGCAGGGTCATTAGAACAGGCTTAATATCGTACGGGCTTAACTTTTGTCTTCTGCTGATGAGGGTCGAGCTTAGACAGCATAACTACGAATCACCCGAGTTCACCAGCATGTGTCTTGGAGTAGACAGGCTTGTCAATCTTTACCGTGACAACCGACAAAAAAGCCACACAAGATCACCACTGAAAACCTGTCGACGATTAGCATCAATCAATGATGATTGCTGCTGTTCATCTCTGTTTGCCTTTCGAATGCCGGGATAGATTTTTATTAGACTATTGTCACTGCGCTTACAGTTGCTGCCGATGGATTCCCATCAGTTCCTTTTTCTTTTTTCCTTTTTTTATTTATTCCCTATGGTTGAATAATATTTTTATTATTTTTGTAGAGCTTTTAAATGGTTTACAGTATCGCCTTGATGTCAATGGAACAGTTGCAGGTATTTCATGGGTCTTCTGAAAAACCTATTGTTGTTGATGGAGAAACGCGAATAACCTGTGAAAAGTTCGTCGACTTTATTGTTACAGGATAGGTTTGAAAAAAATTAATTTATGCTGACTAATTTAATTAAATATTGCACAAAATATTTTTGGAAGAATATTGTCTGATCACAGCATTGAGAACCTATTAGTGATTTTATCGTCATATTATGATAACTTTGCAAAGAATGCGCGTCAATCTAGCCGGCAAAAATACACCCGCTCGTTCAGCGTAGCGCTATCTATAAATGACTAGTTGAAGCAACGATTTCACTGATGATGGAGGAGAAGTCTTGCATCTTAATTAATTGAGAGCAGGTGAAATTGTTTAATGTTATTTTTTCAATGTTTATATATTTTATCCAAATAATTTTCTAAGTACATAAGTTACATCCATTTTGCACTGAAATATTGTTGAATAAGCTTCTGCCTGTCGTACTAACACAAACTCCTATTCCTGAAACATCTATGAAAGTAGTATGGGTTCCCTGCACTTTCGCAAGTAGATGTTGAATTAACATTCCTTCCCTTCCTCGACGATTGTAAGGACGTGGCCAGGTGTACACTGTGATGCTTGTTCCACTATGAAGAAAAAGCGTTAATCCCAAATGTTTTTTTTCTTGCGACACGATATAGTGGATAGCTAATATACACAGCTGATCATTGTACAGCCACCCACGATTTGTGCAATCGTATATGCTATGCTATGCTATCACTACATTGAGAACCTATTGTTTTAAGCATTATGAGGACTTTTGGAAAATTGTAGGATAAGGACTCTTAGCCGAGATCCCATAACTGTCAAATTACTTAATTAACTGTTTGAATTAATATGAGCTCATTTTTGGAGAGATGGAGAGATGTTCGAAAATATGGATTGAGGACAATTGGAATTATTAAAAATTTCAATAAATTTCAAGACAGTAGTTACTAATGGTGCATATTTGAGTGCTGAATTGAATGGCGTAATAAAATCTCTTGTACGAGGATAGTGAAGAAAAGTAAAATAAATGCTCGATAGCATTTTTACTGCCCCGATCACATTCATTCGAAACTGTCCAATTTCAATGTCAAGTATCATCGAAGAATTTTACAACGTAAAACAGCACATATTCTGATAAAATAATTTTGGCGGCTTTAAGCTCATCGCCATCCAAAAACCAGAAAAACTAGCCTCCAACTACAACTCGTATTGGCCGATTTCAATGCAATGCAATGTCAGATAGACAATATAGCTTCCGCAAAGAGCTGAGGAACAAGATTGTGTCTCCGTTTTTTGGAGCTAGCATAGTCCTGTCATTAAGTTAGTGTCGGATGCCGATGAGACGAAGTCGAAACGCGAATTCCACAGCTAATATAGTCAAAGGTTTTTATTATTCTCCACTAAGAAGAAACATAGCATAGCGCATCTTGCATTGGCTTGCTAAGCCTAATTATTATTTCGATTGCATTAGTTCTCATCAGCTTAAAATTAACTCCTTTTCTTGTGCGACATCATGCTTGAATGGGGGTTTGCATGATCCTTTGCCTATTTTAGTTATAGGTTTTGTGCTCTTCACGCGCAAAGATTGTTTTAAACAAATTTCCCCTTAATGGAGAAAAAATAGTTGTTATCAGAATTGTTCTCCACTAAGGATAAATATAGCATAAGGTACACCGGGGCAAGTTGAAATGCGGGGTAAGTTGGAACGAAAGTCTGAACCTTCACAAGAAAAGACTAAACGCCGAGATTATTTTTTCCAGCAAAAACCTTCCTTAAACGCACCTTTTGAATACCATAAGCGGTAGTTTGAAACATGTTATGGTTGCAGATTATTACTAAAAAGTTGTATGTGAGACTATCGTTTAGGATCTGTCAAGTGTAGTAATTATGAACTGTCTTCGGAGAAACCATTGCTCATCCTAAATTTTTAGCGTTCCATTCTTATTTTGACACCCATTGGGGCAAATTTAAATACATACAGACGGGCAAGTTGGAACGACAGTAATAATTCACTAATCTTCAATTCGGGATTGATCATTTTGTTTTAGCATCCGTTATTGTCCGCTAGTACACCAGGAAGCCGACTGAATATTTATTATACAATTTTTTTTTATTCATTTCGTTTATTTGATAGGCACAAATGCGTTAGCTTGGCGGTGCCAAATGCTTATGTTTTTACATTTTGAATATCTTAAAACTAGGAGGTTACAATGTTGAAATATTTTTTTTACAAAGGAAAAAAAAGTTTACAGCTATCTTAAGACTAGAAATAAGATTCAATAAACAAGAGAAGGCCAAAAGATTTTTTTATGAAAAAATTTAAAACAAGGGATTCACTTTGATATACAAGAGGGGGAGTAATAGTATTTTACGAAATATTTTACGGTTATCTTAAAACTAACAATATAGTTTAGTACACAAAAGGGGGAACAAATATTTATGAGGAACTTCACAGAAATCTTAAAACTAGGGATTCAATTCTATTTACAAGATGGAGGACAAGAGTTTCAATAAAGAGTAAAAATTATAGCTATCTTAAAACTAGGAATAAAGAATACTAATTTGAATTTTTTAACTAAAACTTATGCTTGGTCAAGATATTCAGAGGGTGGCTTATTTCCGCATCAGTGTAGCAGCAGCTGTATCAAGGACAGGGGAGAGACAGGGAAAGAAGAGCAAAACTTGAAACATTCGCTCGAACGGCGGGGGGGGGGGGGGGGGAAGGGGGATCAGCGAAACAAATTTGCGCCTCAGTCTAGTAAGTCGTCGAGTACCGGATTGGCGGATGGTATTCTTCGGACCCGCGGGGAATCCTTCAAAAGTCATCGGACCTCGAGTCGCTCTCGCTTCAGTTTCCTTCTATGCAGGCGTAGTGGTAAGGGCGACGGCGATTACATAGTGGCACTCTGGAGCTGATCGGTTCCACAAGGCAGGAGGAAACTCTAAAAACGAGAAATAAAAGAGAGGGGCTAAATTGGGATATTTATCGTTTTTATGAAGGTATAAATAAGGGACATATAGGGGAAATCACGAGTTGCCAGCATATCTCGGACTGGTACATTGGGTGGTCTACCTCGGGCCCGAAGGGATTCCTTTAACTGAGACCTGGCGTCACAATACCCGGCGCATACCCAGACAACGTGTTCGATGTCGTGATAGCCCTCGTCACAAGCGCACAGACTACTCTCCGCAAGCCCAATACGCCGCAAATGCGCATCCATGGTGTAGTGATTGGACATAAGTCGGGACATTACGCGAATAAAATCCCGACCCGCATCCATCCCCCCGAACCAAGGCTTCGTTGATACCTTTGGGATAATCGAATGTAGCCATCGTCCAAGTTCCCCGTTGCTCCACGAGGTTTGCCAACGCGCTTGCGCGTGCTGGTGGTGTAGGAATCCGCGTCATTTCTCCCGTGTTTAAGATGGTCATGTTGAAATTATCGCAAAGATCTTGGATTAATGTTGATCTATTATCATCATGAAGACAGCCCCATACCGTACCGTGCGAGTTAAAGTCTCCCAGAACTAGCCGCGGTGCCGGTAAGGATTCCGTGATATTACAAAGCGTTCGGTCGTCACAAGCGCACAGACTACTCTCCGCAAGCCCAATACGCCGCAAATGCGCATCCATGGTGTAGTGATTGGACATAAGTCGGGACATTACGCGAATAAAATCCCGACCCGCATCCATCCCCCCGAACCAAGGCTTCGTTGATACCTTTGGGATAATCGAATGTAGCCATCGTCCAAGTTCCCCGTTGCTCCACGAGGTTTGCCAACGCGCTTGCGCGTGCTGGTGGTGTAGGAATCCGCGTCATTTCTCCCGTGTTTAAGATGGTCATGTTGAAATTATCGCAAAGATCTTGGATTAATGTTGATCTATTATCATCATGAAGACAGCCCCATACCGTACCGTGCGAGTTAAAGTCTCCCAGAACTAGCCGCGGTGCCGGTAAGGATTCCGTGATATTACAAAGCGTTCGGTGCCCTACCGAGGCTCTAGGAGGAATGTAGATGGAAGCAATGCAAAGGTCTTTACCTTTAATTAAAACTTGACAAGCGACAATTTCAATGCCTGGTGTCGAAGGGAGGTTAATTCGGTTGAAAGAATAGCACTTTTTGATCCCCAAAAGTACTCCTCCATAGGGGTTTTCTCGATCCAGACGAATTATATTAAAGTCGTGGAAGTTGAGATTTATATCGGAAGTTAACCAAGTTTCACATAATGCGAAAGCATCACATTTTAAACTATTTAGTAAAAATTTAAAGGAATCGATTTTCGGGAGGATACTTCTGCTGTTCCACTGTAGAACAGTGATCGAATCGGTGACCTCGTTCGATGACTTAGCCATCGAAGGATACGATCGCTGCAAGGAGGGGCCATTTAGTAGTCAACTGCTTCAAAAATGTTTGCACTATAGGGAGAAAACGTATCAGAAGGCTTTTAAGAGGATCAGTAACATTGAAAGCTGTGAAAATTAAGTCCACTATGTCAGAAAATTTCATTAGTCCGCTACTGGACTGAGTATCTGTTTGAAAAAAGGGGACACTTGGGGTTTTTGATGTCCCTGGAAGTGGTGGGTACTCCTTGTTAGAATTAATATTTCTAAGTCCTGGATCAAATTGCTTCGGCTTTTGTGCATCACTTCCGTTGGATTTATTGATTGTAGTTGGCGCACTCTGAGTGGACGACACCTTGGCACCCTTACGAGGCAATGTAGGGGAGGCTGGATTTCTCCTCTTCCTGGATTCCCCTGGGTTAACCAAAGATGTTCCCTCTCGTGGGTCGTCAGATTCTTGCTCAACGTTAGCCAAACCAGCATAGGGATTTTCGGACAGGACAGATGGCGAAGCATTCTTTAGCATTTCTGCATAAGAACGCCTTGAGCGTTCCTTAAGGGAGCGCTTAATTTTATCCCCGCGCTGCTTGTACGCAGGACATGATTTAAGAGCATGTGAAGGGCCCCCGCAGCAAATACACTTTTCAGTTTCTTTATCGCAAGAGTCATCCTCATGCTCTCCTTCGCATTTGCCGCATCGTTTCTTATTTCCACAATATGTGGCTGTGTGGCCCAACTGCTTGCAATTGCTGCAGCTCATGACCCGCGGTACAAACAGGCGAACTGGTTGGCGAACCTTGTCAAGGAGGATGTAGTTGGGAAGAGAGGACCCGGCGAATGTCACCCGAAGCGAGCCTGATAGAGAGTAGGTAGTCTTACCTCCCTCGGTGTTTGCGGTATACAATTGTTTGCATTCTAAGATCTTAATCTGTTCAAGAGAGGGGTCCTTAAAGCAGCCAACCCCGTGCTCCAACAGTTCTTCGCATTTCAGGCCCGGTTCGGACACTACCCCATCGATTTCACAGGCCACCCAAGGCACGTACGCTTTAAATTCCCGCGTAAAGCGCTCACAGCAAGCAATCGCGTTTGCCTGGCCGAGATCATTCACTAGAACACGTATCTTGTTTGCCCGAACACGTGTTATCTGAGTTACGGCCGGGTAATTAGCAGTCAGATCTCGAGAAAGTTTTAATATATTAACCGGTTTCTCTCCGGTCCGAAAATATATCACCCATGGCCCAGAGGAACCTTCTGGGTACTGCTTTATACGGGGAGCAATGCGAGTATTAGAGGGATCAGGGACTTCCATGATTACATCAGATGCTATTTCGCCCTCGGCCATTTAAGCACGAGGGCAGAGCGTTATATAAACGGGAATGTGTCTTATTATTTGATTACAAGGTAGAGTAAAAGTAGGGAAAAGGAAAGAAAGCAAACGAGGGAAAAAAATAAAGCAAAACTTATCTGCAAACAACGTCGATTGTTCCGCACCAGCGAAAACAATGTACTGGATTTACTGCCGGCACCAGCAGAATGGCAGCTAACGAACGAACAAAGGATGACCTTCACTCACTGAACACACCGAACACCACTGTGAAATACACTGAAGTCTTTTTTTATGCGGTTTTTTTTTATGCGGATTTTTTTTATGCGACTTTTTTTATGCGGATTTTCAAAGTTATGCGGTTTTTTTTTATGCGGATTTTCAAAGTTATGCGGTTTTTTTTTATGCGGATTTTCAAAGTTATGCGGTTTTCTTAATGCGGATTTTCAAAGTTATGCGGTTTTTTGTGCGAATTTTCAAAGTTATGCGATTCTTTTTATGCAGCTTCCTTTTAATTTCTAGGGCATCACCTGAAGCGACTTTTATCGAAAGATAGATCCTCGTGAATGCACATGCTTAAACAAAAGACATAAAATATTCATATTTTTATTTTAGGTTATAAATTACTAGTCTTTGGGTTAAGGATATGAGAAGTATTCTTGATGCAGTGAAAATAAAAACAGAAAATGACTGAATACCTTTTTACCTTTCTCATAATAAAACTTATGCAATCGGTCGGAATTAACACTTTTTAACCGAGGCCCGCAGAGCCGAATCTCTTATACCATTCGACTCAGTTCGGCGAGATCGGAAAAAAAGTCTCTGAGCGTGTATCTTTTTTTTACTTGGTGATAAAGCTTTTACGCCGACCCGGCACACGTTCAGTAGTTAGACCATACGACCGATTTCGTCCATCATGTGCCAGAGTGAGGGACTCTGAACAGAGAAGATAACTCTCTATTCCTCTAAACTCCACCAAGAAGTCCGACATTTGCCTGATCCCCCGGATTCCATTTGAAATGACTACTTTGGGGGGAGGCGTGCTAATGCACTTCACTTGATTCCAGGTCTAGCTGGTCGTGCTAGATTTCCCTTGTCTCGTAACCGCCAAATCAGTCCTGCACGGCATGATATTCTACATGCTTTCCTCTCTACGTTGACCAGTTGGATGCCGTGGTCGATCTGGCGATTCCGGTTGGAGGGTGGCTTCCGGTTCACTGGTGCCCCAACGACCAGGGTCTGTCGCGTTCGGTGCTACTCGGCGTAGCTCCCGACGGTGGAGCTAGCCTACCTCGGCGGAGAGTTCCCCGACGAAAGAATGTCTCCTGCAACCGTTGACGGACACATTATTCTTCCTTAGATGCAGTCCGGCAGAATGCCGAGGTTAGTCCAGCGATTCCCGGTGGAGGATTGCGTCCGGTTCACTGGCGCCCCGATGATTCAAGCCGGCGATTCGCTACGGACTACTCGGAATAGTCCCCGACGGTGGATCTTTCCTACTCCGACGAAAAGTTCCCCGGCAGTGGAAGATCTTCCGAAACCGATACGAACTGCGATTCGGGGTGGAGTGACTTCCAGTTGTCAGGCGCCCCGACGAGCATCTGCCGGCGCTACTTCCCGATCTATTCGAATTAGTCCCCGGCGGGGGCCTAGTCTACTCCGACGGAGAAATTTCCCGACGTTGAAATTTCTCTCGAAATCGTTATCTCGATGCTGGTCGGTTAGGTGCCGAGGTCAGTCTTGCGATTCCAAGAAGTCAAGGTTCCGACAGCATAAGTCATTAAGTGACTTTACGCTTGTCTGGACATGCCGCAGACTCAGGTGATTCGCATTTAATGCCAAAAGATCCTGACTCCTGCGTTGCAGAAGAAAAAGAGCTAAGTAGCCGGAAAACTCTAAGCTTGCTCATATGACCCTACTCCGCGCTTTTTTCTAAACTTTTTTACTTCAAATCCTTGCTTTTCCTTGAGTACTATGGCTCTTAATATTGAAAAATATTTCACACCTTATGTGTTTTTTTTTATGCGGATTTTCAAAGTTATGCGGTTTTATTTTATGCGGATTTTCAAAGTTACGCGGTTTTTTTTTATGCGGATTCTCAAAGTTATGCGGTTTTTTTTTATGCGGATTTTCAAAATTATGCGGTTTTTTTTATGCGGATTTTTTTTATGCGGTACGTATCCCCCGCATAAAAAAAAACTTCAGTGTATAACGATCCGTTCCGTTCAAAGGTTGGGAGACGTATGATATTATACAATTTAATAACAAGTAGTGACATACTTGATTTATTTTTGTTTGTAATTTGCTGCGCAATCTCAAATTCAGTTTCCAATTGCTGTGTGAATTTACCGAAACAGGCATTCAGTTTCAACTTCCAACCTGACTGATATTTCACGCAGAATCGAATGCCTTCAATGCAGATAAAATATGTATTCATTCACCAACCAACGCATTCATTTGTTATATGTGTCTTTTGTATTTTCAAGCATAAGTAAAGTGTGTAATCTGTAGTGTGCCTAGTGTATTTTTGCTCGATAACTCATAGTCTGCATAGAACCAAAATTCAGTTTGCAATTTAAATTGAATTTGAACCGAAAATAACTGAATGAATGCGCTACGACGTATGATTGAGCGACAAGGCAAACAACCGAAGCATACCCTTCAGCACGCCGTGCGTGATTTTTCTTTCGTTCCTCTTTCAAGCTCACTCGGGAATGTCAATATTTCAGAGTTGTACTAAGTAGGATACTAAGTAGGATATAGAGCTTGAAATTATTATTATTGTCCCACATTTTTTGTATCCTGATACTTTTATTTGCTGATATTGATAAAAAACAATTGTGTTCTGTATCATCAATTAATAAATAAGCTCAATATTTTATGAAACGTATCGAATAGAATGTATTAAAATAATAAAAATATAATTTTTCTACACTAGCTTCTACATACACCTCCATACTTCATCCAACCGTACCATCTTAAAGTTTTTCGCAGTTTTTGAATAATTTTATAAATCAAAAGAACATTAGGAGAACTGTGGGTAAGACGGACAGGTTGGGTAAGACGGACACATGGTTACTTTAGGCATATAACATATAAAGTTCAATTGCATTATATGAGTACTCTCTCTTTATGGATATCCTTGAATTATGAAGCACTCAGTAGGCCTTGAATATTGTTAAAAGCGAAAAATTTAAGTAAACATTGATAATCATTAGTGCATCTTCGCGCGGATGTAATTTTTACGTCTCTGATTTTAAGGTTTATCGAGGAAAAAATCAATTTTTTCGCGGATTTTTTCTTTTATTTCGATAGTGTAACTCTTAAATGATATCTTCGTGGAAAATAAGTTCTTATACGAGTGAATAAGTGCAAGCGTTTAAAAAAATATATGTACTGGTGGGGCAAGACGGCCAGTCTAGATTGATTCTATTGATTCATCCTTATATGTCTCGCTTGTAGAAACGAAATTCTAGCAGTCAAACGTGGAGAAGCATCCAGTTAGCTGAAGTCTCACATGTAGTAGACCGCAAGATGTACGTTGATGTGACCGAGGCTGAATACGGAATTCCTAAAACCTGGAAAAGGTAGAAGACTTTTTGCAGGTCCCATATTCTGGCAATGTGTAATCGAGGAACTGATGTTACCAATTGCGTATTTAATATGTAACTTTCCAGTTTTGTATAAATGATTTGACTGATCATTGGAAGTGATTGTATAGCTCTCTTTATGACAACGGAAAAAAACGATATTAGAAAATACAATTTGCTTCAACTTTAAATTGGACCCCAAAACGTTATTTTTCACCTCGAATTGAACATATATATTAAGAAGAACCACAAACTATCCAAAAGATCCGTTAGAAACAGTAAATTTTAATATTTTGTATTGTGATCATCTTTTCGGTGACTTGTCCGTCTTACCCCGACCATATGTCCATTTCACCCGCAGTCTGGAAAAAGTGCAGATATTTCTTTGTTTTCTATCTCTTTCAAAAAAGATACTTGTTGATTTTTGTAACATAATCCCTCAGGGCACCCGAAAACCAACATATGGAGCTACAGCTTAGAGTATTTCATGTTGACAAAAACATGTTTTTACTATGTTTTATTTGAGTATAACCTTAACATGTCCGTCTTACCCCCAGTTCCCCTAATTAAAAAATGAATTCAATTGTTTATCATATTGCTCAGGATTTTAGACCTTTAACTATTTATGCTCGTTTCTGTGTACCTTTCCGCCAAACTCGCGGGACAACCCCTAGTATTTATGATAACATCAAACATGTGCATTATGCAGCGATTGGTACAAAGGCCAAACTTTCAACTCATGAAATCATATTATTTCAACTTACCACGCTACGAGGGGCAAGCCAAAACAATGCACTTGAAAATTATAATTTTCAATAACCACTATATTTCTTAACTATGAATGTTTATTTTTATCAATAATAAGCAGAATGTGCTAATATATACCGTTAGTAGATTGGAATTTGTTTATTTTACGATTTCAATAGAGAAATTCAAATTTTAACTTTGAAAAACCCGTTTCAACTTGCCCCGGTGTACCTTAGTATTTTATACCGTTAGATTTAGCTATGGCATATGACGCCCCGGGGTAAGTTGGTGGTATGTCAGAAAAGAAGCAATCTACGTCATAACATCTCAATATCGCTAAGTCATATAATCCCAGATGTTATGAAGCAGTACGAATTTCGGACGGTCTGGAGTCTATACTCATCGAACTTTTGGTACCGTCAATTAAAGAATGATACTTGAGCTTCTAGTTCAAATTTAACGTTATATTTTGACAAAAACAAAACAAAGTTTTATTCGCTGTTTAAACACAGATATAAAAATTGGATTAAGGAAATGCTTGAAAGTAAACGTAGTAGGCGACGAAACTGAAACATAAAATATACGCGAAAAACATTGTAACAAAAATTCTCTTGGGAAAGTGTGAAATATTAATCAAATTATGAGATAACAGCATATAGATAACGTGAAACTAACTTAGCAATGTATGGCAACTATTTCTGTTTGTACTTTTTGTCTGTACTTTTGATTGTTTGGTAATTGGTGACCATATATGCATTTTATCTAAATTTAGGACAAGCTTTACTCTAGTTTATATTACACAATCTCTTACTATTATTTTGGGATTTGGTTCTAATTCATATCAGATTTTTATCAGCGTACTTGTTTGACTGTTTAGAAATATAACATAATTTGCAAGTTGAGTACTCAGCAGTCTATTCTCAACCACCAAAGGCATCAGTGACAATACCAGTGTGCTCTCTGCTGCTACCCAAACCAGCACAAACAGTTGCTTTTCTCTTGTGTGCATTGTCTGAAGAACAAAGGAAACCGTTACTATTATTCCTGTGTGGAGATCTATTGAGATGACTGAGTCTCATCAACAAAATGTGATTCTTCGGGCTAACACGGTGGCCATTGACTTCCGGTCTTTCGGCGTAAGACCGAGTATTGGTGATGTGGAACATTTGCTGAAGGTGAAAATGCAGCTTCGGTTTTCAGATGTCAGCTTCATCTAGTTGGAGCACGTTAGGCACGCGGTGCTGATAACGTTTAACAAATTCGCCCTGGCGAAAAGATTCATCTTGCAAAACAACTTGAAACACGTGCTGGATTGTGACACCGCTAAAATTAAGATCCCTGTGTATATGGATAACGAAAACGTGGAAGTCTAATTACATGATGATTTGGCACCACGTACTTGCAAAGTGGCCATTAAAAGATTCATGTCGTATTTCGGAGAAGTGGAATCCATTACGGAGGATACGTGGAGGAACTACTTTCCAGGTATTTCAAATGGTGTTTTTGTGGTGAGAATGCGGCTAGAACAACCCATTCCCTCCTATCTTACCCTGCAGTACACAACAGAAGGGGGTGATACCATTATCCAGCGAACTCTATGTACATATCAAGGACAAATTAACACGTGCCAGTTCTGTGAACAAACGGCACATTACGGACAACCCTGCCCAGAAACCGCTAAGAAAAGCTCATCTACAGAAAGGAAAAGCAACACTCAGTCTCCAATATCATTCCCTGAGCCACAAACGGTTGCCAAATTTGTGGCTGCTGTTCAAGCAATAATGACAACTGCTAAAGCCGCGTCAAGTACCACAAACTCAACAGCTAATTCCATCAATGAGGGAGCTACTAGCAATGACGGAGGGTTCACGCTCGTGACCCGAATAGGAAAGAAGTTAGGAACAACACCTGATCGCGAACATCAATTCAGTAACCCCGATGATGACCCGGACATGTGCGACGACGTCAGAGTTATGAATGACCCACATGATACAGTTGACGTGGATACAAAAATTTCCCCGACACGAAAACGGATCTTCGCGCGCAATGGAAAGTCGCGCGTACGGGATCGATCTTAGTATTAATTGTTTATAATTTTTATTGTTTATATCATGTAAATATATAAAAGACCAACGGCTCTGTGAAGCTAACGCCTTGAGCCATGCCAAATAAACGAATTAAAAAAAAGTTGAGCACTCAGGTTTTACGCGGTTTTTACGAGGTTTTTTTACGCGGATTTTCCAATTAACGCGGTTTTTACGAGGATTTTTCAATTAAGACGGTTTTTGCACAAATATTCTAAGTCCTTTTGAATGCAAAAATCAATTTCTGGCACCTACTCTTCAAGACCATTCCGAAAATATCCATATTGATAGGGTTATAGCGAATTTCGCTAAACCGGAAGTCGCAATCTTGAATTTCAAAATGGCGTCAAAAATCTATTTCTGGCAGCTACTCGTCAACTCCATTCCGAAAATACCCATATTGTTGAGGTGCGGGCCATAAGGAGTCTTCCAGACCCGTCTCTTCCATCTTTCCGAATATCTTCTAAGTCTTTTGCATTCAAAAGGACTTCCGAATATTTTTTGCAAAAACCGTGCTAAATGCGAAATCCGCGCAAAATAAAAACCGCCAAAATTCTTCTAAGTTATTTGCATTTAAAAGGACTTAGAAATTTATGTTTTTTGCATTCAAAAGGACTGCAATTTTTGCAAAAACCGTGTTAATTGCGAAGTCCGTGCAAAAACAAAACTTCCACAAATATTAAGTCATTTGCTGAGAGTTTTTTTACGCGGATTTTCGAATTAACGCGGTTTTTTGCGCGGATTTTCCAATTAACGCGGGTTTTTACGCGGATTTTTCAATTAACACGGTTGTTTTTCACGCGGTTTTTTACACGGTACGTATCTCTCGCGTGAAAAAACCTGGGTGTAGTGAAGTTGCAATTGAGCAAACATGCAAAAACGCTATCGCTTCTAGAAGTATTTAAACTATGTGTATCGAAGCAATTTGTTGTGAAATGACAGAAAGAGCAGCGGGGGTTAGTTCTGCAGTGTAAACGAACGACCTTATGGTTAAAACTTTACTAAACAAAAAGGTCCTCAGTACACTCAGGTTTTTTTACGCGGAGGATACATGCCGCGTAAATGAAAACCACGTAAATGAAAACCGCGTGAATGAAAATCGCGTAAATTTCAAAATCCGCGTAAATGAAAACCGCGTAAATTTCAAAATCCGCGTAAATGAAGACAACTTAAATTTAAGAATCCGCGTTAAAGGGAACCTCGTTGATGGATACCGCGTAAATTCCAAAATCCGCGTAAATGAAAACCGCATAAATTTCAAAATCCGCGTAAATTTCAAAATCCGCGTAAATGAAGACCACCTTAATTTAAGAATCCGCGTTAAAGGGAACCTCATTGATGGGTACCGCGTAAATTCCAAAATCCGCGTAAATGAAAACCGCGTAAATTTCAAAAACCGCGTAAATGAAAACCGCGTATATTTCAAAATTTGCATAAAAAACCGCGTAAAAAGATACCGCGCAAAAAAAACCGCTTGTTCTTTTTCATTGTAGGACATTTTTTTATTTCGATTATAGAGGTTTTAACCTTAAGGTCATTCGCCTCTTCGGGTTAGAAAAATCTCTTATGAAAAATTTCTAACCCTATGTGCGGGATCGGGACTCGTACCCAGGTGCGCTGCGCTGCGTACCAAGCAATCGATTTACCAACTACGCTACGCCCACCCCCTTTATAGGACTTATTGACTCTCCAAAACAAGGTTATTGGATGCGTGGTATGCAGTTCTTGAACATATTATTTTATTTTTATGAGAACGACATTCATTCGCATTCACACATAAATAACAAGCATAATCCATAACAATAAATCAAGAAGTTAATATGATTTTGAAAAAAAAAACTTATTGGCGTAAAGTAGCGCCCTGTGGACTTTACACCAATTTTTAGTTCTTTATATCTCATGTTCAATCTTGATTTTCCAAAAGTTTTTCACTGACTTTGAATGTACTTCTACAATATGTAAAACATCAAACAGTTTCAAATTTAAAGTTGCGTGATCGTACTTCTTCAGTGCAATGTACAGAAGGTTTTATTTTTGGCGTAAAGTAACCCCCGATGACGGTAATTTATTTTGCAGACCAATGTTAATGCTTGGTCAATTATTTCACAGCTTACCACTTCGGGACGAGTCATGTATTTTTTACGGATTCCTTCCAGTTCTCGAAGAACCTGTGAGTCGTGTTTCTATCGTACGTGGTTCCAGCTTCACCCGTGAGTAGCACAAATATCGTGGTCTTCGAGATTTTATTTCTTTGTTAAATATGCTATAAAAACAACACTCCTGCAGGAAATCTTTTGTGAAAGCCAATTTTCCCACCCGAAATCCCATGTAAACTTTAAACAGTGGGCGTTCCTGCCCTTCCTCAATGTAATAATACTTCACTGGATCCAGGGAGGAACACGGAGGACACGTCGAAGGTACTCGTAAATCAGAAATATTAACCATTTCTTCAGTCGATAAATTTTCTAAGGATGAAACAAAGTCAATAACAATAATTGCATGAAACTGTGTTATTTTGAAGAAATTCTCGCACTTTTCTGTTGATGCCAGCTGATTTCTCCAAAAAAATGTTTGCGCTTTTCTGTTGATATTAGCTAATTTCAGCGATTCTTCATCCGTCCAAAGTATTTGTTAAATACTCTCTTTATCTTTAGTTTTCGCTTCATTGTCACCCAAGATTTCTCTATTAGACGGAACTGGTAACAATTTGTTGGACTCAGCTCGGATTTTAATTACGAAATCCGTGCAAAAAAAACTTCCAAAAATATTAAGTCTTTTGCTGAGTTTTTTTTACGCGGATTTTCGAAACGACGCGGTTTTTTACGTGGATTTTCCAATTAATACGGTTTTTTATGCGGTACGTATCCCCCGCGTAAAAAAAACCTGGGTGTAGTGTAGTTGCAATTGAGCAAAGATACAAAAACGCTATCGCTTCTAGAAGTATTTAAACTATATGTATCGAAGCAATTTGTTGTGAAATGACAGAAAGATCAGCGAGGGTTAGCTCTGCAGTGTAAACGAATGACCTTATGGTTAAAACTTTACTAAACAAAAAGGTCCTCAGTATATTGGAAATGGATAACTCATAAAAGATGAATGAACTGAGCTGACCATTGAATATAACAGTATCATTCACGTTTCTGTTGGAAAAGCCGTTGTACTCCGGAACACAATTAAAAACTACTTTTAGAAAAATACGAAAACAAGGTTATCTACTTTATAAGGCTCAATGAAAAAGTATATCATGAAGAGCGTTTTTCCTCGGCTTTTTGTTTTTCATTGTAGGACATTTTTTTATTTCGATTATAGAGATTTTAACCTTAAGGTCATTCGCTTCTTCGGGTTAGAAAAATCTCATATGAAAAATTTCTAACCCTATGTGCGGGGTCGGGAATCGATTTACCAACTACGCTACGCCCACCCCCTTTGTAGGACTTATTGACCCTCCAAAACAAGGTTATTGGTATGCAGTTCTTGAACATACTATTTTATTTTTTGCGAGAACGACATTCATTTGCATTCACACATTAATAACAAGCATAATCTATAACAATATATCAAGAAGTTAACAGTATTTTGGAAAAAAAACTTATTGGTGTAAAGTAGCGCCCTGTGGGGGCGACTTTACACCAATTTTTAGTTCTTTATGTCTCATGTTCAATCTTGATTTTCAAATAGTTCTTTTCACTAACTTTGAAAGTACTTCTACAATATGTAAAACATAAAACATTTGGTGTAAAGTAACCTCCGATGACGGTAATTTATTTTGCAGACCAATGTCAATGCTTGGTCAATTATTGCACGGCTTACCACTTCGGGACGAGTCATGTATTTTTTACGGATTCCTTTTAATTCTCGAAGAACCTGTGAGTCGTGTTTCTATCGTACGTGATTTCAGCTTCACCCGCGAGTGGCACATATATCTTAAACAAATGTTGAACGGTGTGATACATGAAGAATATACTCCATTAATATGGTTCGAACGTGAAGTGTTGATAATGCAAATTGGTATTTATCTTACATTGCGAACCGTTTTTTATCCCATCTACAACATTTATTGAATGGAATTGAATAGAAATCCGCGACATCACTTGCTTCAACGACATGTTAAAAATTCATTTGTCATTCGATTATTGTAAAGTTTTTAAATAACTTTTTGCACAAGCGTCAGAACGTTTCGTGGTCCTATAAAAACCACACTCCTGTGAAAGCCGATTTTCCCACCCGAAGTCCCATGTAAACTTTAAACAGTGGGCGTTCCTGCCCTTCCTCAACGTAATAATACTTCACTAGCGGATCCAGGGAGGGACACGGAGCCACGTTGAAAGTACTCGTAAATCATTTCTTCAGTCGATAAATTTTCTTAGGATGAAATAAAGTCAATAACAATAATTTCATGAAACTGTTGCACTTTTCTATTGATACCAACTGATTTCACCAAAAAAATGTTTGAGCTTTTCTGTTGATATTAGCTAATTTCAGTGATTCTTCATCCGTCCAAAGTATTTGTTAAAAGCTCTCTTTATCTTTAGTTTTCGCTTCATTGTTACCCAAGATTTCTCTATTAGATGGAACTGGTAACAATTTGTTGGACTCAGCTCGGATTTTTGCTTGAAATTAAATTAAATAGCGTTCAGAACACGGGTCCGTAGGCTGTACGACTTGACTTGATCGACGATGAAATACATGAGAATTTCTCAAATAACAAATTTTGTTATTCGAGACTGGGTTTGCGTTTAAATCGCTCGAACAGCGTAAGGTATTCAAGTGAGGTCAACTGTATCAGTAAAGAACCTAATAGAGTCGTCACTATCCCTGGTAAATTTCTACTTATACTCCCGAGCTTCCGATCTCAAATTTAACTGGTCGGTGTTAAATCAGACCGGACTAAGTGACAATAAATTGATTTCGAGAAAAACGAGTTTAAAGTTTCAATCGCAGCATCCTTTACGTTATAATTGGAAAATATTTTTTGCCATAATTCTTGTTTATTGTTACATATTTCAAATCTGGCAAGAGTCTAATGTAGCTGAAGAAATTCTTTATCCAGTGCTATGATTATCTCATTTTTTGATGTTTTAAGACTTAGCCCGGTCTGACTTAACACCGACCAACTGTTAATAACACATTCTTCAACTGAAAAGTTTTCTAATACCCTGAGCATGCTTTGATGAGAGTGTAACAATGTATAGTGCTTGTATTTACTCTAGTGGGTTTTCTTTGTCTATTATTATTTGTAGTGTCTGATGCATTGTATCAGAATAAAAAACTGTAATTCCCCGTTTACATGAGCATATATGTGTGGGTTCAAAATTTTACATCATTTAAAATGATTTTGTACATACATCTTAGGGGCGGGCAAAGCTTAGTTGGTAAATTGATTACCTTGAGCATGCAGCTCACCTGGGTTCGGTTCCTTACCCATATGGGTTAGAGATTTTTCAAATTCGAAAAAAGGGTTAACACCTTTATACTTGAAATAAAAAAGTGTCTCAAATCCTCTACAATAAAACAACTAATAGCAAATTTTAAAACGAAATTTTTTTCTTAAAAACATGCCGAAATACCAGATAGAATCGGAATTGAATATTTAGCCGGTTTTACCAAACGGCCACGCAAAATGTGGAGAAGTGTGAATTAATTTTCAAAGTATAGATAGCTATTGAAAAACCCAGCATACGGAGCAACACCGAACCTCTGTTTCGTTCTACCACACCACTAGAAAGCCACTTCGATCTAATGGACTGCATCTAATTGTGCCACAATAAGCCAACCTCTAAACATAAATTTCAATTATCATTCAGTGCAGCATCCATTTGTTCGCGTTGATCAAAACATACTGCATAATCAATATGAAAATTAATGAATTTCGTGTTTCCGTTCCTCTGCTGCAAGGTTCAATAAAACGCCCCTCGATATTTCCCAGTTTGTTGTCACATTTTCCACTGCTACTGTTCACCATATTGACTGATTTGTCGAAACCCTGCCGAATTTCTCCATAGTTCCATGCATTAGCTATGCTACCCCGGACCGTTCGAACAAAAAGTGACCACCGTGAAAAAAGACAATACCGTCTGATGGATTCAGCCAAAAAGTGGCCACATCGATAATTTTCAAAATTATTCCCGGGTACTCGGGTCATAAATTTTTCTCGGACTCTTCAGTGCCGAAGTGGGTAATTGAATATCTATTTGTATGTATTTCTAGGGTAAACAAAATTTCCTTCCTACAACACTACTACCATTGATAGGACACCACAGGGGGAACTATCCTTATTGTTGGGATGAGCCACTCAATGACAACATTTATAGGCGTAAAGAGGATTGTAAAAAGGGACGTCGTCGATGTTGAAAAGAAGAGGATATTTTTTTTTAGAATAATGCAGTCACCTGGTATTGAATGGCATTTATAAAATATAGATCCTGGCAGCCGAAGCGTAGCAAAGCGTGATTCGGGGCCGTAAGTGAAAACGCTTGATGATGTATCTGCTGCCACGGCGAATGCAATTCATTTGTATGCTTCATGTGACCATACGATCGCTGTTAGGGACATGTGGAAACGCAAAGAACACCTTTTCACCGCAGACGCATGGCATATAGCACGCGCTCATTTGATAAATTGTCACTTGTAGGCACATAACGTAGAAATATTAGCTACGTGTGGCTCATATCTATCGAACATTTTTTTTTTACTGTTGCGAAACGCTTTTTTATCACTTTGTCGCTAATTAAACAATGGGGCATGGCAAATAAGCTCTCTGCGGGATGTAGGGAAATTGGTGTCGAATGTGATACGTTCTGCCTTTACTGCCTAGCGTTTTTAGGATGATTATGTTTTCGACTCATGGCATCCGCCTGACATTCAAACGTATGTTGGTACCTCATGTATATATAAGAAAATGATGGATGAGTCGTATGTAAAAGAAATTTGATTTCGCGTGTGTGGTCCCATTTTGAAACAAAGTTTTATTTGCAACAGTTCGTAACCCAAAACTAGCATGGTAGGTTAACATCAGGGACTAGATCCGAGCAGTCATTTCTTTCATGATATTACATGAAAAATTTAGACAATTTTCGTTAAAACTTTTCCAGCTATTTGCACAGGGATCATCAAAAGTGGAATTTTTTATCTGATACGATGGACCTCAATAATAAGGCTACGAAAACGGTATTGGTTGCTGTAATCGATAGAACTCTCGTTATTTAGTAACATGAACATTCTCTCGAAACCATAATTTTTTAATCAATTTAAGGGTGACAGAAACCGTAATATTTCGAAAAATAATTCATGTGATTCAAGTTCAAATAAACATATCATTTTGGGGTACCAGTATTGTATTGTTTCGATCTTAGGGATTTCAAATAAATGTCGCATTTTTCCTAGGGTTTACAACCATTTATCACAGTAATTCTCAACCTGGGGTCCGAGGACCCCTGAGGTACCGCAAAAAGATTCTGGGGTGCAGGAAGATGAATATTTTTTCTGGATGGATATTGAAATTTCAAGCTTCTTCGCAAGAAACTGAAAATAATGTATTGATAGCGAACAAAATCGATCTTCATAAACAGTCTTATATCGTCGCCTGCGGCTGTGCAGTGAAAGTAACCAGCAAAAGAAAATAAAAATGGCAAATAACACTGTGCACCTTTCGCTAGTCAAATTCCTAAATGCCAGTTCAGAAAGCGGACTACCTACTACAACCAATACTAAAACGGTCCTTCAACCGTAAATTTTCAACAGTTGATAAAAATCTGAGTACTCAGAACGAAATAACAACGATTGGTCTAGTATCTCCAAACCAACAAGCAGCACAATAAGTGCCGATAAAGATTATTTAGCGACCCGGAACATCAAGAAACGAATAAGAACTTCCGACTTCGAGTATCATTAAAATCGATGCTCAACCATGGGGTCCGCAACAAACCAGAATGATTTCGGAGGGGTCCGTGATACGAAAAAGGTTGAAAATTGCTGAGATATCTAATTAAAGTTTACACCACTAACTATCAAACGTGAAACTTATCCACTCGACGCGCCAACTAGTTTTCCTTATTGGTACCAGTCAAATGATGATCTCCAAAATACTTCTTTGGAAAAAAGAATGAATAAAGTTTTCATGCTCAGTGATATAAAATGAGCGAAGAAAATGCTTTTTCTTGAAACTAAATTTTTGTTGTAAACTAGTGTAGTTTTAGGTGGGTTGTTTTAGATACGGAAAATGTTTCCATAGAGATTGGATTAATAGTGAATTTCCTCTACTATCCACTTCTGCTCTCTTTATCTAGCGATTTTTGCCAACTATCGTGTTTTCTGTACAGATTTCAATCAATCCAAGCAGATTTTTTTTGAAACCTAACCCCGTATTGAAACGATAACCTTTCGATTCAGTTCGTCGAGATTGGATAATGTCTGTGTGTTTATATTAGACTGGTTCTGGTTTTACTTTTAGCTCCAGCGGGCTCTACTGATTCCTTTTATGGCCCTTAGTAATTGTGCAAATTTCGGTACCGATCGGTTGTGTCTACGAACCTTCCAAAAATTTCAAAGTTTATATGGAAATTAGTATGGAAAATCACTTAAAATTGAAAATAAATTCTTAAAAAAATCACCTCATCAATCAAATTCATGAGAACATTATATATTTCTAAAGAAATTCTTCTACTGAACACATTCGTGGAACATTGTAAGTTTGTGAAAATTCGCTGAGAAAAGTTATTAACTAAAGAAGCAGCATAACTTCAAAACAAGTGGATTTTATTAATAATCATAGCAACCCTGTTTGAATAGCTGCATTTGCCATAGACTTTTCTACGGCTCATGCAACGACACGACTAGACATTTGAATTCAAAGCTGTATCGCAAATATGACTACCCCTCAGTGACTCAGGTAACTGGAAAAGTCAAATTTGACACTTGATTTGAAAATGTATGAAACTAGCAACATTGATGAAAATGTTTTTTAAAATGGTCGTTGTTATTGGTGCAACCCATAGTACACGTCACATGACACAAATACTACATCACGACCTGGTGGAAAATAATAAACAAAGACGGCAAAAGTAACGACACTGAATCCCTCTGGATAAAGACTCGACACGTCAATTGATTGTTTACCATTTATCTGTCAGTGTCATTCCAATCGAGCACGAGACCTGTCAATGGCCCTCGTTCCAGAAGGATTCGAAGCGATTTTCTTCACGGTGTATTTATTAGAACAATTTTATGCAGAAAAATTCAGCATCTCTGAAACTTCGGAAGATGAAAGAATGGGCTTTCCCCTTTCATTTGAAACTAAGATCAAAATAATCCGTCGGGTGGTCTAAAGCAACTTTTTTTTTTGAAGTTTTTTTTCATAACGATATAGGTTTTACTACTGGAGCTAGTTCATATTTCTGTCCCTAGATGGTGCTTTATGCATTCGAACAACACTAAAAGTGAGAATTTGATAGAAAACTTAATTGTCTACAAGTTTGTTGACCACTAAAAATTGATCTGAAATTATCCGGAAAAGTTGCTTAAGATTTTAACAAAGTTATATTTAAAATAGTTTCACACGAGGTCTAGTGGTTTGGAAATATGTTTTCTCGCACTTATTACATTACCAAAAAAGAATTAATATAATAGGCTTAGTGGCATGAAAATATTAGACGGGATACATTACGTTTACAATTCTAATTGACCTTCTGAAAATTAGGATGTTTGACAGAGTCAGAAAACTATTTGTGCTTTTGGTTTGTAATCTTTCCCGATAGTTTCGAAGGAACTACCATTCAACGGAAGGTGTTGCTTGGTTACAAGGGTTTGCTTACATTTATGTTTTAGAAAGGACCATACGTCGTATAATTTAGGTTATGATCGCTTAAGTCAGCTATTATAAGTCCGATCAAGACGAAATGTTGGCGTTTCTAATTTAACGCAAACCACAGCAGTAACTGTCCAAATTATTGTTTAGCGTGAAACGATTTATTCAAATTTTTTCCGCATAGCATATCGTGGCAGTTGGATTTTACGGCCATTTCCTATCAATTATGCGAGATATCGTTACTAAATTGATCCTAGATTATGCGAAATGTATTACTTTTGAAAACAAAATATGATATGAGTACAACAAAAACCTTATATACATAGAAGTCCTCGAATATATCCCAAAAAAAATTATCTTGATCCAAAGACTCAAAGTTTTTTGTTAACTGTTTGTCATAGTGAGTTAATTTTGCAAACGGATAATCAGCGTTTTTAACCATGCGTTGCAATGAAATCCGCGAAATAGTGCAATGGTGCGTTAAAAGTTTCATTGAGTTTGTTCGAATATAAAGGTTGAAGTTCAGGACAAGTGAATTTTATACGAAGATGCCAACAGAGTAGGAGATTCATGTAAGAATAGTTATCAGTCATCCCTGAGAACAATCGAAAAAATGAAAAAAAAAAAGGCATACATCATAGCAAAAGCTGTTTCTGCGGGAGGAATCACTTACCATCATGAACAAGAATATTAATATCATACTAGTTTTGTCAACACTTACCTAAGACTTTTCATCTCAAACATATTAATGGTGCCCAGTATCAGGGAATTATAATTTTCAGCTGAAAGATGAGACTTTCCAAGCTCTCAAATTCCGCTGAATTCACTGTTGAACTAAACACAACTATTTGGCAAATAAAAAAGTGCTTGTGAATTGACAAACCACTAGGTCTTCTGTGAAGCTAACTTAGACTTAGAATTCGTTAAAATATTAAACAACTTATCCGAAAAATTTCAAATAGGTTTTTAGTTGGTAACAAAGTTGTAGACAATTAAATAATCTATCAGATTCTCACTTTTAGTGTTGTTCGAATGTCTACAGCACCATCTAGGGGCAGAAATATGAACTAGTTCCATTGTAAAATCTATGTTTTCACGAAAAAAAACTTTAAAAAAAAAGTTGCTCTAGACCCCCCGACGGATTATTTTGATTTTGGTTTCAAATGAAAGGGGAAAGCCCATTCTTTCATATCCTGAAGTTTCAGAGATGCTGAATTTTTTTGCATAAAGTTGTTAAAAAAAGACACCGTGTCTTCGGATTGAGGGCTTTTGACAGGTCTCGTGCTCGATTGGAATGACACTTACTGATAAATAATAAGAATAAGATAGAGTTGGCGAGTCCATCCAGAGGGATTCAGCGTCTTTAGGCAAAAGCAAATGGGATTATTTTCAACCAGAAAACTGCATTGGTGTTCGTGAGGCCGGTCGACAAGAACTCAATACGGGAGCGGTGGGTGGTAAGCATAGTTTACACTTGTATAATGATGGAGCTATTCAAACAGGGTTGCTATGATTAATAATAAAATCCACTTGTTTTGAAGTCATGTTGCTTCTTTAATTAATAACTTATATATAGAAATATATAGTGTTCTCATGAATTGATTGATGAGGTGATTTTTTAAGAATTTTTTTTCAATTTTAACCGATTTTCCATATTAATTTCCATAAAAACTTTGAAATTTTTGGAAGATCCATAAACACAACCGATCGGTACCAAAATATGCACAATTACTAAGGGCCATAGAAGGAATCAGTAGAGCCTGGTGGAGCTAAAAGTCAAAAATTGAACCAGTCTAGTGTATCTCATATAACGGCCACTAGTTTCTCAGAGATGGTTGAATCGATTTACACAAACTTGGTTTCAAATTATGGAAGCCAAACGGAAAGGAAAAAAATGGATGAATCAATTTGCGCATGAAAGCACAAAACCTAACTTATATAGTCTAACTCAGTGGTTCTCAACCTTGTTCATACCACGGACCCCTTAGAAATCACACTGGGTTGCCGCAGACCCCTACTGATAAACAGCGATTTTGTATGCTAGCAAAATGTTGTTTTAAGTTTGCTAAGAAGCAAGACCTGAAATTTAAATATGCACTCAGAAAACATATTTTTCTTCGCGGACCCCCAGCAACGACTTCGCGCCCCTTAGGGGTCCGCGGACCCCAGGTTGAGAATCACTGATCTAACTGATAGCAAGTTGGTGTCAGTTACTGACGAGTGGAAAATTTAAATCCAACTTTTCTAAGTTAGGTTTGAGGTTAAGCCCTCATGCACAAATTGGTTCATCCATTTTTTCCTTTGGGGAAAAATATATGTTGCATACCTACAGGCATTTTGCTCTAATGCCAAAAGACAGCGTTTGTTTCCCTATATTAGTCAGCGACCCATGCTTGGTTAACCGAGACATCTCTCGGTGCCAGCCAGTTGCTTTGAGCGTTCGTAAATGTTGTGTGAGCTGTTTGGATTTAATGTGCAACTAGCGCCAATTTGGCGTTAGTTTGGATATATAATCTAATTGATAGCAAGTTGGTGTCAGCTACTAGCAAGTGGAACACGAAACATTCAAATCCAACTTTTCAAAGTTAGGTTTTGTGCCCCCGTGCGCAAATTGGTTTTTGTTGTTAGAGTAATTATTAATATACGACGCTCATATACAGGTTTAAAAACCATAATAAGGGGGGGGGGGGTGATGCAATGTATTTTGGGTGAATTTATTTTTCAATAATAATTGATGAAACAGAGAGTGTTAGCCTATTCAGCCAATCTCCATAAAATAATCCAAATGACACAACATTTTTTTATATATATTTTTTTTCGTACAGAACTATTCATTCCCTGTTGGGGAAAAGTCGGCTAAGACGAACACTGTGGGTAAGCGTTTCTCACAAACTGCAAAAGTAAATAAAAATGTAATCATACGGTAACATATCTAAAATATTTCAAATGCTTCAGAAAAATACTGCAATAATCAAGTGTGCAGATATACGAGCAAAACAATTTGTTTTTTCGACAACATGGTAATGGATATAATTTTGATAGTAGAAAATAACGATTGAAACCTGAAAATCGTTGATCTCGGCAAATATTTGTAAGTGGGCATGAGGTGCTGGGTATTTAAAACTTGATTGGCGATAAATACAGAAACTTTACATATTCATTCCAAATATACACATTTTTAAAAATTTGTATAATATTGTGTATGACAAATAGAATAGAGTAGGGAAAGATGGACATATTTCTTCGCCAATTTTTTATTATCGCTACATTGTGATGTATTGTCTGTACTTTTCCAAAGGAGACGCAACGATTATTTTTCGTCGCAGCAACATTCGTAGCGCTATTCGACGCACGATTCGTCGCAATACATTTCTTATGGGATGAATGACACTTCAATAAAAGGTGATGCAATTTTGTTAAAAACCATACTGTAAAGAAAACATACGAAAACCTGAAATTTTAGAAGCACAGTTTTCAGTCAGTTTTATTGACAAATTCAGTTAAAGTAAATAATTAGCACATATTAAAATTAATTTTGTATAAAAAGTAGCGGATATAATAAGGAACAACCAGTGAAAATTTCAGATTGATCGATTAATTGGTTCCTGAGATATCGTGGTCGCCGCGAATGACTTTTCAACAAAATACAATTCGAGATAATCGAGTTTTACTGTCGGTGCAGCGAGTCAACGGTCTAGCGTATCAAACACTACGCACCGCCTACGAGTCGTCAATGGGTAGCGGTTTATGAATCGCTGTAACTCAAGTTTTAGTATTCCGATCTTAAAGAAATTTTGAGAAAATTTTCCTCAGCGTATGTAGTTTGAGAATATCTAACTTACAAAAATACGATTTTTTCATCATGAAAAAAATGTGTAACCCCTTAAGGGAAAATTTAATAAAAACAAAACATAAACACCGGTTTAACCACTCTAACTTCTAAAAACGTATTCTGTAAGAGTATATGAACAATATTAACTCATTGATAATGCCTGTTCTGCGTTATTGCTTAAGTAATAGGAGCTATTCTTAGCACCTACTATATATAGTAGGTTAGGCAATAATGGGTTAAACATATTACTGTTTGAAATTTTCTTAGTATAAGTTCTTATATGTATGCAACATGATCTCAAATCACAGTTTACGTACAATTTGCGAGCAGTGCATCCATGGATGAGTCGAATTCGCTTTTTAACCTTAAGGTTTACGTCTTAGGCACCGTTCCCCTACTCGTTCTTAGCTAGTTTTGTTGTATAAAATATGGTAACTGAACATTTTTTCGGCAATGCTACATGTAGAAACATTCAGGACCTTTTACAAAATTGAGCCACAACAATGATCTTATTGACTGTAAAAAGTGTTAAGTCATCCATCTAAGATGGTCGGTCATGATTTTCAAAATTTTCAGACGAATCTTCGTGGAATTCCTTTATTTTTTATAATTGATTTTTATTGCATGCTTGTGAAAATTCCTTTAAAACATTCAAAGTGGAATATTTCCACTCATTTTTTAATCAATGTTTAAAATAACAATCATGGAACCGCAGTTACAACCGATTGTACAACCAGCACAATCACAACGAGCGCGTTTTAAAACTAAATGAAAACACACATATGTTACCAATTTATTAACTTTTGTGCATTAAATATAAAATAAAACGCTGTACACGATTGGCAAACTATCAAATATCCAGTGTTCTCATACGGCTATGAAACGAAACATAAGATCAAGAAATGCTTTTTCAATGCAAGAGAATATCGGAATAAAAATAACTCACCGCATTATATAATCTACTCATTTCCTGTATCTTGAATTTGTTGTTTTTTAACATTGTCTAGTATCGCAAACCAGAACGCAGCCATACAAATGACAGCATCATCTGGTTTAAGCCTTGTCGGAATTTACCAAATATTTTAGACTGGTTTAAAAGTTAATCTGGTTTAACAGAAGCTAGTACGCCTTGGAGCTTACAGCAAATAGAGTACCGTCGTGCGGGGGTACTTTGGATATGTTGGACTACTTTGCACACTAGTTGTTCAACATTTTCTAACAGATCCATTTTTTAAGTTTTGTTATACTTTTGACAATTGTAGTTGCATATCTTTTAACCATATTGCATATGTCTTATGTCATTTTTCTTAATACCAAAACAAACGAAACACTTCAAGGGACGATAAAGGGAATTGGAGGCTCGTAAAATGAGACTGCTCGAAAAAACAAAAAATCTTGAGCGTACCGAGACCACATATTGTTTTTCGGAAAGACAAAGAAAAATGATAAAAAATTGAGTTTTCCGTTTGTTTCTAGTACGTCAGGATCGGTTTTTATGAGTACTTGAATATTTTTGTGTCTTCGAAAACGTTGTTTCTAATATCATTCTCAACAACTTTACCGAAGATATCAACCCTCTAAATAATGTTTTGAGATTGTTCTCCATAATTATTTCCAGAAGGATTAATGATTGAAATTATTTTATTCAAGAGATGCTCTGCATTATATTTTGAAATTTCTTCGAAGACATTGAGCTTGAGCTTGAGCTTGTGCGACCACCCCTGGCTGCGACTCCGTTATCGATATGGGCTAGCTGAAGTTACACAGGGAATCAGTAAATATTTATGCTTGGTAGTAGCGAAACATCTTTCAATGTGCAGCTCCTGGTAATCCTAAAGTGTTTATTGATCAATACCAGCGCCAGCCAGGCCTAAACGTAGATCGCGGAAGGAAAGGGAAGCAATGTTAGTCCGATACTTGCTTTTACTCGAGGCCGTATATACTACTGCGCACTCCACAAGTATCACGGGAGGAGGATATTTGTTAGTAAGTATAGGAGTCAGCCTATTTCCGCTACGAAGCCAAAGACCGACACCACAGAGGTGACTCCACTATCTGGACTAGATATCTAACCATCAATTCATGGACCGGGGACCAACAGATCTACTTCCCTTCCGAATGAAAACGTGACCACCGATTTTTTCATCTCAAAAAAATCTCAACGACCTGGGCTGGGATTGAACCCAGACCTACTGGGGTGGGTGGCGGTCACACTAACCACCACCTCAACCGGTTTTGAAATAATGTAATCTTGGCCAAGGAAAAAACTGGTTTCGAACCTTTATTTCAGAATTCTTGACCTTAAAAGTGCGTAATTTGAGAACGTGACTTTTTGTACTAACTACACCATAAATTTAGCATCCAAAAGTACGTCATAAATAGCCCCTTATTTCCATTTTTTATTTTGCGATATTTTCTTTCCCATTGTATGACTATTTTTATAATTGGTAATAAAAGATAAACGGAAAACGCTATTTTTCATCATTTTTCTTTTTTGTTTCCGAAAAACAATATGCAGCCTCAACCCACTCAAGATGTTTTTTACGAACAACGTTATAAATATTAAAATGACTTCCTCATCTTAGAAAGTGCGATAAATGGTACATCTGATATCAGTATGAATTAATGATATTTCAATAAAAGTAAATAAAATTGGTTAATTTTTATTTTATATCGACTTCAAGTGTGTAAATTAACCCCCAGCATATATATTTTGAAATATTATACATAATATTTTAAAACGCCATATCAACAATTTTTCAATTTGTGAACCAATTCTGCTCATATTTGGCGTAAACAATACATTCACGTTGACGATAAATCTGTGCTAATATGTTACAAATCCATCTATCATTAAAGGAGTTATAATTCGTCAAAATTCGTCAATTATAATTATCGATCCTCTTTGTTATACCATGTTTCCGATATTGTTTAAATGCATATGTTGCAAAATTCCAAACCACCTGCATATCCAACTGCAATTGCTAAGGATACGATGATTTGTGAGTCATAATTTTAATTGCCAGTTGAATAACACTCCATCAGCGTCTATTATCATTTGACACGAAATATTGATTAGATAAAATAAGATATCTTAATTTCCACTGCTATTACTTGGGAGAAAGAGTTGCCTTCGATCGAAAAATGCGAATACCTAGCCAGTTGATCCTGGTGGCAGCAGCATAAGTCCAAGAAAAAGCTGAACAAAGGCATATATAAAATTTCTGTAAAAAATTATGAAGTTTGAAATAATCAAGATTTTAGAAAGTCTAGAAGTTTTTTTTTTTAATTTTTAATTTTTTTTGTTAAATAGGATCGCAAAGAGGGCCCCCTGGTAGTGGACACATTAATTCTCAGCGTACAAAAAAAGGTCAGCACAAAAAAGAAAAAAAAGGTATTCGCGAAGACGTTGAGAACGGAAAAAATAGACAAAATTAACACGTGAAAGTAACCGGCACAAACATTACAGTATAATGTACAAATAATCGCTACAAAGAGCACCCAGTAGAACGATATTCCTTTTAAGGGGCCCGCTGTAGTATTAATATTAATATTAGTCTAGAATTTCCAACATGTTATGTAAAAAAGAAACTCAGGTGTAAAGAGGCTACCGCAAACGTCATATCATATTTTTCAATAAAATAAAAATATACCTAACGCTAGAACTATTCTCGTGTTCTCAAGCTATACAGTGTAGTGCAATGAAGCCGTGAAACGTTCAAGGTTCTAACGCAACCTATATCAGGCAGAAATTATACCACATGATAGCACCGTTCCGGAACTACCTTTCAAATTCTGCTGTAATATTTTACAAACATCACCGACTGCATTCAAGATCAATTAGTCATCGTTCTCTATCAATGCGATAAGTGCATTTCTGTAGCCAAGCCTCGAAGTCACCCCCGTAAATATATTTTGTCGAACATCAGTCAAAAACAGATGTTTCGCTTTGTTCCGCGATTTTAAACCACACGCGATCCATCCCGTTTATTGACCGGCAGACGCTCTGCATAAATTTACAGGTCCCTGCCGCCAAATCATACGGCACCAACCACTTGCGCTCGTTGATGGCCCTCGCCGTGTCAGCTAATCATAGCACACATCTCAAGTGGTGGCAATTTAAAAATTTAAAGGGCTACTACCCCTGATAGCATTATGCCTAACTAAGCCTGCAGATCAATGGCTCACCGGCGACTATTATGTGAGGTGACGTCAGTTCGGAATGCCATATGGTACCCCGAAATTCCGTCGAATGCCCTACACGCGCATCCACGATGCATTTCCGCGAGGGAGATTCCACTACAGCACCACGTGCCGCTCACAATCAATTAAATTATTCCTCTTTTTCACAATTGACTGAACACCCCACTTTGAACTAACCTCGGGAGTCATTTTGGGTTGTATGGTCAATGTGCCAGAAGCGGGCGAACAAGGCAAGCGATGTCGAATCGGAAAGTAAACAGATATGTAAACGCGATATTCAAATCATTTACGACGAAGTGATAGTTTTTGGCTACACGCAACTCCACAGTATCATTCAGGGTAACTTACTCTTTACACTGGACGACTGCTGGTAACAGTTTAGATCGATATCTCAATTGCCGCTGCAGGATGAAGGCACGATAATGCCGCACGGTCATTTGATTGCCTTTGCTGCCGACACATTCTAACACGTCATAATGACAATGTAAATATTCCCTTTCACTAGTCTAATTTGCCGCGACTGAGTAAGTAGAATAAGAGCAGGGGATGCAATGTAACATCCCGCAAGTTCCATATGGTATTAATTGAAGGTTTTGATGCTGCATTTCTAGTATGCTTAGGTTTCCTGACTCAATGTACAAACTATCGTCAAATTTCAATTGTCCTTTTCTGAGTATTATACTCAGTTCTTATCGCGGAACTATAAATGTAGAGTAATCAAAATGTCATAAATTTAGTTTAAGGCTCTTTGGCACAGTTACTTACTTGAACAAACATGAAGTTTATAGGGATTAACACGAAACATGTAATTCTACTACTGTTGACACGCTCCATCTAAAAATTTTAGTGCATTTGTAAAATACAGTAACACTAACTATATTTAAATCGCTAGAACTATGTCAATAAATTTCAAAAGCTATGTGGGCTTACAAACATAGAAATTACTAGACATTACTAAAGATGTGAAATGCCATAATTTATGCCATGAGAAATAGAGTTGGTCGGTCCTGCTTTCATAATGGCATGATGAAAGTTAGCAACATATCAAACTGATGGCCAACGAGAATGTCACCGCCGCACATGAAAATTTAATTACAATCAAACGTGCATATTCATTAGCGTCGAGCATCCGTGAAGTAATGGGTACATAGTATCTACTCTTAACGGAGTTCCACCTCAAAAGCCAGAATAGCTCTTTAAATTCCGTCCCCGATGTATGCCGGCCTTATTAGTATAAAAACAATAAAAAATTGGATATCACCTGAATACAATTAAAACGAGCCCGCATTTTCCACACCGAGTCTCTCGCTTGGTGAACGTTTTTCCACATTGTAGTTTCCATCGCATGCTTTGTGCCTCGCCAAGCTGCGATGGGATGATACTTGCGCTACAGACGCAACTGGCTTCAAGACATTTTATGAAATCGTTCGTTCGGTAAGAGACAGCAGTCTGAAAAATATGTCATGTCCGTTTTGCGTTTTCCGGTTGAGCAATACAAAATGGCGTTTTTAGTATAATAGGTTTATAACAAAGAATGTGCAACCGACTACGGTTTGCGGTTTGGTCTGAGGAAACATTACAATAATTTCTGGACGCCTATCATTGCCATCCTTTGAACTCATACGTTTGAAGAAGTTTTTACATTGAGTTTCCTGAGCGATCGTCCACTGGTGTTTGTGAGACTATTCTTCGGATTTTCATTATTTTTATAAGCACAATTTCTAATTTTGACCTCCACATCCATGCATTGATTCCATAGATATTATATTATTAGCTCGTTTTTCTTCAACGAAACATCATTGAATGAATTATAACACTGGTCTACAAAATCAGAATAAAATTTTGGTGCAGGGTTGCGATAGTAGTTTTTAGGGTAAATCGGGTGCGCTGAGTTCAAAAATGACCGTAGTTTTTCCCGCCGTGCTCCTGTTTCTGAGATTTCTCCAAAAATTTGATTTTTTTTGTAGTCAGTGTTAAAATTTTTTTTCTAAATTTTTCGAATTTGCAAACTGTATCAAATCTATTATTAAAAGGTACTACATACACCTAACAAATATTTAGAATTCTGAAAAGGCATATTGAATACTGTCAAATTCGAAAAAACCATGCGTAAACAAAATAAAATGCCCCTTTTTTAAGAAAATTTTACATTTTGCAAAATTCAAAATGCTGCCATTTCAAAAGTTCTCAGTGGATTTCGATGTATTTGTAGCTGTAAGCGTCTTCTTTCACACAAAAAAAGTTCAAGCTAAACAGACGGAAATCGTCTGAGTTCTGATCAATTTACCTAATTGAAGAAAATCTTTAAAATCAACGCTTTTTGATATTACTACAGACACGACAAAAACTTCAGAAAATATATTAAAAATAAATGTTTTACATTTCTTATAAAAGAAATGTATAGAATTCGCTCAAACTGTCAAGATTTTTTCCGAGGCCCGGAGGGCCGAGTCCTATATACCAATCGACTCAGCTCGACGATTTGGGACAATGTCTGTGTGTGTGTATGTAACGGACAAATTCTCATTCGTGTTTCTCAGCAATGGCTGAACCGATCTTATCCAAACCAATTTTAAATGAAAGAACTAAAAAACAGTATGAACGTTATTAATTTGTTTTTGATTCTGATGTTTAGTTTCCAAGATATGAATGCGTAAAAATGGCGTTTTTTACAGTTTTTTGAATTATCTGCCGAAATTGACAATATAGGATAACAATTTATATGTTTTTAGACAGCTTTAACGAATACCTTTCGAACAAGCTATAGATTGTTGAAATCGAACTATTATCAAAAGAGATATTTAACATGAATGCGGACGAAAGATTTTTATCATTTCCCATTGCCAGAAATATGACCAAAACATGTAATCTAACGCCAAAACGGCTTATTTTAGGTCAATAGTATCTTCGGAGAATTTAATGGAGGTAACATGCCCTTTCTTTTGGTATTGTGCTTTTGCTGAGTAATCCCCCTATGAGTGAGATATTTTCACAAATTTTCTTGGAAGTGATTATATCGAAATGATGCCTTCAGCAAATTTATAGCTCTTACTTTTGCGAATAACTTTACTGAAGACTTCAAATATCTATTTTGAATACTTTAAAAGTTATGGCTTGTTGTTTGTGGATTACTCTTTGTCGCTTATTTATTGTTCAATATAGTAATAATCCATTGAAATAAGCCAAACATCATGTCGATAAATCGAATTTTGTATTTCATTTTTCTATCTACAACCGCTAGAAATAATCACCGAACACTTCCAAATTGTCTGGAAGGAACTTGATAACTTATCAGTACAAAAATGTTCATTTGTGCGAACCTTCTGACTGCAATTTTTCTAACTTATAACCATCGGATCGATCTGAAACATATCGGAAAATGAAAAGCGAAATAAATAACTCCAAGCAACGGCGTAGCCAAGAGAAGGTTTTGGGGATTAACACCATACAACCCCCCCCCCCCCACCACACCCAAAAAAAATATTGACGTTGAAAATTTATTGATGCAGACTGATTTAATTCAATATTACAATAACAAATATCTGATCCGTGGATTGATAACCTGTTGTTGTAAACATCATGAGGACTTTTGACAAATTGTCGGAATCGGGTCCTGATATGTAACTGATCTATTGGTCTTGATTTCACAGTTGTCTATTAGCATCAATATCAAATTCCTGCCTGAAAACATTCCAATAGAAAATTCCAGAGTTCTGTAGTCAATCATAATCCTCAGATTTATTTTCAAATTGAGCTCGTTTTTGCAGAAATGTACTGTAATAAGGGTCTTTATTTAATAGGAAGCGAAGTTAAAATTGATGAAATGTCTATGAAACATAGAAGTGCTCACCAAAAAAATGCATAACTTTCAACATTTTCTAAAAATGTTTTTGCCTTTCTCATTCACTCTAAAATTCATCAATCTAATCCCGACCCGGAGAGCCGTGTGTCATATGCCAATCGACTGAGTTCGTCGAGATCGGAAAATGTTTTTGTGTGTATGTATGTGTGTATGTGGAAAAAAATGTGAACTTGTTTCTCAGAGATGGCTGAACCGATTTGCACAAAGCTAGTCTCAAATGAAAGGTACAACCTTCCCATCGGCTGCTATTGAATTTTTTATTGATTGGACTTCCGATTCCGGAGTTACGCACAGTGGCACGACGAGTGGTAAAACCCCAAAAATCAATGTCTTGTAATTCTTTTGTATATATTTATTTTATTTTTCTCTCAGTTTGAATAGAGGAATTTTAACATGTCGTTGAAGCAAGTGATGTCGAGGATTTCTGTTCAATTCAATTCATTAGAATTTTTAGTACCTTAGAGTTTCAAATGGCGATATCTCAAAAACTACACAGCCGATTGGAGCAATTTTAAGTTCATTGAATAGAAGAATGAATATGCTAAACTATAGATGAGAGACTTTTGTGCAAAACTGATTTACGTTTGTTCTGTATCAAAAAAATCCAATTAAAAAGTTTCATATCATATCAGTAATGAGTCTTTATACGTCTTCCAATTTTTGAGATGGTCTCCCATGGGTCACTTATCATGAATCTGACTCAAAATTTAGTGTACTTTCAAGATATATAGGGCTCATCTTGCGCATTTTTTCGCCGAAGTTGGTATACCTATGTTTTTGAAAATACCCATATGGAGACGCCCTGTAGTTCATAAATCTCCTTACAAATTAATTGCCTAAACAACATCATATTACTGAAAAATTAGTGATTTTTACTAGTTTTGTCAACCATTCCTGCTATCCGATGAGATTGGCTACGATGATTAATGTTTATATTATTAACCCTTTAACGATCAACGCATTCAAATGGTTTTGTATAAAAGTAGTTGAAAAAATAAAATATGGAATATCACAACTGATAGCAGAAATGGATTCAGCGACCCAAAATTAGCTAAAACCTCAAGTTTTAGCCACATAGGCCAATTTTTATAATTTTGTCACAACTTTGAATGAACAGGTGCCACTGTGTTACGAGGTGAAGAGTGCAATCACACAGCAAATTTCCATATAAACTGAAATGAAAAATTTTCAAAATAAAATTTGTATTTTTGATACCAAATGACTTTAAAATGCATGAGATGTTTGACAAAAATTGACTTTTTTGGACCTTGGTACATTTTTGCCTTTCTCATATAGAAAGGTTATGCAATTACTCCAAAAATCGTCAATCATACCGGCCCGGAGGGAGCATGCTGTGAGGGGTTGCTACTTTAAAATTAAAACTAGTTTAAAATTTCTTAACAAGTTGAAAAATTTCGGCAGGACCTGGACCTCCCGGATCTTTCTCCATGATCGGCCGTTGGTTTCAAGCGATGTTTCAGTATCACATAGTATTTCAAGATCGTGGCTGTCGTTCCGTTGTATGTATGTGCAAATCGTACTGAACATGTAATATTCATTTCCACCATTATATTGAACATAACCAGCCATGGAATCGTAGTCTGGACAAATGAGACAAGCACAATTGCACCACTAGGTGGATTAAAACAGGTTTTTATATTGGGAATGCGTCGAGTTGAGACGAAAACGTAATATGATTAATAACGAGGATAACACTTTCCGAATGTAGAGAAAAAATTTATGAAAAATGACGATTTCCATTCGACTCTAGCAGGTCCTGATCGATTTTGATAAGCATTTGATTTTTGTTGTATGGCCAATTATATGTATAGGTCAAATGTTCAAAAACAGTAATTTATGGTCAAGATAGGATCATTTTGAAACCGCCAATTTCGCTGGTTTAGTATCTTCGATGAGTTTTACAAACGTTAAACAGCGCATCATTTGATAAAATAATTTTGACAGTATATCGTCCAAGAAGTATTTATGGTGAATGCATGACTACAATAAAGTCTCAACAAATTTGCTAAAGACACGAACTCTGTTACTATTTTCTGAAAAATTAATTCTGCATAATTTTAAAACTTCAAAAATTACGGTTTCGGAATTATGCCGTTTGGACAGTATGATCGATTTTCACCAAACCGAATTTCTGGCTAGTAAGTAGAAACAAAGTCGTTCTACACTCGTTCAAAAGAAACTTCTTCGAATGCTGAATATCTATTATAATACATTGAAACCCCGATTATATCAGCCAAATATGAACATATGTTTGTTATCCTTTCTTGAGCATGTTTTCCTTATCATGAAGATATGCGAAATATGCGAAAATAAATTCATCATAATCAGAAATAGTTATCAGACTACATCAAGGGACGAGAAGAATATTTTAACAGCTTCAGTTTATTATAAAGAAAAAAATACCCGATTTAGTCAATGTCCCCATTTTATCAGCCTAAAATACACCATGAGACTGATAAAAATGGGTCTTTATTGTATGTATTATTCGCTGTGTTTCACATTAATAGGTACATTTCATTTTTGGAGATTTTTTTATTGCATCGAACTACAACAATTTTTAGGTAGTTTTCGAGGGGTTATTTTATAGACTTCTTCCAAAATTTGGCGAACCTATTCCAATTCGTATACCAATTAATTGGTATACTTAAGGGTTTTTATGTTGCAGATAGAGAAAATACTGAAATTTTCAGCTTTTTTCCTATACAATATTACGAAAGCTTATTAAACAATTTTTCTTAATAAGTTTGTGAAAATTATAAACTATTTGAAATTTTTTAATAGTTTTATTTTTTATTTACCCGTGATTTTTTAATAAATAGTGACCATCGCTTCACAACGTAGTCTATTTTTCATGGCTTGCGGTGAGCACGATCTCTCGAATTGCTGAACTGAAAATTATGGAATAGAAATTAATTTTTAGTATTCTTTACAGATTTAACTCGCCGCGCAGATAGCTCTGAATTAGACCCGCTGGTGCCCTAAGGCGATTTCGCTAGATTTTCAGAGCACTGTGCACCCAGTGCATTAACGCAAGTGACGGAATCGCAAAGTTTCGTGAAAATGAAAATTCCAGTAATGATGATGATTTTCCCAAACGGTTCGTTTTCGTGAGGTTTTTATTTGATAATAATTCAAATCAAGGATACTACTGGGAAGTCACCTTTAGAAAAAGTCGATGTCGAAGTAAAATTTGAAACTATGCACGCATGCACTTCAGAGATAACGTGATATCAGGAGCTGCGATTTCATTTCAACGTTTTTTTGTGAAAAGGGCGATACTTACAAATGTAAACATAGGGCTTTTTTCATACATGCGAATTGATTCTACGATATTGCTTTCTTAAACTACAGCAAAAAATACAACGGGCGAAACTATATTTTTGTTTGTTTATTTAAAGTTTCGCCATCCACGCTCCATGCAAACAAACAGGGCGATACTTTTTTTGCTAGTAGTTTAGAGGCGAAACTGTTATTTTCGTATTTTTTTTAGGATTATCAAGCTGATACCAGCTGTAAATAGTAACAATGATCTCTATTGAAAAAACACGGACGAAATCGGTGGTGTAGAACGGTAGTTATTGTAAAAAACCGTAAGGGCGATACTTCAATGCTGATAGGTGGGACCGAAAAAGTAAACAATCGCCAAAGAGTCGATACTATCATTTTGTCAATTTCATTAGTAAAAACAAATTTTAATTTAATAATTTCAAATACTTTATGAGAGTTTCGATCACTGAATCACGCAATCTAGGGTGTAAAAAAACACAATAGTTCTTAAATAGGAAATAAAATCAAATCTGGAAATATTCACTGTTGATTTTCTTTGAATTGTATCACTGCTAGTATCGCCCTTTTCAAGAAAAAGCGTTCATTTCTTAGTTCTCAGTCGCGTTGGAATTTTGAGTAAAGTATAAACTTCAAATCGGTTCAAAAAAAAATTCGATTTTTTGGCTCAGTACAGGCTCCCACCACAATATAGATATTTTATTAACAGAGCATTAACAATAATTCGTTGGTATGTCTATTTTATGGGCCATTTTTTCGCTTTCCCATTGATTTGGTTTGAGATTTCTGGCACTGATGTTGTCCTATGCTGATTTGAGCGATTCTCTGAGTCCTGCCACTATCCCATGTAGTATGTGTTATCAAAAACATCGCGAAGCATCAAGTTCTAAATGTTCTCAAACGATATAATATCCGAAGAGAGTGATAAGAGTTATAAGAAATGTCTCATCACACTGTTAGGTGGATTAAAAGCGTTTTTACTAATACATATACTCTAGAATGCACCTTAAAATCATGATTGAACTAAATTCTGACGAAAATTCAAATTTCTTTTTTGATAGATGTACAATACTTATCTCCTCCAACTCAGGCATGAGTAATGTTTATTTACATTGCACGATTGGTTTGCTCAATAAGGTATTTTCGGCTTCACACTATTCGCCTCTTTCCCTATTCACTTTGCCGCAATGCGCAATTGCGTGGTCTGTTACCGAAAAGACAATAGAATTTTACCCAAAAGTAATAGAAACATACCCGTCGGATTTTGGGTGCGGGTTCTCTCTAGTACAACTTTGGAAGGGTAAAATATTTTGAACGGAATTAACTTTATAAAAGCACAACTCATCATACGAGAATATGCCCTACGATATATTTAAAAATATCTTTAACTGAATCTCTTCGCTTCATTTAAACTACTGAATAGTTGTTAGAATGTAGCATTCAGAATTTAAATACCGTTTTCATTTTGCTAAAATATTCTGGATTAGATTTCTAAAGTAATGCATTGGCTGACAACAAATTATTTGAGCTCAATAATATATTAGGAAAGAAAGCTATATCTGAAAGGTTTATAGCTGTTCAGATTGATGCTTCGTCTATGTAGGAACCCGAGCTAAGTCGAACATCACAGTTTGTTTCAATTTGTTGTCAGACTCTGCTCGGGAAGTGTTTCAACTTCGTTGAACGCTATTTCACTGTTTTGCTGATGAAATTTCAATTTATTAATCTTTTTCAAAATGAAAGTACAATTACACGTCATAAAAATCAAAATTTGTATCGATAGCAAAGTTGAAATCTCCGCTTTTCTTAACAATGATTAATTAGATCATCTATACAATATACCAACGACCAACAATACAACTTTCAATTCGACCATGTATAATTGTATGTGTAACTAATAAAATCGACAGCAACGACCGATTATCGATGAATCATATCCCACTCACAGACCAAAGCTTAACTGCAATGGTTTCACAGTTCAGTACCCCGTGGTGGGTCTCCGGCTTGGATATAAAATCTGTGCAAACGAATCAAGAGAAATTCCCCCGCTCATCTGATCCGCGTGTACGCACTTTGAACTCAGCGTCAATGTCGGGTTTGGTTAGGAAGTATTCTTAGCGCCCGCATAATCAAATCCCGGCGAGTGTGAATTAAATATCCGACAGTATTTACACAGCGACTGTTGCCACTTTCCATCGCGCTTATTGTAAATACGAACGCCGACCAAACATAGATTAGAATATTAGATTTTTTTTTGCATTTTTTTTCAATTGAAAATTTAAAGTTTTTAGAAATCAAATATATTTTAACAAGTTTGACACACACGCTAAATACACAGTTGACCCCGACCAAGCAATAGGGGGTTATAAGTCACAGAAAGTATGACTGAGGGTGAAACCGCCCTCATATTATTGTCCGTAAAGGGCGAAGTCCTTGTGATCCCAAGGATCGAAAGAAGCGAAACATTTTCCCACGTTCAAGTGCTAATAAAACCATCATCTTTGATGCACTTAGCGTACACACACGCATACCAGAAACCGCACCAAATTTCTGCTGGTTTCCATCGTCCTGTTGCACACTTGCACTTAGAAGCATCGCCTATGAGCTCAGAAGTGTGTGAGGCCAATAAGGAAGGAAATAACATAATTTTCTGAACAGTATACTTGTATAGTTAGAAGCGATCGATGGCGAAGGGTAGATAAGGCAGTATCCTTCCTTTTTTCGAAAAACTAACTCGTATGAGTCAAACCATCGCTAATCAACGGTGAAACGGTTATCTTTTTTATTGAAAACAATAAACGATAATCCCACATCGCATGGTACTATAATGGGTGCTTCACAGGGGTGCGTGGAACGCCTATTTCACACTTTTTCACGTGAGAATTTTTTACACTCGCGTGCATAAGATGGGTAAGGATGTGTCGGTTTTGAAAAATACCAATTAGCTTTCATCATTTTATAATAGCCGTAGTAACGGTCGTAGGTCCATATTTTGACTACTTTCACATATTGTTTTTCTTACAAATTCATGAAAATATGTTCTATTCCTATTGGATACTCCTAAGCTGCTTCATGTGAAACTAATAGCGTTTTACGATTTTTCTTGGTGCTACACCGGTGTCGTGTAAAAAACAGAGATAGACGGATTACAACCAAGTTTGAATGAGTGTAGCACCGACTACACCGGTGTAGTGCACTGTCAAAAACTAAAATGCCCAAAACGCCATAAAACCCCTTATTTCTGGGCACTATTTTGATCATCGAGGTAACTTTGATCGTATGAGACTTGTTTTAGTATATAGCCATACTGCCGTTATAAGCTTATTTGTCCCATGTTCTATGGCATTCCCTATATACATGGGACAATTATGCGTAGAACGGCAGTATAGCTACCCTATAACAAAATCATCAAAACAAAAAAGTAAGTCGCTTCTGAACATGTTCAGCATGTATTGACAACGATCAGGCCCGTAGCGTGCGGTTGGTCGGGTCCCCCTGTGTTCTAGCGGTCGGATTTGTATTTATTGATAGCAAATTATTTAGGAAAAATAGTTGGAAAACGAGAAAAAATGATCCTGCACACCCACATCGCGAACCCGACACTAGACCAATGAGGTATATATAGGTGTGGCAGAACACACGGTTTGCTAGTATTGGCCTGGGACGGGACATGCGAAGACGGTCTTCTTTTTCCCTCCTGATATTGATGTTATTTAGCAGGAAAAAATACGCTTGCAAAATAATTTCAAGCAAATGTCGATGATAGTGCTGTGCCGATGCGGCATAGATTTCTGTCGATGAGATACAGATTTGTGTCGAAAATAAAAGAGATTGAACATGACATGAATTTTGTTATCGTTTGTCTGAGAATAATAAAATTGCACAAGCCGTGCATATTGTTTCTATGCATGTACATGCATCTAAGCAACATGTCAAATATATTTACTAAAACACCTAGGATATTACGATACTACCCAGACACTGTCCACTTCAAGAAAATGAAAATCGTCAAGAATGGTCCGGTTCGCCATAACAGGCCATTGCCGGTTCGCGGTGACATTTACTTTTTTCACTTTGCACGTCCCGTCCCAGATATTGGCAACCAAAAATATGCAAACAATCCAGAAGCACATCGGGTCGACGTCATAGCGTTCACACGATTCAATTGGAGCAGAACGAACGGTATGACGAAAGCAACTCGATTTATTCTGTGATCACTCACACCACTCATGTGAGATTCATCTTACGAATACCAAAGAGTTCTCTTCGCCATACCTGTATATACGACATTGACACTAGACTGGTTAGCGACCATTATTTACAACATCGAGCCATTTGTGCAGTGTCAGTGTAGCACCGAAACGAGGCCGTGACGAGACCGTGACGAAGGTAAGTAAGCTTGTAATCCAAACTTTACTCCAAGGTCTTTAATGTAGTTAACACAGTGATGTAATCAGGCATGTATTTCACAAGAAATCCTATTTAATCGTTCTATGCTAAGACAACTCGCAATGCGATGTTGAATAGCCCTGTACATTACTAAAAGCTAGCTGCAAAGTCTGCCGAAACGCAACTTGAAACGGAAAACTAGTGCTAGACACACTCATATCGGCATGAAGGTTTTCTGTAAGTTTATAACTGATTCTCTCTACACGAAAAAAATTGTTCCCAAAATCGTGAATAAAGTGCCATGAATTCTGGAACAATCATATTTTTACGTTACGAAAATAGGACCATGAACAAAACTCATGTGTTTTATAATTATGTTCCATTTTCATTCAGTAACGCCTACATAACGGATTTATTAGTTGAGATATTTGTTTCTGTTTTTCGATTTTCTGTACGTGAACTGGTTCAGAGTTTTATGAACATTAGTCGTAAAAGCAAAGGTTGAATCGTAAGTTTAATCATATCTTTTGGAACATTATTCCGAGTCCGACTACGCGACGTGAACTGAATCATGCTACACCTGGTCTGATCTGGTTTTCGTGGTTGTGAAGTTGTTCAAAAAATCAAAACATGTTTTCTCGTGAACTATTTCGTGAAACCCAGAATATTATTCATGAATCCTTCCAATCATCGTGACCTTATTCATGGTTCCAACTATATCAGTCACAATTCAACATCCTTGCTCTTGAAATAGTTCACAAAATATTATTAATGTATACGTGATTTCTAGAGAATTAATCACAGCTCACCATTCATGCTCATGAAATTGCACATATCCATGAAGTAATGTTTATGTATTCGTGAACTAGTTCATGATTCCTAGTATAAAAGTCACGACTTACCATTCGAGCTCGTACAATAGTTTACAAAATCGAAAAATATTCATGTATACGTGAGGAATTCTAAATAAATTCCTAGCGATTGACTATTCGCGCTCGTGAAATAGTTTACAAAATCATGAAATCAATCCTATTCATAGAAACGTGAACTGATTCGTGATTTTTAATATAATAGTCATATAATTGTCACACCTGACCATGTGTGCCCGTGAAATGGTTTACAAAATCATAAAATATCGCTCATGAAATAGTTCACAAAATCATAAAATATTATTCATGGATTCGTGAACTGGTTCATGACTCGTAGTAAATGATTCACGATCTATCTTGAGTGCGTGTGATATTTCGAAAACAACCGTAATCATTTTCAATCTCATGCAACTCTGCACATAGTCTTGAAATTTTCATGTGAACTATTTCACAAATTTTGGGTTTTGTCATTAAATATAGCTATGTCCAGCCTATAACGACTAGTGATAGGTGCGAGCAGCAGATATAAGAAAACTATTAGGACCTCGAACATCATTATTTAGCTCCAAAAATATCTTATAGAGCCACAAATAGTGTTCGTCATATAGTTCACAAAACAAGGTACCGCGAATCCATATTGTCACGTCACTACACGTGTCAAATTTGAACGTGAGTTCAAGAATAAAATATCACGATAACTTGCATATAAATTACGAAAAACGCAACTAAGATCCTGAAATCATGAACATAAATTACACTACTCGGAACTAAAATATTAAAAATTGCGGCCATAATCCAGAAATCATAAACACAAATCACTCTACTTGTAACTAGATTATCACGAAAACGTGATTAGAAATTACGGGAATCGTGACTGAGATCCTGAAATCATGAACATCGTTTTAGTTGATATACTACAAACCAGTGTATCCCCAAAGTATGAACAAGAGTCGTAACAAAAACTCAACATCTCCAGGGAACAACCACAGTAACTCAACCAAAAATTGCAATGTAACGCTATATACATTTTTGCGCAAACTAGTTTGTAAACACACACAGTTTCAAGAATACGGGATTTATTACCCATAATTTCAGGAACTTGATGACGATTTTCGTTAATCAGTCAGTTCACGAAATCGTGTTTTTTGTTCATGAATTTATGAACGGATTTTTTTCTGTGTAGAAAATCCATCCTCCTTTCTATTTTCATATCTTTCGATTTTCTTTGCCTTTAATTTGCCGAAAAAGCCTTCAAAGGCGATACAGTAGAACTTTGCCGCAATAGAAGTTTAGTAACATATTTGCCTATTGTTCGAGAGCGATTCGATGTTTAACCTGTGTTAGAAGCCGCGCCATTTCGTAATTTTGTCATACTAAGGGCGGATTTATTCACCCTCGCTTAAGGCTTATGCTAGGTATAAACGTACTAGTAAACATGGTTTAAAAGTTAAGCGAGGGTGAAGAAATCGGCCCTAAGAATCGTTTTTTAACGAGATGCGTGGCCAAAATATTGAGTGCAGTGGACCTTCCGTTAATTTCCATATCAATATTTCAGCAAGACTCAAATCCAATTCATTTATTAATTCATTCATTTGGCGTGACCCATAGCGATAGCTTAACATATATTTTCAATATATAAAACAGATAAAAAAGCATTTTTGATTATTCGTAGGATCTCGTGCACGTGACTTTCTATTGAGACCTTCTTTCGCGGTGAGGATACAGTTGTCCGCTCGTCTACTGCCTCTTTGGGATTATTTGCTTCTCTCATGTCTCACGTCGGGGTCTTCATAGTTAAAACTGTATTAGTGCCTACGGTCAGATGTTGTTTCTTGCTTCTTGCACTTGCGCATGAGCAACGTAAACTCGTCATCATTGTTAATAATGTCCTCGCCTATATTGCCAACAGGTAATAATAACAGTATCCCTATTCAACAAATTGGTGTTTCGAAGACAACCATTAACATGTTCACTATGCGATATAAGAAGTGCTAAATAGCTTAGTTATCGCGTAAAGTTTGTTTAAAATTGCTTTCAAAACGACAAAAAAATTGCTCGAATCTATCAATATGATCGGTACAATTTGTTTCAATTGCAGGAATAGAAAACAGTCGAAATATAAAAGACGCCAAGTGCACGTTGCCGCAACGCCTAACATGCTTTAGCATTCGTCATTTATCCAAAAACTGAGGTTTTGAATTTAGCTAGGAGAACTGCCTGTGTATAGCACCATACAAGAATATTTATAAAAATATTTACGCTACCAAATATTGGGGGCCCTTCAAATATTCTCAAACGCATACACACTTTCCGTGACTCATTTAATCAAATCAAGGGTAAAGCCAGGGTCGATATATGTAAACACTTTCAAATGGGTATTTGGAAACTTTTTTTTTGGATTTTATGAACGTTTGTCTTCATGATGTATTATTTTTTTTAGATAAGGCGGATGCACTATGAAAAACTACTATTGGTTTTGTGCCAGTATAAAACTGGCCAGGCAGAATGAAACATGCCAAATCCGGCCAAAAAATGTCGAGTCTTCGTAAAACCTCAAAAAGTCATTTTTGGGCGCTTCCATGTGGATTTGTCCATTTACAGACTCAGATATGACGTTGAAATTAATATTTTTCCACATCCACAGATTGCTCGCTAAACAATGTTTTCTGGTTGGTTGGCTAAGATTCGATGCATTCCAAACGTTGTATACGTAGTGTAGTAAACGTTTGATTGTTAAAAATAAATCGAAGCTTGAATCAAAATGTTGGATTGACGTTTGAACTGGTTCAATAGTCATGCAGTACCTCGTTCTATGCTGCTCTGACGCTCTTTAAACGTGTTGATCACATGGGATAAGGTGCAATGTGCGATTCCGAGCTGCTACAGATCTATTGTTATCCCCACGGATGATTTTATATTCATAAGTGCGGGGCCCCCAAAATCCTGGCACCCCTGGCCCTGGTTCAGTGTGCCCATGCGTAAAGACGGTACTGTTTCAAGTTCCATTGAGGGGTTACATACCTTTTTGTGAGAAAAGTGTCATGAAAGTTTGAATTTACATAAAGGCATAAAGAAATGATTTCATTTCATCAAACTTATAGTATTTTGGTAGTATATTTTTCAATGAAATAAACAAGCCGAAGTTTATAAAAATATATTGATAATTGACGGAATAATAGCTTTTTCCCTGAAACCCTTTTTTATTTAATGCATAAAAAGGAATCGTCAAGGTACGAGAAAAATTTATTACGATATCAATTGAAAAAAATGAAGAAAATCGGTTCAATGGTTTTTTGGCAATCGTTATCAAGGCAAAACCACTTTTGGAAAACCACATTTCGAGATAATCGAGTATAAAATATCAAATTATTACTGCTCTTGGTAGACGAAGCGCGCTTGGAAACCCCGTAACTTTCGATCTATTTCTCGGATCTCTATAGAAATTTGGGCAAATATTCTCCTTTCAGATAGAGTAATAAAAAAAATCGAATTTTTGAAAAATAAAAATATATGTAACCCCTTAAAGCTAACAATCCGAGATGAAAAATAAGAAATACTTTCCTTGTCCTAAAATACTTAATGCTATCATAACTATTAATCAATAGTTCGTGTTATTATCACGGATAATGAATAATAATACTTTTTTTCTAATATCCCAGGTTACGGTAAAGTTGATGATGGCCCGCAATAGTGACTCTCAGGCCAAGTTCTCGCTTACTGGGACAATTGTAATTCCCAAACATTGTTCCTCGAATAGTCTAAGTGGGATTGAAAGCCATCAGTCTGCAACCTACGAAGTATACCATACTTACGCAACGCAACAAATAAATGGTTAATTCTGTGGTGTTGCTGTAATTGTTGTTTGAAGCTTATCCTACATACACAATTCCGCTCAGCAATTTCCCAACAGCTGTGTAGTCAGCAAATTAAGAAACTGATATCTCAGTAAAGTGAGATCACAACTGTTGAGATTTCGGCAAAAGATGCGAAAAAAGCTGAGGTTCGGCAGAAAAAATTAGGTGTGTACAAAAATTAAACCGGAAAAAGTACAAACAAGATCATATAAGCAACAACAACATGGCCAATTTTCCTAACTAAATTTGCTGAGAATCTTTGATTATATTTGATTTTATTTTTAGATGAATTTTACTTACTGGTAGTTTTTATTACTATGCGTATTGGCGCGATTATTTTCAAAAACGCATTTAAAGCAACTGGAAGTATGTGAATATGATCTCGGAGTAATAGAACAAAATAAAATCCAGATTTATCAACCGGTCCCACCAGCAACCTCAACCGATGACAGCTCCCTGCAATACATGGACGCGTTTTAAATCGGTTTTTAGTCCCGCATATATGTATATACAATATACAACCGATTACTCACAATACGCATGTCCAGTATGTAACATGATGTGTTCTTATAACTTCGTCATCAAGAGCAGACAAAGATGACATCGGAAAAGAAACCCCTGCGCACAAAAAAACAGAACAGCGACAAACCACCCGAAAGCCGAGTGGTATAAAAAAATATCATCCAAACAATCCACCCCCTTCTTGAAACATTAAACGTGCATTAGGTACTCGTTCGTTCGCGTGCGCTTGGATTAGACGGAAACCTCCTCGCTTTTTCTCTGTTGTTGGTTAGTGATGATGGTGGAGGTGGTGGTAGTAATGATGATGATGATGATTTTTTCAAACAACATAAAACTGTTATACGCATGCAGCAGAAAACCAGTTGAAAGCGAAATATGTTGTATGAACAGGAGCCGCGTTGTGGGTGGTGGGTAACTGACGGCTGCGGATGTTTGACAATGATGGCACAATGATGATGAATTTTCCTCCATCTCTGTAATTTATGCTGCCAATGAATGCACGCCGCGGTTCGTTCCCGTTGAAGCGATATGGTGGAATTGCTGAACCGTGGTGACTCGATTGAGAGTGAACGAGAGAAAGGCCCGCTTGTAGAGAGGGAGCTGCAGAGTACGGTTTTTGTGAAATAGTTTTACAAGAAGCAAACATTTCATCAAACACAATTCAATCGTGCGCTCAGTTTGTCGATAGGCGATCGCGAGGTGGAAAGTGCTGTTGTGGTACCGCATTTTTTCAAAGATGTCCCCAAAGAATTAAATAGCGTTCATACGCGTTTTGAATCGTCGTTCGACGGCATGTGTACCACTGATGAAATGGTTAACGAATTTGTGAATTGTGATATTGGACTATCCCGCGATGTGTCGAAAAGACGTACTTTAATGTTTCCATAGTGAACGTGATTGGACATTTCAACAAGTGAGGGATCTTAGCTTTAATCATATTGTTGATCGCGGTAAGTCAATTCCAAGTTTTTTCATCAAGTCAAAATTTCATGTTTATACTACGCTTATATTTGCATAAAAATATTTTTTAAAAAGTGTTTAATGTGCAGGCGTATGCGTGCATGCGATATCTGCTGTAAACTAATAAAAGAATCAAACGAAGATCAAATAATATTTCATGTAGCACATATGAAATAAATATAAAATTGAGTATCAAAGCAACTGAAAAGGAAAAGTCTACTACTTATAAACTTTTTTTTTTCGAGAAAACTATATGACAAAACGACTTACAATTAACGAATTCAGAGCAACACGCTGGTGAGATCGTTTTGTGTTGTTTTTCAATGTTTATATATTTTACCTTATTTTACGTGTTAGAACCAAAAAAAAATTTTTTTTCATTCTGGAAGTGTGAATATATTGCACATATCCAATTGATACGTGGAAGTATTCGCACGGGGCTTATTGCATATGAAGGCGGCTTCAGAATGTACGTGTATAGACAGGCATTCTTGAAATGGGTCGTTAGATGTACAGTACAACTATCGCTTTTCTTTTCCAGGGCTAATCATGTGTACATCTTTGGATAATACAAAATGTATCAATAAATAGATACAGAAAAGTTTCTTCCACAAAAGCACTCGGCAGTCAGCGGCATGTGGCCCACTGAACGAGCAGCAGCTGATGCCCTAAGACGATTAAGCTAGTTTTTCACATCATTTGGACAATTTTTGACCCCCGCCCACTTCGCTTGAAATTTTTTAAAATTGGTACTATGGGAAAATATGGAGGAAAAATACATTAAATGCTATAACTTTTGAAGTAGCAATCAGAAAATTATAATTTATACCTATTTTGAAAGGAAATAATCTTAGTATTTGAATGGAGATATTTTTGTTTCTAGAAAAATACAGGAAAGTGGGGTACTGGGTCATTTTGGTCCCAAAATCCCCTATTTTTAATGACTTTTCTGCTCCGTGATGCAAATCATACATATTTTGTAGTTTTTCTAATGTGAAAAAATCTCAAAAATCGATCGGAGCCTTCTTGACCTTTATCCGAATACGAGAAGTTGGGGTTAAATGGCCTTTTGTCATTCATATTAAATTTCATCTTTTTCTCGTGAATATATCTCTATTATTCTTCACTCAATTTTCATAAACTATACCTTGTTGAACATGGAAAATCCTTAGAATTATAACAAAAATAGATTCGTTACCGGTAAAATTCAGGAACATCAAATTATCTGACATATAGTGTCGATTTCACATTTTTATCATAAAATCGCACATATTAACTCCATTTAACAACAAAATTCTTATTTAATTTACTACTTTTAGTGTAAAATCTGCTTAGGGATCACATAAGAAGTTTCATTCCTGGAAAAATAGGGAAAGTTGAGGTATTAGGACAAATAATGAAAAAGATATCTCATCTTGTAGAGTAAATATCAAAAAGTTTGATGTTTCTGAATTTTACCTCTAACGTTTTTATTTTCGTTTTATTCCTCACAATTTTACACGTTCAACAAGTTACATTTCATGAAAATTGATTGAAGAATAATAGAGATATATGCATGAGAAAATGATAAAATTTAACATAAATGACAAAAAGCCCTATAACCCCAACTTCTCGTATTCGGACTAAGATCAAAAGGGTTTCGTTCGATTTCTGAGATTTTTTCACATTAGAAAAACTACAAAATATGTATGATTTGCATCACGGAGCAGAAAAATCATTAAAAATATGGGATTTTGAGGCCAAAATAACCTAGTACCCCACTTTCCCGTATTTTTCTAGTAACAAAAATATCTTCATTCAATTACTAAGATTATTTGCTTTCAAAATAGGTATAAATTGTAATTTTCTGATTGCTACTTCAAAAGTTATAGCATTTAATGTATTTTGCCTCCATATTTTCCCATAGTACCAATTTCAAAAAAATTCAAGCGATGTGGGCGGGGGTCTAAAATTGTCCAAATGATGTGAAATTTGGCATCTGAGCTTACTTTGACATTTGTCACAATATGAGAGGGGGGGCCTTTAAGAATTCAAAAAAAAAATTTTTGCAATGCCCTAAAACCCCTTAAGTTTGGAGTTACGTCATTGATAAAATTTATATTTTTTGTGTGTAGATATGTTTGCACTTTCGTCCGACATGAAACAAATATTTACCAAGCTTCTCTCTAGATTTTACCATGTACTTTGATGTAATGCCTTGAACAATAGTACTTGAATACCACTAATTTCGAAACATTGTATTTTAATTTTGTGTTTGATTGTATTGTTTAGTTTACATTACATTTCTGATTCAATATATTGAGTGTTCAGCCACAAGTGGTGACTTTTCATCCGTATTGCTTACATGATTCAGTTAATTATTAAATAATGATATACATAATCAATTAAGATTTTTGCAATACGAAGTTTTAAGCTTACTTGTCATGAGAATAAAGTAGCTAGAAAAATCGTAAAAACTAACTTATAAACTATAAAGAGAGCTAATCGTTGCAATTGATGATTGTAATGATTTTTGTCGCAAATTGTTTATAATACTGTTCGTCATGTTTGCGAGTCTGTGCAATTCATTTGTGCTAAACCAAGGAGGATGCTTCAAAATCATTTTCAGAATTTTGTTCTGAATACTTTGAAGCGTTTTCTTCCTAGTAGCACAACAACTTGCCCAAATTGTCAATGCATATAGCATTGCCGGTCGAAATATTTGTTTATAAATTAATAGTTTGTTCTTTAGGCACAGCCTAGAATTTCTGTTCATAAGAAACATTTTATGTGTTTGTTGCATTTTGCTTATATTCTATCAATTATCGGGCGCTATAACCTACGAAATCGCATTATTTCGATCATTAACGATTTTTTACAGCCGGTCAAAGTAAAAACAATCATGCGAAAAAACGATACTTTAATTTCAAGTGGCCGCCACTTTGTTTATATATCGAATTTTTTCATGTTTTTAGGTTGGGGTGCCTCTATGGAATGCAATCTTTAAGATTGTTTAGGTTTGCTGCTTGTAGATGAAGAATTGCTACCTGTATCGTGCCCGCAGATGAGGTCGGTTTTCAAAATACCTTTTGCTGGAGCCGCCATTTTTGACACCTTACACTCGAAATTTTTTACTTTATAGATGAAACCTTAATAAACATTTTGCAGAATAGCGCACATGTCTAAGTCATTTTACTTCTTCAAAAAAAATTATCAAACATTAGGTACTTTTTGCACAATTATATAAGAGGGCCCCCTTAAAAGCAAACTTGTTATCGCAAATCAAACCCAAGTATTTAACTTGATCCATCTTGAATTCGAACCAATACATTAAATAGTATGGTTATTTATTTTAAGAGAAGAAACTCGCGGCCTTTGCTGAAACACAATCAATTGTGTTTTTGCCGCATTAATAGAAATTTTCCATTTATTTAGGTAAACATTGAAAATATTTAAGCTTCGTTTCAGTCGACTGTGGATAACTTTCAGGCTCTTGCGTGGGACAGAGATGCTAGATCATCACATAAAAGTGACTTTTTACAGCCTGTGGGTAGATTTAGACGATCAGGTGTAAAAATTTTATATAGGATTGGAGCTTGACCCTTGAGGGACGCCTGCTTTAACGGGTAGCATATTAGCAATTTATCGAAACATTGTATGGTTTATATATCTTCAGGAAAATGTGTATATTATTTTAATGATTGCAACAATACTATGTTGTTCAAAATATCAGACTTTTGTGTGTAATGTTTTAGCATGATCAAATGGTGGCCAAATTTATTCTTATTCTAATTATACCACAGTGTATATTGATTTAACAGTTGTCATTGGTTACAACTTTGATCAACCCAACATTTCGACCATACAAAACGATTTTGATAACTGTGTTATTAATAATAATGAAAACATGACGATTTGCGCATACCTCCGCGGAAGAGCTCAGAAGTAAACTCGCATTTAAATATTTAATAATTTTGAAGCTTCCAACTTGAATTTAATGTCGCTTTTTAAACAATATCCTTCAATTCATCCGCAATTATTTTTTGTTAAAAATCCCGAAATAAGTTTCTTCGTGAGATCGTAAATTTACTGTTGATCTGTTAAATTAGCACAGCACTTTTTAAGTTCATTCTGTGGTCCCAAATGATTCAAAAATTTGGCGACAATTTGTAGCACCCCGATTTTCGAATCGTGCTTAAAATTTGTATGAAAATTAGTATGGGAAAACCTACTTTTTTGCCTCTTCGTTGTTTTACTCAAATTGAAAAAAAATCAATCCAGTAAAAAGTTTGTCCAGTATGCGGTTAACACCTGTCGAAACAGTAACTAGATTTTTTATATAATTTATATATATATATATATATATATATATATATATATATATATATATATATATATATATATATATATATATATATATATATATATATATATATATATATATATATATATATATATATATATATATATATATATATATATATATATATATATATATATATATATATATATATATATATATATATATATATATATATATATATATATATATATATATATTAATTCCTTCCAAAAAATTTTTCTTGCATTCTTTAGCTAAAAATAATTGACACGTATTTTTTGTGTTGGCTGAATACGATATTTTTTTAAGTTATTAGTTTTTGAACATTTGAATTTTATAAAATTGAACATTTTACAATCACTGATAACTCGGAAACGACTCGATATATAGATAAAAAAGTTGCGTTTTCAAATGAGCTTACCGAAAAAAATTTACATTTTTTTGTTATATAACTTATAAAATCTGCAATTATTAGAAATAAATTCAATTTTAATTAAAGTTGGACCAATTTTCTTAAAATATTAAGAATAATGTTAAAAAGATTGTTTAAAAATTTGTGAGTGGATATCAAAATACTATGCGAGATATTACAATTAAAAACTTAAAGCAACGCAATTTTACACTAAACGCACGGTGATAGGCCTGTTATAATTGAAATATCTCGTAAAATACTTCTAGTTCCAATCTGAAAGCTTCACACCATCTTCTTAATATAATTATGTTATCAAAAAATAACATTTGGATACCACCAAAAAATCTTAAATCTTTCACGTCAACTTTTCCGCATTGTTTTTTTTGCGGTTAGTGTAAAATTACCTTGTTTTAAGCTTATAATTGTAATATCTCGCAAAATATTTTGATATCCACTCCTAATTTTTTTACACAATCTTGTTAACATAATTCTTAATATTTAAAGAAAAAAATAAGTAAAGAAATGTCCAGCATTAAAAAAATTCAATCTGTTTCTAATAATTGCAGATTTTATAAGATGTATAACGAAAAAATTGTAATTTTTTTCTGTAAGCTCATTCAAAAGCGCAAGTTTTGTTTTTTAATATTTTTTCCATATATTGAATCGTTTCCGAGTTATCAATGATTAAAAAATATTCAACTTTATGAACGTTATTTTATAAATTTCAAAGACTAATAACATGAAAAAATATCATGTTCAGCCAAAACAAAACATACGTCTCAATTATTTTTAGCTAAAAAATGCAAGAAAAAAATTTGGAATGAATTAAAATGTGGAATGAGTGATGACCCATAAATGATAATATGATTTTCAAGTAGTGTCAAAATAATTGCTGATTGTTCCCCCCAAAAACTAACGTTTTAATTTTAAATATTGGGATATTTTGTTTGGATGGACAATCCCACTTTTTGGTCAAATGTTTCGCGTGACAATGCGTCCCGTGAAATGTCCCGTATTAGTTTACAACCGTAAAAATGCAGTAATTTTAATAGAGAATTTTTTATCATAAATTGTATTGATTATCTTGAAGTTTGAGTTACTCAATTAGACCAACTAGATTATTTAAAATGAGTGATTCTTAAATTACATTGATTGGCAGTTCTAACATGCTTCGAATATGTACGTAAATTGTTCATCAACGGCAATGATCTCATCGCTGCCAACAAGATAGTTCTAAGCAATTCGTTTAAGTATCCTGTGCGAAAAAATATATTCTTGAATACATTGAATGAAAACTACTCTCAAAACGACGATAGATCGGTTGAACTTTGGAAGTATTCTGAAATTAATGACATTGCAGTAAGTAAATTGAAAAAAACAATTGTCCCTTTCTCATTTCTCCAAACTATTATTCCATAGCTTGTTATATTCAATCCAATTGTGGAAATGTCTAGTACATTCTTAGTACACCTGAAACACTTGAAACACAAAATATTTACCATACTTAATAAGCTTAATCAGCATTAGTCCAATGGTGTTTCATTGCTAACTTATTTTGACAGGCGAGGGTGGGTGGGTGAACGTGATGAAAAAGAAACAACTCAGAGACACCACACCGGCTTATTTTGGTATGCCTGGCGGGTGAAGGCGATGGGAATAAGAGAGTTATGGGTATGTAAGTGGTGGAATGGTCGGTAGCCTGACGGTGGGGAGCGGTTGATGGAGTGGGATCTGAGGCGGTTTAAGGTTGCACAGAGAATGCGTAAAATTCGCAAACGAAAAAAGCAGTTTTTTTCCACACCGTATGTCAGATCTTCATAAAAATCAATCAGCGTATGTAGAATGTTGTTACTGTACTGCTGATTGATTGTTATGAAGATCTGACATACGGTGTGGAAAAAAACTGCTTTTTTCGTTTGCGAATTTTACGCATTCTCTGTGCAACCTTAAGGGGTTGTACTCTTGAGTTTGTACGATATGTGAGGGAGTAACACCTTGCCCAACACCTCTGTTAAAATCCAGAATATCTATTTAAGTCAGGCTTAGATTAGGTTGACGAACTAAAAGTCAGATCGGGATGAAATTTAATAGCAGCTAATTGCATTGCATTAATCATTTCAAATTTGAAAGATGGAGGAAATCGGTAAGAATTTTCTGAGGAATATGTGTGAAATTAACTCTGAACATTGGCAAGTTCTCCGGGACATATAGACAGTCCTAGGTGGCCAATGTGATCAAAGCGACTACGGGCTTGTAAATCTAAGTAATTTAACACTCATTTTAAGAAGCTTTGCATCATCTAGATCGGCGATTCTCAACTAGGGGTTCGTGAAGCAGTTTCTGGGTGTCCACGAAGAAAAATATGTTTTTCGGATGCATATAGAAATTTCAAGCTTTTTGTTAAGCGGTTATATACAAAGTTGCGGAAAAAAGAGAGCTAAGTTCGTGATTTTTTTAAAGTATTTTACGCATTTTTTAATAAGCGAAAGACTGTTCGTTGGTACCACTTTCGAAGATAGAAAAAACAATTTGAATTAAAAAAATATATTCAAGGTTTTCGGAGTTATGACCCATCCCCCGAAGCATGTTTTTTTGGCAGAGGTTTGAGGTAAACGCTCTCCAAGCCGAACCACTCAACTGAAATCCAAAAACTAAAAAGGTTATTGAAGAAAAATGTATTGTGGTGTACTTGAACGGATCGGTTTCCCAATAGAAAAAGTTTTTCTTGCAAAAAACATGTTGACCAAAAAATTGAGTGTTGTGATGTTAAAAATTTCAAACAAAAATTCATTGCAAGGGATCGAAATTTTAACAATTCAAAAAAAAGTTTATGAAAATCTGATAGTTTTTAAGATATCACGTTCACCACAACGGTACTTTTCAAAAAACTTCATTCCGAAATAATTGCGTTTGAAGTTTTGTTTTAACTTCATTCGTGGAAGAACCAGCGCGCTGCAAACGGCTATAATTTAAAATGTAGTGCTCCCATCTGGATGAAATTTCACACAGATATTTTCAAAAGTATGTACTTTCAGAATATTCAATAATTTTTTTTTCAATTTTTTGAATTCCAACTTTGTATATAACACCTTAATTGATTGAAAATAATATATTAAAAACATGCAAAATCGATATTAAATTGTAGAGGGTCCGCAACAACCTAGGTTAATTTTGAAAGGGTCCTTCGTTCTCAAAAGGTTGAGAACCGCTGATCCAGATATCATGCTGGTATCAGTTTTAGAGCTTCCATTTCCCGACGGTTTTCAGCTTCCCGGGATTCGGGAAATAAATATGAAATTTCCCGGGAAATCCCGGGATCCCGGGAATATGGAAAAAAATAAAAAAGTGGATCATTTTTTTGAAAACAAAAGGTAAAATTGAAAAGTTTTCATACTCGTTTGATTGCATGTATATCTGTCTTAAAAGCAGTTGTCAGAAGATGCCGATTGGGTGTAGTATACATCACTGAATCATTTGATAACTCGTCATTCAGTTTGAATAACATCAGCTTCTATTAAAGATGTTTCTTGGGTATATGTACAACTTAAATTTGGTAATTAGGATTATAATTGGGACAATATACTAAACGCATCTGCTGGAGTTACTGTCCAAAATTGGAATGCGTATCAGAACATTTCGATGGAATGTTAACTTAATGCAAACCACCTTCTTTGGTAATCTTGAATGAAATGATTGAGCTGCTTCAGGGTAGTGTGCAATTATTTTCGATAAAATTAGAAAACATGAATCCTTTTCCGTCACATTAAGATCAGCTTCATTGCGAATTAAGTATGAATCAAAATCAAGCAGATAATGGACGAAATGTGCTGCGATGGGCGAAGTCTACCATCGATTTCCTGTTACGAGCGAGTATCTGTCAGAATCTGAATTTCTTGATTTTAAGGTCCTTCACAAATCCAGCGTGCGTCTTTGAAAGCGACTTTCAAAGAGTTTGAACGCGAATGATATGACATGACATGACGGATACAGCATTCTGTATTACTTTTTTATACATCCAAAAATTTAAATATCCGGGCATGCAAAATTCACGATAAAGCAGATATTACAGTTCCGGTAAAATAAATTATACGAAGTATGCATTCGATGATCCGACCAAATATTGTTGCAGATGCTCTAGAAACATTTCTTATTTTAAATAGCGTTTGAGTTAAGCACAATACCTCTACAAACAATTTTTAACACAAACGGTGATTGATTTTTTAAGAAAGTAACACTATTTCCATAACTAAGTTGTGTTTGCAGGCCCTTTCATTTAAGATCTAACTATTAAAATAAACTGTTAAAAGAACGGTTAAAAAATCTGATTAGTCGGCTCATCGTTTGAAGAGATATTTTGCGCTCCGCTAACGCTACTGTAAGGAAATGCTTCGGAACAACGGCCGGAAAATTCATCCATTTTTGCATGAAAATACGCACATTCTTTAGCAGTGGCTTGAGTAAGCCTTGGACTTGAAAAAATCACAAAAAAACATCTTGGAGCTTAAGCTATATATTCCATTGATCTGAAAATCAGTTGAAAAAGCATAATTTGCAATCACTACGCACCCCAAATGTTTACCGGTCAAAATATTTCCTACAGAATTTCATTTGCAGAACCTAAGCCTTTTGGAATAAATTAAAAATCTTTTTCCCGGGATTCCCGAATCCCGGGAATGAGAAAACATAATTTCCCGGGAATCGAGAATCCCGGGAAATCCAAAAATCCCGGGATTCCCGGGAAATAAATTCCCGGGATGGAAGCTCTAATCAGTTTATATGGGGATATACTGTATAACCGTACTTCTCAACAAGTAACTGCGGAACCGGATGTCGGATCACAATTAAATCCAATGGCAACCTGTGCCTTTCATTTGGAACTAAGTTTGAGAAAATCGGTTCGGTCATCTCCGAGCAAGCGATTTGTGATTGTTGGTGACATACATACACATAAACACATACGCACACACACACTTTTGCTGAGCTCAACAAAGTGAGTTGAATGGTATAAGAATTTCGGCCCTCCGAGCCTCTGTTAAAGAGACGATTTTCAGAACGATTGCATAACCTTTCTATAGGAGAGAGGCAAAATATATAGGGCATTCACGTGTGATCGAATACTTTTACTAAATTCCGGAACAAATGCTTCGTTCAAATGAAATTCGGTAGCAATCAATGTGAATACTATACCCTTCATTTAAGACTAAGATTGTAAGAATCGATTCAGCAATATATGAGAAACAGGTGTGACTCTAATTTCGGAACTTGGCCAATTCTTCGGATCATCCAGAATCCTTAATGGTTCTCAAAGTGGTCACAGATACTTTGATTTGCAATTACTGATCAGGACCAACAATTTTAAGTAATTTAAAACTCATTTAAATTGGTGTTGCATCATTTAGATATAATGATTAAACCGGTTTATATGGAAATTTCGCATGTGACTGCATACTTCAACCCGTATCATAAGAATCAGAACTCCGATTCCAATGGAATTTAACAGTAGTTAATGAGGATGCTGTAGCTTTTAAGAAGAGAGAAAATCGAGTCAGACATTTCTAAGAAACAGATGTAAATGCAATTCATAAACTTTGAAACATTCACGAAGCTTCCGATTCCACCGAAGGTGTCCGAAGTGGTCAACGTGCGTTTGACTGGGCATCAGTAGGCTGAAACTATAAATCCGAACAATTTAGAACACATTTTATAAAGTTTTGCATCTCTTAGATAATATGCTGATTTTGATTTATATGGAAATTTCATGCGTGACCGCACTCTTCAACCCACAATTCCGAAACCGCCAGTCGGAGTTCAATGAAATTCAATAGCAGTCTATAGGAACGTTGTACATTTCGTATGAGACTAAGTTTGAGAAAATCGGTTCGGGCATCTCCGAATAACCGATGTGCATTTGTTGATCACATACACACACTACCAGACAAAAGTTTAAGTTCACCCTGCAATGTTGATGTAATATTCAGAAAACTTCTTCATTTATTGTTATTAATTATTAATATTTATAATTATTTTTCGATTCATTTCTCTATGATAGACACATAAAATATGTTTTTTTTTATTTTTCAATAATGAGAATTAGATCAATTTGAATAGATATTTTTTTCGACAGTTGCAATTTTCAATATAAAAATCTTTTTACTTGCCTTTAATGAAGAAAAATATTTAAAAAAAAACAATTTGTAATATAATTTCTGGAGCGAGCTCTCGCAGTACTAAGATGTCACACGTATTATGTACCGTCATAGGGGGTTACTTTACGCCGAAATAAAAGAATGATACTTGAGCTCCTAGTTTAAATTTAACGTTATATTTTGACAGAAGAAAAACATAGTATTATTCACTGGTTCAACACAAACATAAAAATGAATATAGGTTTAAGAAAATGTTTGCAAGTAATCGTAGTAGGCGATGGAACTGATATATAAAATATACCCAAAAATTCTCTTGGGAAACTGCGATATACTAGTCAAATTATTAAATAAGAGGATACAGATTACGTGAAATTAACCTGGCATTGTAATGCAATTATTTGTGTTTGTACTTTTTATCCATATTTTTGTTTATTTGGTAATAGTTTATTGTTTACTAGCGAATCAAATACGTAAGTTGGACAGAGGGTGTGGCCCAACCAGCGAATGACGGCTGTACCTTAACCTTTCAATTAAGATGTGAACCCGATGACTTTTTAACATGATGTCATTTTGGGACACCCTACTCTGGAATCGTAGATTCGATCCGCATGAAATTCGATAGCAGTTAGGCGACTGTGCTGTGTGAAGCTGAGCTTGGGCTGGCACTGATATCAGGATGCGATATGCGAGAAACCTGCTATCAGCAAACTAAAGGGATGATGTCAGAATAAAAACCAAGCGGATCGGCGCAGATTGCTGCTTTTAGTCTGACAGTATCCATTTGATTTGCCGCAGGCAGGTTTTTCGTCTCTCGCATCCTAGTGTCAGTACTAAACCCAATTCAGTTCACGACACCACTCCGTTGGCTACCTTCGTAAGGATACTATACCTTCATTTAAAAATAAGCTTGTGAAAATCGAGTCAGCTATTCCGGAGAAATAGATTACCGGTTTATATGGAAATTTGATATGTGGCCGCACTCTTCAAGCCGTAAGTCCGGAACCAGAACTCCGATCCAAATAAAATTCAATAAAAATCTTTGAGCAAAGTGAACAACATTATTTGATACATACACACACGCACACATTTTTCGAGCTCGACGAACTGTGTCGAATGGAATATGAGACTCGGTCCTGTGGGCCTGGGTTAAGCAGTCGGTTTTCAGAATGATTGCATAGACTTTTTTATATGAAAAATGACAAAAAATGGAACAAAATCAAAAATATTATTTTAATGAGCGTAATAAACCCACCCATAATTCAATATAACTATCACCATATCAAATTCGTTTCAGGCAAAATATGTCATTAGAGTGGGACATAAATGACGCCCACATACCCTTCGTTCAGGATATTTGTTACGACAAATTTCACGAGTGGGCCGATGGCCACTGCCGGTATGTGTACGTCCTAACGGACGACCAAGCGCGAAAGCACATCTCCGGCTGGGCGATGCGAAACACCAACAACCACAACGTAAGCATCCTGAAGAAAAGCTGCCTCGGTGTTCTGATCTGCTCGACACGATGCCGTCTTCCGAACGGGAGTCAAATACACCTGCGACCAGCAATATGCGATAAAGCCCGCAGGAAACAGCAGGGACGCGCTTGCCCCAATCGTAACTGCAAAAACGGTCGCCTCGAAATACTGGCCTGTCGAGGTCACTGCGGATACCCCGTGACACACTACTGGCGGCATACGGAGAAGGCGATTTTCTTCCAGGCTAAAGGAACCCATGATCACCCAAAACCCGAGTCGAAAACTTCTGGAGAAACAAGGAAACTAGTTGGGGCGTGTGGTAAAACGAAAAAGATGTCAGTTATGCTGCTACGGGATGCTGCATTGGGAAATAAGGTAAGCAATAGGTGTTTGAAACGTGAACCGGGCAAGAAAAAGTGAGAAAATTTCTTCTGTAATTGCTCTGAAAGCATCCTAAAGCCTAGGATCTTAAAGCGAAGACTACATATGAAGAAGACTGATATCTCTGTCCTTCCCCCATACAAACGAGAAGCGACAGAGGTTACAGCGCCTCTATTGAAGAAAGGTAGGAAGCTTAATGTAAAAGTGTATATGTGTGTGTATCACTATGGGAAGTACTACCTTCACCCGCAAGTGGCGTTGCTGTTATTGCCTCCAGATTCTGGACAGAGTTGCCAGTCTTCTTGATAAGCAGTCTTCGCTTAAAGCTATAATGATGATGACGGTATTTCAATATTGCATTGCTATGCCGTACTATACAACCTAGTATACGTTTCGAGAATCGAGACCCTGCTAAGGCATACAATATTTTTGTTTAGCTGTTTTATAAACTCAACTGAGTGACATTCTGCAGTCCCTGGCCATATTGCTGTACTTAAAAATGGAACATCTTTTGCTCATACCTCCGATATTATTTGGCCTAGAAACAATCCGCAGGATGCTGTTTGGGGGAAATATGCCATTTTAACGTAGAACTACAATTTTAATTTCGATATGAGGGTACACTAGACTGCCCTGAAAAAAAACTTTTGAAAACTCAATCGGCCCACCTACGATTCCTAGTCCCATACCCAGAAGAATCAGTCCTTTTTGAATCAACAAAACGTTTAGTTGAATTTAAACCGTGACGAATGACTGTTTCAAACTGAAGTGGGCGTTTCTTGAAAGCATATATTTTTTTTTTTTTTTTCATACGTTTATTTGACACGGCATTTGCAATAGCTTTTTACGCCAGTTTCTTTTTTTACATAGCACGTTACAAAAATCCTTAAGACTAATTTTAACTATACTAGTACTTTGTCTAAAACTAACACTGAAATCACTTTATTGTTTGCTTTTTTCCTTACATTGTTGTATTTCATACTGATCTATTTACTTTTTTTTCTGTTATTGTCTAAATTTAAAAACTAAATATTCTAGGTTCCTTTAATTGGTGAATGATTAGCCTTGGATGAGAGTATGAGGAGATGAATTTAATTAAATTTTGACAGACGCTGTTTTTAGAAAATGATAGATAAGTTCCATGTATAGAGGATCGCGATACGCCAGGATGTCTCTAACAGGAACATGGATTGGTCTTCCTCGGACTTGTAAAGAATCTACTAATTGTGATCTGGCTTCACGATATTCAGTGCAGGACCAAACAACATGCTCAATGTCATGGTAACCTTCTCCACAAGCACAATGATTACCCTCAGCGAGCCCAATACGACGGAGATGCGCATCTAAAGTATAATGATTGGACATGAGCCTAGACATCACACGGATGAAGTCCCGACTTACATCCAATCCTTTGAACCATGCCTTCGTTGATACTTTAGGGGTAATTGAGTGTAGCCATCGTCCCATATCTCCATTGTCCCAAGATGTTTGCCAACTAGCAAGTGTCCTCTGTCGAGAAGCGCTATAAAATTCATTGTAAGCGATGGGTCTTTCATATATTTCACCATCTAGTGCACCAATCTTGGCTAAATTATCAGCTTTCTCATTCCCCGCAATAGAGCAATGGGCGGGGAGCCACACTAGGGTAAATTTATAACATTTTCTTGTCAGGTTACTCAGAGATTCTCGTATCTTCCCCAAAAAGAATGGATCGTGATTATCAATCCTCTTTGAGCGTAGAGCTGCAATTGTGCTGAGACTATCAGTGAGGATAAAGTAATGGTTCGGGGGTAAAGTATTAATTATTTGCAAATTATAGTGAACTGCTGCTAGTTCCGCTATATAAACAGAGGCGGGTTCTGCAAGTTTGAGAGAAATTGAAAAATTATTGTTGAAAATACCGAAACCAGTGGCCTCACTGATTCGTGACCCATCAGTGTAAAACATTTTAAGGCAGTCTATGTGTTGATATTTACTTGTGAATATTTTAGGGATCTCCCGCGAGCGTAGATGATCCGGAATTCCACGAATCTCTGCTTGCATGGACGTGTCGAAGAATAAAGTGGATTCAGGAATATCTAGTATATTGACGTATGTGGGAACATACCTAGCAGGCGTTATTTCTTGTGACATGTGATTGAAATACACTGTCATGAATCTGGTTTGGGGTTGAAGCTCGACAAGTCTTTCAAAATTTTCAATTACCAGTGGGTTCATAACCTCACATCGAATAAGTAAACGAGAAGAAAGATCCCAGAATCGGTCTTTTAAAGGAAGAACTCCCGCTAGTACTTCAAGACTCATCGTATGGGTCGACTGCATGCAACCTAAGGCAATTCGTAAACAGCGATACTGTATCCGTTCCAGTTTAATAATGTGAGTGTTCGCAGCTGAACGGAAACAGATGCACCCATATTCCATTACTGAAAGTATTGTTGTTTGATACAATCTTATCATGTCACTTGGATGAGAACCCCACCATGATCCAGTTATTGTTCGCAGAAAATTTATCCTTTGTTGGCATTTCGTTATTAGATACCTAATGTGGCCTCCCCATGTGCCTTTAGAATCGAACCAAATTCCAAGGTATTTAAAAGTCAGGACTTGGGCTATCGTTCTACCAACCAACTGAAGCTGAAGCTGAGCTGGATCACGCTTCCTTGAAAAAACAACCAACTCTGTTTTCTCCGTAGAGAAATCGATGCCTAACTTCAAAGCCCAACTTGATAAATTATCCAAACTATCTTGCAGTGGTTGTTGTAAATTTAAGGCTTTTGGTCCTGTAACAGAAACCACGCCATCATCTGCAAGTTGTCTTAGAGTGCATGGGCTGACAATACAATTATCAATATCATTCACGTAAAAATTGTAGAGAAGGGGGCTTAAACAAGAACCTTGTGGGAGGCCCATGTAACTTATTCTGAATGTTGCCAAATCGCCATATGAAAAATGCATGTGCTTTTCTGACAATAAGTTGTATAAATAATTATTTAATATTGGTGAAAGACCACATTGATGTAGTTTCTCTGAGAGAACATCAATGGAAACAGAGTCGAATGCTCCTTTTATGTCTAAGAACACAGACGCCATTTGTTCTTTTTTTGCATAAGCTAGTTGGATTTCTGACGAAAGTAGCGCCAGACAATCATTCGTTCCCTTTCCCCTCCGAAAACCAAACTGGGTATCTGATAGCAAGCCGTTCGCCTCAACCCAATTGTCGAGACGTCGTAGGATAATTTTTTCCAACAATTTCCTGATGCAGGATAACATTGCAATCGGTCGATACGAGTTATGATCGGAGGCTGGTTTTCCCGGTTTTGGAATAGCGATAACTCTCACTTGTCTCCAGTCGTGCGGGACAATGTTCTGCTCAAGAAGCTTATTGAATAAATTCAACAAGCGTCTTTTTGCTAGGTCAGGCAGATTCTTCACCAAGTTGAATTTAATTCTGTCTAGTCCCGGAGCATTATTGTTGCATGAGAGGAGTGCAATTGAGAATTCCATCATTGTCAAAGGCGAATCTATGAAATCGTTACTTGTGGGAGCATCGCGAGTGATTTTCTGCGCAGGAGCAGAATCGGGACAAATTTTCTTGGCAAAATTAAATATCCAACGATTCGAAAAATCTTCGCTTTCATTAGTCACGTTTCGATTCCTCATTCTTCTGGCTGTGTTCCAAAGAGTACTCATTGATGTTTCTCTTGACAAGCCATTAACGAAGTGTCTCCAATAACTAGATTTTTTGGCACGACGTATACTGTCAAATTTGTTTTGCAAAATGAAATAATTTTCAAAGTTCTCACGTATACCCCCTTTCTGTTTCATAATTTCTTTGTAGGCAACTTGTTTAGCTTCATATGCATCAGAGCACTCTTTGTCCCACCAAGGATTAGGGGGCCGTCTATTTATTGTCATTCCAGGATTGCATTTCGTTTGGGCTTGTTCTGCTGCTTCAATAATTAAACCCGCTAGGAATTCATATTCTTCGGTAGGGGGTAGCTCTTCTGTCGAAGCAAGAGAAGTGGAAATTAATGTTTCGTATGTTTTCCAATCAATATTTCGTGTTAAGTCATAAGGAACATTGATTGAATTCGTAAGGCCTAATTCACTGTTAATTGAAACAACGATTGGCAAATGATCGCTACCATGAGGATCAGGTACAACCTTCCACGTGCAGTCTAACCGAAGTGATGTCGAGCACAGAGATAGATCTAATGCACTTGGACGTGCAGGAGGTCTGGGGATGCGTGTTGTTTCGCCAGTATTTAAAACTGTCATATTAAATTCGTCACAAACATTGTAAATCAAAGAGGATCGATTATCATTGTAGAGGGAACCCCACAATACTCCGTGCGAGTTGAAGTCTCCCAGTATCAGACGCGGAGCAGCCATGGATTCCACTACCTCAAAAATTTGACGTTGTCCAATTTGAACTTTGAGAGGTATATATATAGAAGCGATAGACATGTCTTTGCCTTTAATGTTCGTTTGGACAGCTACAGCCTCAATGCCCGCAAACAAGGGGATGTTAATTCTATAGAAAGAATAGCACTTTTTAATTCCTAGAAGCACTCCTCCATACGGGGTGTCTCGGTCTAGGCGAATAATGTTGAAATCATTTAAGTTGAAATTAATGTTTGAGGTAAGCCATGTTTCACATAGAGCAAAAGCATCGCATTTTAAATTATGCAGTAAAATTTTTAAGGAATCAATTTTAGGTATGATACTTCTGCAATTCCACTGTAAAACAGTGATGGAATCTTTCATTGGAGGAGGTGAATTACCCATTGAAAGATACAATCGCTGCAAGGATGGGCCATTGAGCAATCAGCTGCTCTAAAAATGTTCTAATTGTTGGGAGGAAAGCTGAAAGTATACTCTTTAGTGGTTCAGAAATATTGAATGCTTTAAAAATCCAATCAACAATTTCAGAAAATTTCAATAATCCTACCCCCGGCTGAGGCTCAGAGGAAGTCGAAATTTTATTATTTCCAGTAATGGTGTTCTGTTTGGATTGTACGTTCCCAAAACCGGGCGGAATTGATTTCGGTTTTGAATCGGAATTTTTCGGTTTTGGGCGCAGTTTATCTATTGGTGGAGAAATTTTAAGGCCCTTGCTTGGCAGCTTGGGAAAAGAAGACTGTTTTCTTTTTCTGGAATTTCCGGGTAAAACAAATGATGTACCTTCGCACGCTCCGTCAGAGTCAGACTGTTCCGAAAATAGAGATGTGTAAGTGTTTTCTAAGAAGATGGGTTTAGGGGTAGCATTTTTCAACATTTCTGCATAGGAGCGCTTAGACCTCTCCTTCAAGGATCGTTTAATTTTATCCTCACGCAATTTATAAATGGGGCATGCAGGGACCTCATGTGAGTTTTCTCCGCACATTAAACATTTTTCTGAATTTTCATTACATGTATCCTCTTGATGAGAACCCCCACATTTGCCACACCGTGCCTTATTGGAACAGTAAGTGGCTGTGTGGCCAAGCTGTTTGCAATTAAGGCAATTCATTACACGAGGGATAAAAAGGCGAACAGGGAGACGAATCTTATCGATAATGACATAGTTGGGCAGCGCAGACCCAGCGAAAGTCACTCGAAATGAGTCAGACAGTCGATAAACTTTTTTATCTCCTTCGTGTGATACTGAATGCAATTGCTTGCATTCAAGTATTTTTACGTCTTTAAGTATGGTGTCTTTGAAACGACCAACCCCATGCTTAACTAAGTCATCAACAGTCAAACTCGATTCTGTGATGACCCCATCAATTTCAATTTCCTTTGAAGGAATATACGCTCTATACTCACGCGTAAAAAGCTCGCAAGAAGCAATTGCATTGGCTTGTTTGAAACTACCAACGACAATGCGTATTTTATCTTTATTGACTTTGACGATCTCTTTTACATCCGAGAATCGCGAAGTCAAATCTTTAGAAATTTGAATAATATTTAGCGCCTTTACTTTACGCCTAATAAATACAATCCATGGTCCCGTTGACGACTCTGGGTAAATTTTAATTCTAGTCGGATTTACATTTTCAGCATAAGGCTTAGGGGGAGGGTCTGTTACTCGTTCTCCCATCTCTTCATCCATTTTACCTAGCAAGAAAAACTATCACAAAAAGGAATGAAAAATATACCTGTTATACCTGTAGAACACACCTCATGTGTTACGTTGTAAACTCGGTGCCCGTTGTTTGACAATGTGACACCTGCTGTTCTTCTTCGTCGCGTTGCTTCTTCAGTAGAGAAATAGTCCTACCTGCAACACTTCAAAACTCTCTCCGATTAAGCTGCTCGTCGGTATCACCACCACAAGCGCGCTCTCTCCGTTTCCACCACCTTGGTAGACAAATGTGGCTACCTGTGGCTTGCTGCGAAAATCCCACTGTCGATGCGGCACTTTTCAGTGCCACTTGTTTTCCTTATTCGTCGTACCACTTCTGCGGTAGACAAATAGAGCAAATGGGTCTACCTGTGACGCTTCCCTCTCGTCGATTAGAATTGCCCGACGACACCAATACACTATATTTTTTTCTGTGTGTACAGGCACGATCACTGTCGATCTCTGCCACCGCGGTAGGCAAATTCGTCTACCCGCGGTTTGCTGTCAAAACACCACTTGTCGAGGATGCCGTTGACCACGCCTCCGACGTATCAACTGTCGACTCACACTTAACAAACTGGTCTCTCTCTCTCCCACAATAACGCATACAGCGTCTCGCACTCCGTCACTCTCTCGAGAACAAATCCTTCCACCTGGAGGCACAACCGTCTCGGTCGGTTGCAAAAACTGTTATGAGCATATATTTGGTTTAGTTCAACAAATACTTCTGTTTACCTTTTAAATAGAAACATTGTTGAATCAAAATAAACTTTGTTAAATCTAACTGATCCCTTTGTTAAAAACCAACAGAATCTTTGTTTGATTTCAACTAAATTTTGGTTGTTCTCTCCTTTGGTTAATACCAAAGATTTGTTTTTGTTTCTTCGAACTTATTTGTTCGGTTAAACTTATCATAATTTTGTTGTTTCAAACGAAATATTTATTGAAACTATTTAAATGCCAACAAATGAATTTGTTGGTAATTTCAAGCAACAGCATTGATTGAATCACACCTGAATCTTGTTTATCACTATATCAAACGGGAAAAATGATATTTAAAACCAAATCTAGTTTATTTTCACTGATTTTTTTCTGCATGTATGTATAAATTTTTACAGCAATCGGTTAAGCCGTTTGGGAGTCCATAAATCATATACATACATGAAGTTGAATTAGTTTTGGCACCCTGTATGCGGTGAAATGAGAACTAAAATGTTGTAGTCAGAAGATGACTCATATCATGTACTAAAATAGTTGCAAACATACCCAGTTAAACCCAATCATTGTTTTTTTTTTTCGAGAGTTACTGGAGCTGTAGATTCGGGTTCTCGGAAGAGCTCCCCGTCAGAATCATATACTACAATTTGCAGACGAGACAGGCAATGTCGCCCACTAAAACACTGCTTTAGGCCAATTGTAGCGGGCGGTGATTCTGAATGTGATGTTCATTGTGCGGTTCAGATATATGCGGGCGTAGGGACTCGCGACCGCATGTATCATCGCGAAGAGCTCGAGCATTTGTGCGTTAACGTGTTCGATCGCGTCTGCGTTTGTATGTCGCGTGTGCTAACGTGTATGTAACTTCGCGTGTATAAATTCTATTTTATAACCGTGTGCCTTTCGCATATTCGCGTGTTCTTGGATTTTCGCACGGACCGCGGATCTAATACTTTATTTTTGGTGTACGGCTAAGATGCTAAAAGAGTGTGAGATCTTCCATATCACTGGACTTCCCGGTGATGTCGCCATGGAACGTGTTGTCTAGTGGATATGAGCTTTATTTTTTGATTGGTCCTACTGAATGTATGGACCTAATTTATTAGGACAGAGAGTAATGGTTTCCAGACGTGACCGATTCACGAGCGCGCGAAAACGGACGTTTGAAGGTTCGCGTTTGAGACAGCGTTTGAAACTTCGTAAGTGCCAACGTTCTCCTTATTACTGGTGTGTTATTAAGCTTGCGCGATCGCGAACGTAGGAGTGCGTTTTTAATCGCGAAGGGGTTAAGCGTTCGTATGTTAACGCGTTTGTCACGTGTACTCGCGTTCATGTGACTTCGCGTGTACAAGACTGGATTTTGTAACAGTGTGCCATTCCTATATACGCGTGCGTTCTTGGATGGTCACGCGGACCTTCATTCTGATAGTTTTCGGTGTACAATTCACATTCTGACAGGGAGTAAGTTACGCCATATCACTAGAGTTCTCGGTCATGTCGCCATGTCGTCGCTGTTGTGCTATCTTATGACAAGCGCCATTTAGCACATTTCGAGAAAAACGATTTTTAAAGTTTGAGATTGAATATCTTGAAACTTATAAATCGTATAAACAATCCAAAGAAGACAATTGATTCTTCTATCTATTCTGCATTAATCTCTCAAACATTACGAAAATCGGTTGACTATGTTGCGAGTTTTTACTATGAATGTAAACAAAAGTCTCACTCACACGTGTCATAGGCGTGTATTGATGACAAAATTTATATGACGTGTCATAATCGTGCATGGAAAATTTTCCATAGAAAAAAATCATCAATTTTTAACTTTTATTCATATCTTTGCGTTCATATGGTTTATAAACAATCGGTGAAATGCATTTTGAAAGAAATGAGTCAGGGAATCTAGAAAAAAATATTATTTTTGATTACAGTGTTGCCAAATATGCTTTATTTCCAGTTTAAAACTAAAACTGTGTTTTTCTCACAACTCGTGTAATTTTCCTTTGAATATGTTTAGGCCTTTGCGTTTCTCAGACATTTTCACACATAAAAACATCTAAACCTTTAATATAACTTGAGCAAATCTCTAGATACAGTGATTTGAAGCAAAAAACTCACAATTTCACATCATGTTTCACGCTATATCTAAGTAACCAAGAAGAATTTCAAAATTCTGAAAACGCCACTTTGTAGAGATTTTTCAAACAAGTAATGTGGCATATCTAACTCAGTGTCCCCTAAAATAGCGTTTGTCATAAGATAGCACAACAGCGACGATGTAACGTAGTGTCCAGTGGATATGAGAGCTTTCTTTTTTTTTTTTAATTGATCCAGTTGAAGGCATGAACCTAGTCTTCTGATATTAAGGATAGAAACATCCGTAAGTGACAAATTCATGATCGTGCGAGTGCGGGAGTTTTTAGGTTCACGCTTGAGACCGTGTTTGAAAATTTATAGGAGCTGAGACATTCACTTTATCAACGGGATGTTATAATGTTTACGAGATCGCGGGTGGAGGTACCGTGGATGGTCGCGAAGGGCTCAAGCATTTGTATATTAACGTATTTATCACGTGTATGTGTCTTCGCGTGTATAATTTCGATTTTATAATGATGTTGTGTGTATTCTTGTTCGATCGCGCGCGAACAGTGAGTCTGATGCTTAATTTTTAGTGTATCGTACATATGGTAGAAGAGAGTCCGTTTCCCCATATCACTAGAGTTCTAGGTCATGTCACCATGGAACGTGTTGTTTAGTGAATATGAGCGTCACTTTTTTGATTGGTTCAACTGAAGACATTAGTCCAGACTGCTAGGACGTGACCGTTTCATGATCGCGCGAGTGGTTGGTTAATGTTTAAGACCGCGTTTAGAAGTTTAAAGATGCTACGTTTACTTAACTACCGGGGTTTTTTTCATGTAGGCGAAATCGCGGGCGTAAGTAGGTGTGGATTATTGCAATTGCATGGTCGTGTTTGTAGCCAGGTTTGTGTTATCGCGGAGGCCACGAGCGTTTGTGCATATATGAGTATAAATTGCGTATAGTAGAGATATACTAATAAAAGGAATCATAACATGCCGAATAAAGAAAAAAAAGATGCAAAGAGCTTGATTAGAAGTGTATAAATTGAACAATACTATTTTGGTATACATAAATAATGGAAAAGCAAACTGCAAGCAAGATGTACAAAAGAAACAGACTAATGAAGTAGAATAGAAATGCAACAAATGTTGTATATTTATCATTAACGACAATAGCATGCGGTTAGACTTTCATCATGCTATGCTGGCCGGGAATAGATGACTCACGTGCGTCGGTAAATTCATTGTACACTAATTTATCCAATCCGACTTTCCCGAATGAATAGAACCAAATGCTCAAATTGATCACCAGAACTGTTAGCAACTATTTTATCATATACGCCAGTTCTGCATCCATTCCCTGATTCAACTGTCACAAATACTCAGACGAACACATACATAGATAGACATACGACTAGCACATAACAATTGTACACTAGTACGCAAAACTACGATTATTACAAAGCGACAACTAATAGGTTTCTACTTATTCTACTTTATTAAATTAATTTAATTATTAAATGAATTTAATTGGTATATGACGAAGTCGACCGATAAATGGACACACAATGACACCCACTGTGAGCCCCGTCCACGAATACCACTAATAGAACAATATTTGCAAACACGGCACATAGCAAAAGTCAATCCACGTCGACCCGCCAGTCGGCCACGCTACCGCGCACAGACCACTGCAGTGGTTTAGCGTTGGTATGAAGAAACATAGAACATAAAAAAGGCGCACAAGCCCTCTCGGTCTCCTCGATGCACCACTATCGAGGCGTAATGCAATAACCATCTTAAAGCAAATGTCTATCAGAGGTTCTGTAGGACTGATGCACGTAATATACTTGAAGATGTTTGCAATACCGTCAAACCCCTAAACATTGGGGAGGGCAGTTAAACCCAATCATTGTTTCACAAAAAAATAAAGTTTGTGGAAATTGACCACTGATTTACCATCATGTGCTGTTAGGCCCCATGCAGAACTGACTCAAACACTTCACTAAAAGTTTAATAACTTCTCCCAAGTAAGTTGGATAGATTTGCAGTCTTCGGTAAAGTTGAAGGCAATAAAATAATCTTTCTTATATTCACTTGCACTGATAAGCTGATGCATACATTGGGGTGAAACGTGAAAATGCAAGTTAGTGGGATTTCTTCATATAGTAGGCATTTGTTATGGAGCGTGTTTGCGTGTTATTGGTTAGGGATTATCTGCCTAGCAGATGGTGCTTCGGAACAAATTGTGATAACCTCTAATTTCGTTGAACGTCGCAGCAACGCGCGATGGGTATTAGCTAGCTGAACATAATAATAAACTATAATTATTTACAAGCATTATACAATATTGTTTCTGATATCAAATATATCACATTAAATCAAAAGATTTTCCTATATATTTTAACAGCTTCTGCAATTGAAAAACGGAAGTAAATCGAACACAGCCAACCATCCATCAGCGGATATTTTGCAACCACCTCCGTTGATTCCGGATGCAAGCCTTGGTATACATGAGAAATGCTCTCTATAAAATATCTCAATTAAAGTTACGTTTCATTCATTTTCAGAAAAATCTAAATGCCGGTCTTGTTTCAAAGTTCAGTGTTGTTGTAGAATCCCAAATGCCCCGAAAAGCACTCATACACCGGAGTCGAATTTTCCGTACCTGGACAGCAGCTTCGCCAGTACACCTGGAACCACGTGGCCATGCCATGCGAACGCACCAAATAGCCATTCGTATGAAACTACCAGTTGCATGAACCCACCTGATTTTTCCAGCTGTTCTGGTAGCACGATTGAAAATTTCCAACCGGAAGAGATTTTCTTGTTGGATCAACCTTTGAGAAGCAGTTCACAGCAATCAGCCAACATTATCGCGCCAGCGACAACACTACTGGATCTTGGAAGTGGAGCCATTTATAAAAAATGTAATCAACTCGCACCGGATTATTTCATTGGCGGAGCTGGAAATACATTCAACGATACTTACCTGGGACAAAGCATATCTTGCGGAGGTTCGAATACTTTTGAAAAGTGTATCGGGTTTACGAACAAAACTGTCAGTACGCATACAACTCATGGCGCAACGAATTTAGCGTACGCTTCGGATATTACGAGAAATATCAAAAAGGAAGCTACTACTAAACTTTGCGATTACGACTATGCTCAACGGGCGCGATATGACTGTGATAATAAACTGAACTGTAAAAAAGCTAGTAAATCCGTCAATACAATTTACATGAACAACAACAACGGCACATCTAATCAGTATGAAAGACCTCAAGGAACCTATAATTCATGTGACGATGTCAATTACGGCTTCTCCAGTGAATCCGGTGCATTTCAACATGGCTATAATTTGAACTATATTCCTCCCGGCGGAACTAATTCTTCGAATGTCGAAGCGATAAGTTATATGAGTGAGGAATGCTATCGATATTCAAATAATGGTTACTCCAAAACCGGGCTAGAAAACACTGGTCACGTTTCACAGCATCAACAAATGAGCACAGAAGGTCCCATTGCTTCGTACGATTTTTACTAAACTTATTCGCTAAAGCTTTAAGTTATGCTCAGTAAAACAGTAAATAAATACATTACAATTTTCATCAGCAATATCACAATCCTTTGAAAAAATTGCAATTTCGTGCGTTAATTTATTTTGTCGTAGAACATATCCAATAGTTACGGCTATAACAGTTAGAGGTTTAGAGCCGATACGCAAAATTTGAATTTAGAGACAAAATATTGAAGTTTCCAATTCGTATTTCAGATTTGGTACCATGTAAATAAAACAAACTTTTTTCAGTGCAAAGTTGTGAAAGGAATCATAAAATTAATTTATTTACGTGAGACACATCTAAATTTGATCAACATCCAGAAAACCGACATTCATCTAACACTTGGCTTCGAACACATCCATGAACGGGAAACTGGCGCGTTCCGGCCGCAGTAGATCCAGTAGGAAGCACACTGTACCAGCGTAACCTTCGTAAAGGCTAAAAGAACGATCGGGATTGCGCGCATATCTAATGAACTCTTCGTGTGTTAGAAACTCCATAAATTTAATTGCTCGGTGGAGGTACTTGGGGTCTGCTGTCAGTCTATAGAGGAGTAGGAAGACGTATCCGCTGCCGGCTACACCATGACATATTCCAGGACCTTTACGTAGTAGTCCTTTACGCCAAACAAGATCGGCACAGCGAACACATGATTGCAAATATTTCTGATCTTTAAACACAATATAAGCTTTGGCCATCAGATAAACGATCCCTGGAGCACCATGACACCAGTGAACTAGTGTTTCATCTCTCGTTCGTTGTAAATAGTCTTGTAGTGTCACGGGAAAATTTCCCTCGGCATCCTGAAGAGACAAAAGACTGTTGATAGTAGCTCGAACTGCCGCCATTTCGTTGCTATTCAAATTTCCTTGAAGCGGTGACTCCAACAGCATGTGCATAATGGAAGATACTCCATGAGCTGCTCCTAAATACTCATCGCCCCAGCAGTGAAACATTAACGGAAATGGACTTCTTTGAGTAGTAGAATATCGTTTTCCGCTCTCGATAATCACTCCAGAGATAGCGCTTAATGTTTCATGAGCAAAGAGTCTCTTATCAATGGTCTGATGCAGCCAATAAATACCACTTAAATAACCAGCTCTTCCGAAGAGCAATTCATCGCTTCCATTTTTATTGAAGTCGATTTTTTTGCAAACGGTTATCCCTGAGGCAAAATGTCTGAGATCCTCATCCATTTCCTGCCGTTGTCCAAGTTTATGGCAAATAGCTGCTGAAACGGCATAGATTCCTGCATTTCCGCATAAGAAGGAACACCGCTCCTCTGCCCGAGCAGCATACCGAATAGCTTTTCCTTTAGCGTTCGCCACATACTGTTTGGCGTATTGCAGGGCATCCGCACCGAACAGTCCCATTTCGTGAAGTCTTAAAAACATGTATGCAATACCTGCATCGCCTACGTACAAGTCTCCCCTATGGTCACTATTTTTTCCAGGCCGTGTGTTGTCCACAATTAAATTTACGTACGATTGTATGAGTCCTCGTATGTGATCATCATTTTTTGCCACCTGGCCACCAACATAATCCTGGAACGGATTTTTAAAGAAGCGACCTCCAGGGCCAGACATCTTATTGGAGTTGTTGCACAACCGCCACGGTTGTGAGAAACTGACGAAAAATCGATAGAATATTCGACTCTAAAACACACAACAAGATGTTAAACTTGATTTATTGCGAACATTTCTAGCAGAAGACTCCAAAAACACAGCGGAAAATTATTAATTTTTCATCGAAAAATCATTACCTATCGATCGTTCACTGCCACTTTTTTGTTTTGTTTTGATTCGCTGTTCTTTTCATGCCTGTTGGACATTTGCCGGTAGGGATGCCAAATTGTCCAACTAATTTATATTGGCGATTCATGCGATGAGAACGACCACAGATAGCGCTAGAAGCAACCCGGTCAAACCATTCGGAATTTGATTCGGAATCTAGGGGTAGATCACTCTAGAACAAATTTTCATCAAATTAGTAAAAATGTATTTAATTTCCATTTTTGCATCAACTTTGCACTCCCTCGCAGAAAAGTTTTTTTTAGCAAACGTCCTACGCTAATTCACTTTGACGTTTTGTTGAATGTAGAGCTAGTTTTTTGTAGGGTTTTGACGTCTTACACGCAACGCAAAATACATTGCACGCAACACAAAATACATTATGAATTTCCATTTTGATGGAAAGAAATGCATTTAATTTAGCTGATTTTTAAAAATGCATCACAAGTGATCTGCCCCTAGTTGGCAATCCTGCATGGAGTCAGTATGGATTCCAAAATTAAATGCAACAACCGATTCTGAGTCGGAATCGGTTGTTGCATTTGATACTGTCTCCATTCAGAAATCCGAACCGGTTCCGGAATGAGTTTAACTGGGAAAGTGTTGATGGCGTGATTGCTGGTGATTTAAATAATTTTGTTCTCCCGAAGAGGCGGCTAGACGTGTTAAACCAAAGGCGTTGTTGATGTTATAAAGGCTCGCACAGAGTGAAGCCAAATCTACCTATCGAACAGTCAGATGGCTACGTATCGTGCAAAGTAAACAAACATTCTTCTTGCGGAGAACATGCAAGAAAAGTGTCAGCGTTTAGAAAAATAATATCATGGCGAAACTTTTCAATCGTCGAAAAAAGATAATGTAGCTAGGGGCAGAATACTTGCGATGCATTTTTAAAAATCAGCGAAATTAAATGCATTTATTTCCATCAAAATAGAAATTCATAATGTATTTTACGTTGCGTGCAATGTTTTTGCGTTGCGTGCAATGTTGTTTGCGTTGCGTGTAAGACGTCAAAAGCCTCCAGAAAAACTAGCCCTACATTTAACAAAACGTCGAACAAAGTGGATCAGCGTAGGACGTTTGTTAAACAAACTTTTCTGCGAGGGAGTGCAAAGCTGATGCAAAAATGGAAATTAAATGCATTTTTTCTAATTTGATGCAAATTTGTTATACATTCTTAGAGTGGTCTGCCCCTAGCAATGTAGTCAGTTTATTATGCTTTTTTGTAACAATAGAAAATAAATTACATGGAGTAGTATCACAGACTAACATACATAACACTCGAAAACAATGCTTCGCCCGCTTTAACGGTCATTTTAAATATATTTGTAGTTGGGACTGTGACCACATTTGAAATTATGGCGCCACTGACATATGAACAAGCATATGGGGGATAGACCACTAGTGAAAAATTGTTCACAAACCTGAGGGGTAACTCATCAGCAAATGAGGGTTCTGGGAAAATTGCCGGATCGATTTTTTGTGGGAATTCCCTCATAGTGTTATGTCTGTTAGTCTGTGGTAGTATCATGAATAAAGTGCTAAAAGCCCCGAAACTAGGTTTTCAATTCAGTCCATATTAATTTATTATGTAACTCGGTTGAAGTCACTCAAAGTTACAACAAAAACTACCCGGTCAAAAAATGCGGACTAAGTATTTATCATGCATTACGTATGTATACGTAGTTGATTAACTGTAACAAAAATAAGACAGAAACCACACTATAATCTAAAATTATTTAGAAAATGGCTTCATAAAACCTTACTAAACACTCATGACATGGAAAAACGAACTAAGGTACCTTGCCTCGTCCTTCACGGTAAGTGCGCTGCGTTTGCTCCCTGGACTATACTGCCGTGATCCGCATAACAGTCCCATTTGCTATGGGTTTCCTATGCAGGTGGGACTGTTATGCGTATCACGGCAGTATATCGAGATATCAAACGTTTAAAATACGCACACTGAAATATCACATTTTTATACTACCGCTCTCCCCTCAGGCCCAGAAGCGGTTTGTTTGCCTCCCAATTCGCCGTGTAAAAGTTGTGTTTTCCTCTCAATTTATACGTCAAACCAACACAATATCAACCCAGCTGAATAAGTCTATCGTATATGTTCGATTGAAATGAAATATGCCGAATATAATCTTCAAGAAGAGTTGCATAACAAATAAACCCACAGCATTACAATAGCACTATACTGGCTTTTTATTTGCTCTATAATGGCACTAAATGCACTTGTAAAGCTTACATGTTTTAAAGATCTTTGATGCATGTACGCATTATATCAGCATAAGAGTCCCATGTTGAAAAACAGCAAGCCGAGAAAAACGCTGTTCAAGATTGTCCCATCCATTGAGCCAAATGGATGGGACAACCATGTTTTGGTATTTTTTTTTAATATTTTCTGAACAAACCCGGTAATCTTATTTGTGCAGTGTGATTCAGTGGTGATACAGAATACAATCCAACGGATAACTCATTTTCGACAAAAATCCACATGGGACTCTTATGCGTTTATGGGCAGTATAGAGCAAGCGAAAATGCTATGAACCAGTACACCCTGCGTTACATAGCGGTACTTTCCGAGCCCCTACTCGACCGGAATGACATTTGGTGCGCTCTTTGTTTACTTGGCTGATCAGCTGTTCACAGGTTTTCTAAAGAACAGCTGATCAGCCAAGTAAACAAAGAGCGCATCAAATGTCATTCCGGTCGAGCTGGGGCTCGGTCCGTAGCGCTTGTAACACAGCGTATTTTGATTGATATGTCGGCTGTGCAGTTATGCATTATTGATGCTAATATAGACCTTCATTGCATTGTTAATGCTGTAATGTAGTTTCAATGCAACATTAGTTCAAATATATAACCAATATAGTGCAATGGCTTAAGGCTTATGGTTACTTGGGTAACCCCTATAGTCCAACGATTCCACATATTGTTTCGATGATACCCTGAACAGGTCGTTAGATTCAGTTACGTAGTCTTCGGTGCGAATCACTTTATAAGTTTTGCTGGTGTAACCAAGAGTCTGTGGTATTATAGAGTTCCGTACAGAGGAATGCGCAAGCGCAACACTGCCTAAAATGATGCCTTCTTTTTTGTTCATGGCACCCATACCCAGTCAAATAGGGCAAGTTGCTGGCTAACGGGAGGCTATTTGCCAACTCTGATGCGCTAATTGCCCTTCAATTTGCCAGCAAATTGCTGGCAATTAGGGGACTATTTCAAATGCAGCATTTGGGCGATTTGCCACCGTCATTTTTGTGCCGCCCTTAAATCGCCCCCAAATCACCCACGGAACGCGCCATTTAATCGCCCTTAATTGCCTAATATGAAAATAAAAAATAATACTTATTTTCGGATTCATTATCTACTCACATATACTTACCAGAATAATAGGTAATCACCACCAAATGATAGGAAGAATCAATGGTGAAATTGGTATTGCACTCCAAAACTTACCACAATCTGACGTTCATTAAGACTCTAGGTCAGGGATCTTGTTCCACTATACTTACACACGATTCCACAATTTCCCACATTCGTTGGCTAAATGAAACGCACTAGACAAACAAAGTACAAGGGAGAACACGCCAATTGTTCAAAAAACAATTTTAATCTTAAGCCAAACATGAACCGCCATGTTTGAAAAACGCGAAAAACAACCAAGTCCATTTCAGCCGCCAGAAAATTTGTCTAAGTATTGAAATTGCCTTTAAATCGAATTCGCAAATTGCAGTTGTTCCGAGGGGCAATTAGCACAGGCGAGTTGAGTCAAACGTCAAACTTTTTAAATCGCCTGACCATGTTCGTCCGCATTTTTTTTTTTTGACAGGGAAGAAGCCGATTGGCGATTCTACGTTGAAACCGCTCGCAGATAGCGCTGGAAGGAAAGTGTTACTGATTTGATTCTGTTCTGTCATAGTGCATATATTTTCTGTAAACATTGGTAAAAAATGACTTTTAAACACTGTGGTAAGTATAATGAGAGAAAATTAATAAGTAGTTTCAACACGACCGTTTATTCTGAATCCCTTTTTTCATTTTTTTTATTTTTCAAAGCGGGTTGCTGAGATTTTTAATGTGGTAACTGATCAGCCGCCGGGCTGCCAGTTCATTGGTCTGGAGGTGCCAGTAGTTAATCATCACATCTCCCTTTTTTCATTTAGTCCTTTGAGTATCCAGGATGTAGTCGTTCTGCCAAGCCGGTTTTTGACTTTGTCGTGATGGTCTGGAAACCACCTCCGATCGCGCGTTTACCGGTTCGTTCAAACATGATGTGTTGTTGGTAGATTGTTGAGATGGTGACGGTGGGAAACTTTCCACCTGGTCAGGGTTGTATGACGTAGTATGTCCCAAGGGGGTAACTTTCTTCAGATGTGCTGAATTTCGCTCAAATGTGTTGCCAGTAGTAGGGTTTAATATTGTTGCGCGATTACCTTGTTTTCCTGCTATTACATATTCAGTCCTTCCGAAGGTTGTAGATAACTTTCCAGCTGGAAGTAAGTTTTGCATCAGTACAGTATCTCCTTCACGAAGTTCAGAGGGCTTCGCATGGCGTTTCAAGTCTTCTCTTTCTTTTCCTCTATGTTTGAGGACTGCGTCCCTGTCGCTGACCTCCGTTTCTGCGGGAGGAGCTGTTTCAATATCTCCAAGCGATGGGATTTTAGATCTGATTGTTTTATTGCGCAGCATCTCTGTTGGCGTCTTGCCGGTAGTGGAATGCGGGGTTGTATTATACATCATTAAATATTGAAGGAGATCCGTTTTCCAGTCGCGACCTAACGCGTTACTTATTCTGAGTCGTTTTAGTAGTGACCTATTTTGCCTTTCTACCTCTCCGTTGGCCTGAGGCCAGTAGGGAACTGTATGATTTAGCGTTATGTTTTTTGTGTGGCAGTAAGTTTCAAAATCGGTACTAATAAACTGCCGTCCGTTGTCCAAGGTGATGGTTCTTGGATAGCCTTGGCGCACGAAAATTGGCTCAATATGCTTAATAGTATCATCTGATGTTATTTTCTTCATGATGCAGACTTCTTTGTAACGGCTGTAGTAATCCACAATTACTAGTAGGTACTCACCAGAAGGTAGCGGGCCCAGAAAATCCATTGCTACGTCAACCCATGGTTCGTTTGGGATTTTGCGTCGTTGCATCGGTTCGGGAGCAGATGATTGTCCAACTAAACGACAACCTTCGCAATTTTTGACAACATTCTTTGCATCTTTGTCAATGCCTGGCCACCATACTCTGTCTCGGAGGCGAGATACCATTGATGTTTCTCCCGGGTGGCCTTCATGGGAGAGTTGCAGCATTCTAGCGCGTAGCTTGCGCGGGATGACTAGTCTACGTCCTCTGATGACATATCCTTCCAGAATACTAAGATCTTTTTGAAATGGCACGTAATCTTTAGCGCCTGATTTGATGTTTTCGTCGTTCCAGTCATCTTTCATCAAGGCCTGCTTCACCAGAGTTAATTCATAGTCTGAATCCGAAGCTTCCTTGATTTCAGAAACATCAATTGCGACTGATTCGGTTATCGCATTAACGTACATTTTATCGTCGGAGCTGTCAACATCGCGGTAATCGTTTAGTGTGGAAAGTCTGGACAGAGGATCAGCGATGTTGTCCTTGCCGGGTTTGTATACAATTCTATATCGAAATGCTTGTAACCGGAGAACCCATCTTTCGATGCGCCCTGGAGGACGAGAAGTGGGCTTGAAGATCGTCGCTAAAGGGCGATGGTCGGTTTCCAACTCGAATTCTCGGCCGATGAGGTAGAGTTGAAACTTTTCAATGCTCCACACGATTGCCAGAGCTTCCTTTTCCGTCTGACAATAGCGACGCTCCGCTGGTGATAGAGCTTTACTGGCATACGAGATTACGACAGGTTTACTGTCGGTATCGTCTTCAAATTGAACTAAGACAGCTCCCAGCCCTACTGGAGATGCATCAGCGATTACCCTGGTACGTCGACGATTATCGAAGAAGCCTAGTACTGGTGCAGTACATACCGCTTCTTTTAAAACATTGAATGCCATTTCGTGCTTAGCCAACCATTCGAACTTCTGGTTGGCTACCATTAGTTGTCTTAGTTCGAATGTTTTTGTTGCTAAGTCCGGAATAAAACGCCCGACGTACCCCACAAGACCTAGAAAGCTACGAACTTCTTCTGCGCTCCTAGGAGGTCTGAATTGCTGGACTGTTATGATTTTGTCGTCAGTTGGCTTGATTCCTTTTTGAGATATGTTGTGACCTAAGAACTCCATTTCCGTTGCGTTGAATTTACATTTTCTTATGTTAAGAATTACGTTATGGTCTTCCAGAGCTCTCATTACAGTTCGTAGCGCTTTGTTGTGTTCTTGTTCTGTTTTGCCATATACGAAAATATCGTCTTGGTAGTTGAATGCATAGGGGCAGTCGCTCAGTATTTGCTCGATGATCCTTTGAAAGTGCTCTGATGCGCTGCAAACACCGAACATTAATCGCGTGTAACGGAACATTCCCAGGTGAGTAATAAACGTTGTTATGTGCCGACTAGATTCATGCAGCTCGACTTGATGATATGCATCCTTGATGTCAAGCCGAGAAAACCATCTGGCTCCGCTTAATCTTGCAAGGAAATCGTCAAGGGTGGGAATAACGTGATATTCTCTTTTTATTGCGGTGTTTGCGCGTCGCATGTCAACGCACAGGCGTAGTTCCCCATCGTCTTTAGTTACAACAACTAGGGGGGATACCCACGGACTTGGGCCATCAACCTTTTCAATTATTCCGGTTCTTAGCAGTTTGTTGAGTTTATCTTCAACTTGCTGGCGGAGTGCTATCGGAACGCGTCGTACGTGTTGGGCTACTGGTGTTACACTATCGTCAATATTGATGCGCAGCTTAACACCTTGAAGTTGGGAGATGTTTAATCTATGTCGTTTTTTTTAAAAGTTGTTACCTTTAATTGTAGGGAATTTTTCTGCATTGAGTGCCGTTGTCTGTCGAACGTGATTTGTAGCTCTTGGGTTAATAACACTGGGCAGTCCAACAAGAAGAACCCCTAGCTGCTTTGCTGTGTCACGACCTAGCAAATTTTGTTTTCCGCCTCTTATTACAAAAAAACTTGCACGAACGCTACTGCCTTTCGCTTCATCCACAACATTAATTTCAGATTCGAATTCGCAAAGAATTGATAAACTTCCCGGTTGAGCATAAGCTGTCAACTGTTTGTTGGATGGTCTGACGTCAGCTACGACTGCACCATTGCTTTTTAAGTATTTCCAAGTGGATTCGTCGATTATATTGTGCTTAGATCCGGAGTCAATTAGCATCTCGATCATCACCTGACCGACTTTGAACCATACTAATTCATCGTGGTTGTCGCTTATTGAAAATATGAACGAAGGTGTGCTGTTCTCGTTATCTCCAACGGTTATCTGTTCTTCGATCGCGTTTATTCTCGGCCTTTTTGACGAGTATGAGTTTTGTAGGTATTGGGGGTTCGCTGCGTTCCGTTTTCGAGGGTCGGTTCTGCACTTTTTAGCAAAATGACCATTTAGATTGCACATCCGACATCTAGCGTTTTTTGCCGGACAAGTGTCATCGGTTCTGTGCGGTCTTCCACCACACCTACCGCATTCATTTCGGTTATGCGCTTGTAACCACCGGTTTCCAGGGGTGCTTGAAATTTTGTAGACAGTTGCATCATTGCCGGTAAAGTTGGTGCTTGTGATGCGTCCGGAGAAAGAATCTGATTGGTTCAATTCTCGTACCTGGTTTTGCACAGACAGGTGTGTAGAGACTAGTTTTGTCAGATCATCCAGGTTAATGTTGGACTTTTCCAAAATTTTGTGACGAAGTTCTGGTGGCGCTAGCATAACAATTTTGTCGACCACCGCGATATCTCTGCTTTCACTCTCCGATGAGCCAAACTGACATTTAGTTGCTTGCACTTTTGCGCGCAGCAGGAACTTGTCGAGCGATTCTTCTGCGTTCGGTCTTAGCGACCAAAATGAATATCTTTCAAATGTGTCATGTCTTTTGGGGGCAAAATACTCATCGAGCTTGTTGATCATTGATTGGAAGTCATCTTCGTCTTCTTCATCCTGCCCGCCTGGTAGACTTTCGTACACTCGCTGTAGTTGTCGGCCGGAAATTGCTAAGAATATGGCCTTGAGTTTCTTTTTTCGCTTCTTCCCGATGGCATCTGCCACGTACTGAAATTGCTTCTTATAATCTATCCACTTCTGTCGAAGTTGAGATACGGCGACATTGTCGCATTCGAAGGGTGGAAGTTTCAGGAGCTGGTCCTCCATGTTCTGTGGAGTGCGAGAAAAAAAAATCTTTGTACTATGAATATTCCGTTGCCAAGCTATTTGCTTCCTTTTTTTTTGTTCCTGCCCCGGGTAGACCATATCTCCCGCTTAGGTTATGTTCGCTCCATCATCTTTTGATGCGAGCGTTTTTAATATCTGTGTCCTGAGCCGAGTGGACGTTGTCCAACGCTAAGGAATTACCTCACCTCGTCTCCGGAGGTGAGCGTTTTTTTTTTATCCTGACCCGAATAGGTAGATCATGGTCACCTGTCGCTAAGGATTGCCTTAGTTCCTCGACATTGGAGGCAACTGACCGCTTTTTCAATTTATTTAATTTACTTTTTATTTACCTGTTTTTCCTGTATTTTGTATTAGTTTTTCCTCGTCGCCAATGTGGTAAGTATAATGAGAGAAAATTAATAAGTAGTTTCAACACGACCGTTTATTCTGAATCCCTTTTTTCATTTTTTTTATTTTTCAAAGCGGGTTGCTGAGATTTTTAATGTGGTAACTGATCAGCCGCCGGGCTGCCAGTTCATTGGTCTGGAGGTGCCAGTAGTTAATCATCACAAACACCAAATTACCGATCAATTTGTTGATAATTGTTTATGAAAATGAAGGAAAAGCATCATTTCATAAGATGACGAGTAAACATCTTGCAAAAAGAGTGTAAAACCTAGTGGTTTCTAATATTATTCGCAGAGCTATATGCGCGCTGTTTCGAAATGTAATTTGTTGAGCACCGTAGCCGCCGCAACAGCATTTCCCGTTCGTCCTAAGTTAAGCTAAACCTTCATGAGATGGTGTAAATTCATGAAACTCTCCAGATCAGGCGAGGAAAGAATATATCCGGCTAATAGGAAAGTGTCAGCTTTGTATCATGCACAGCCGATCCTTCTCTCCGATAGTCTTCACTGAATCTCCTACGTAGTTCAAAATATGAAGGAGTTTGACATTGGTACTGATTGGGTCTCGGTTTCGAGTTGAAACTTTATTTATGGAACGATTTTTCATAACCACAATAATACCCCGATTACATTTCGAAGAAATGTATGAGTGAAATAGTTGCAAATGGCTGTAATTTCAGAATAATTGCAAATAAAACTAAATTTCTTACTCGTTTCATTCATATTTTGGCAGTGGTAAGCTTTTTCCGAGAAGATAATGAAGATTTTGTTGTAATCTACGACTCACTTACGGGTGAAAAAAAGCAAACTGTATCACTTTGCCAGTTCATGAGCTGAATCATAGGTGTCGCATGACTAATTTTGGCTTTGCCGCAAATCGCCAATTGTCACGTCCTGTCTTTCCCGGTCAAACCATTCGGAATTTGGTTCGGAATCCTGAATGGAGTCAGTATGGATTCCAAATCAAATGCAACAACCGATTCTGAAACCGATTGAGTCGGAATCGGTTGTTGCATTTCATTTGGAATCCATAATGACTCCATTCAGAAATCCGAACCGGTTCCGGAATGAGTTTAACTGGGTTAGGGCTCATGTACGTGCACGCCAGCACCTCTGTCCAACTAACGAATTTGATTCGTTAGCAGGGTTACCATATTCACAGATTTTTCTGTAATGTCACAGTCACAGATTTTTTTTCACAATTTTTGATCACAGATTATTTTTCACAGATGACAGATTTTTGGCATTTTGATAAAAATTTCACAGATTTTCACAGAGTTTTGGAATTATTGTGATTTTTCACAGATTTTTTGGAAATTTATCACAGATTTTTTTCCCTGTTTTAGTAATCACAGCCCGAATAGAAATGTACAGTAAGAAAACCATGATTTTCACTGTGACAGTACAGTAATTTTATAATAATTTACAGTAAGTTTTAGTGTTATGCTACAATACAAAAACAATAAACTTTAACATTTTTACAGTAAATTTCAATGTAAAATAGACTTTTACAGTGAAAAAGGGGAGTGGTTAAGTATCTTAACATTTAAAAAATCAATTTTTCTCCATGCATTTTTTCTCGAAAACAGTAAAATTTAATGTGAATGCACTGTATCAGTTTTTTGCTGAACAATGAAATTCACTGTTACATGAAATTTTATAGTAAATCTACTGTGAGAACTTGGCATCGAACAATGTTGAATCAGTAATAACTATAATATTTATTGTTTTATGATTGTTTGTAGGGTAAATGCTATTGTAAAATTCTATCCGGGAGATGGTAAAAAGATTTTTTTCGCCGAAACACAAATTTCAATTGGTCATTGCACAGTGACGTCATGTACTAAATGTGACAGATGGTGGTCCTGTTGATTACATCTTGAACTTAGAGATTATTCATATTCTCAAAATGATATTTTGGGAAGCACTTGAAATATATTGGGAATCATGTTTTTGGAAGTATAAATGTTCTATAGAACGTCATACAATTAAATTGTCCTATTCCCTACTGTAGGAAAATGTATATGCAAGATCAAATAAGTGAACTAATTATTTGTTTATCAATTACTTCTAGTGTTCTCTGAATCGGTAAGTAGTTTTGCGGTAAAATTTCTTGGGAATTAATTATTAGCACTAAGCTTATTTTAATGGATTCCACATTTGTTAAGTCCAAACTGTAAACAAAAGGACCAGCACCTGTCAAATTTGTGAGGTTAAGGCATTTCATACAATGGTCAATGTGGCATCCCTGCGTTAGTTGGACAGACTGACAAATGTCAAAAACTCCCCAAAGGAGACATAAGTAGTGTAATTACATCTATTCACATCTCTAATAATTGTCAGATTGATTGTCAAAGTAAATTTGACATAAGATTTTGACATTCAGTGCTTTTTAGTTGGACAATGGTCTAACCTGTGGTCTAACTATCGAAAGTCCAACGAAAAAGCAGTCCAGTTAAAAAGTGTCCAAACTGCGAATCACGACTGTACTACATCACAAGGCTGGTGGAAAATAATAAACAAAGACGGCAAAAGTAAATGGGATTGTTTCCAACCAGGAAACTGCATTGGCGTTCGTGAGACCGGTCGTCAAGAACTCAATGAAGCTGAATTTAATACGAACTAACACCAGTGAGCATTCCGGCTCATTTTTCGGCTGAACTTTATTGGGACGTTGTGTTACATACGGTACAGTACTTTCCGAGCCTCTCAACCGGAATGACATTTTGTGCGCTCATTGTTAACGAGGCTGAAAACCTGTGTTTTTGGAAAAACCCAGCGTTGCCAATGTTCCAGATTTATCTGGAATCTTCCAGATTTTTCCTAACTGAACAGACATTTGTTCAAGCCAGACAATTTGCCAGATTTTTTAAATTTTGCCAGATTTTTCCAGATATTCTGAATTCTACGTTACACTCCAGAGGGAATGCCATTATGCCAGATATATCAGGCACAGCTACAGCCAGATATTTATATTAAAGATATTGTTACACACATTTTTTGGAAATCTGGGTCATATTTTCCAAAACAAAAATAAATTAATATTCTATGAAGACCAAAATGTATACCAAATTTCGATGACTTTGAGGTCGCTGTCAAGTGACAGATTTTTCCAGACATTTTTATTTGAACTGCCCAGAGATGCCAGATTTGCAGACAAGTCTGCAAATTGGCAGACTTTTAATTTAAGCTGCAGATTTTTTCGATGACGCAGATATTTGCAGATTTTTTACACTGAAAAAAATCCAAACGTTAATTCTATTTGCTTCAAACCGCTTAAAATTCATATGAAGAAGAAATGCTATTGTTATCACGCGCACACATACCTTCTATGTGTCAACTGTATAAACTATGTATGCACACACATAAGTTATATGTGCATATTGTTATAGAATGGGGTTTTATGTGGCTAATAGTTATGAAATGTGAATGTAAGATTAATATTTCTTGTAAATACACACATTAGGTTTATGTGCCCGCAAATAGTGTCTATATGCCTCCGTTAATTGCAAAAATCTATGTGTAAAATCAATAGGCATAACGTTTACTTTTTTTTGTGAGTAGTTTGGTTGCAGATATTTGCAGATTTCTTAGTTTGGTTGCAGATATTTGCAGATTTTTGAATATAAAGGCTTTTGGTTACACTAGCTTTCCTGACATTTTTTGTTCTTCCCAGACTTTTAAAATTATTATCGCAGACATTTGAAAAAAGTACCTGGCATCTCTGGAACTGCCAGATATTTTTTGAAAAATAGTGGCAACCCTGGGAAAACCAGTGAAAGCCCAAGTAAACAAAGAGCGGATCAACTGTCATTCCGGTCGAGCTGGGGCTCGGAAAGTAACGCTATGTAACGCAGCGTGTACTGCTTCATACAACGAACATGAATTCAAGAGTACTTATTCAAAAGGTCCTAAGTGACATAATTATAATTATTATATTGCATTATCCTAACATGTTTTGTCTGTCGCAGTAGCAGTTTGTTATTTAAAATTTATTTAGCATTTTTGATATTCTAGAGGTTTGACTATTTGTCAAGACTATTTTTTGTACATTCTTGGTCTGTGTAAGGAACAATATAAGTCAACATAAATCTTATCCAAAGAATCTATTTGCAGGTATTTATGTAATTTGTCGTGTACCATTGTTAGTTGATAGATTTCGTCAGTAACAGAAGGTTGAAGCCATGTCGAAGATACGCAGAATACGTCAGTACAGCAAAGATGATCTCCGGCTAGCTATAGAAGCAATTGATGAGGGATATGTTACCTTATATCAAGCGGCCAAAAAATTCAATGTTCCTCGTACGACATTATCGAATTATAACGAAGATCGAGATAGGAAAGGGCAAATGGGTCCAACGTTGACATTTACAAATGAAGAGGAACAACTTATGGTTCGTTGGGCGAAAGATATGCATCATAAAGGTCTCACACTGCGTCGCTCCGATCTTCTAGAGGCTGCCCAATGGATTTTGGAAACATATCCCCGAGAGAGGAAGCCTAAAGATAAAGCTCCAAGTATGTAACGGATTTGATTTATAAGGTTTGTTTAATATTGATCATTGCGTGTTTTTAGGCAATAGCTGGTTGCGAGCTTTCGAGAGACGTCATCAGATAACTTCGTATCTTCAAGTGGAAGCAGTTTCGAATCAAAAGAGTTCTGAAATGTCTTTACTGCAATGTTACGAACACGTATTTCAGAATCTCGAATATTTGGAAGTGTTCAACAACCCTTCGCGTGTGTTTAAGTACAATGAAGTTGAATTTGGATTAGGCTTGAATCTGTTGAGTTTTTTTGAAGCAAATGGCGAAAGTTCAAGTCGACCAGATTTGGTCACAACTGCTCTTATAACATCAGCTAGCGGGCAGCTAGCTTTCCCAATGGTTGTATATCCATATAGTGAGACAATACCTTTCGAGTTAGTTGCTACTGTGCCATTGTTCTACGGATATGGAAATAGCGCAAGTGGAACTATGACCAAACAGACATTCTACAATTTTATTACGAAAACTTTTTACAAGTTTTTGGTGCTTAACAAGGTACATTTTCCTGTTTTACTCTTCATCGATGGAACGAAACCAAATGTCTCGTTGGAAATGTGGCAAGCCTGCCAAAAGCTAGAAATCAATGTAGTTGCGTACAATCCTAGCGAAAGTCTAAACAACAAGAAACACACTATCAACATAACGTGCTTAACAAAACAGGTAAAAAGAAGACTAAGTGATGCATTTTTTCGATGGAAAGAAATCAATTCCGATTGTAATATCTCGGAAAAACACTTCGCTGAGCTTCTTCAACCTGCCATACAGCATGGAATCAGCCAAGAATTAATCATAAGAGATTGGGCCGCCTTCCCATTTTACCAGTGGATACTTCAGTGTAGCATTCGAATGGAGGAGATTGAGTTTGTTTGTGCTGACCGGAATGAAGAGAACGCTGAGCCAGTTCTAGCTTGCTGAACAAAGGTTGACTGTGTTATTGGATGATCATGTGATTTCAAACTTACTAGAGTTTCTGCCTGTAGAATTAGTTCTAAAGAACCGAACCATTTATAACTAATTGAACAGCTAATAATTGCCGGAAGCAAGAAGTCCTGTCCAGTGTGTAAGAAGCCTCTATACAGTTGCTAGTACTTGTAAATTGAAGAACTTACATTTTATCAAACAAAACTTAAGAAACAAATGGTACTACCGATGATTAAGAAAAGTACGTAAAAGTAACAATGCAAAATTAATCTACTGCAAGTAGCTAGTGTAGAGCAGAAATATTGATTGTTAACTTTATTATACACTTCGATGGATTGCCTTTTCGGGACCATCCATAAATTACGTAATGCAAAAATTTCGTCAGTTGTCTGCCCCTGCCCCCATGGAAAAATTTCTTTATCCCCCTGTCCCCCAGTACGTAACAAACTGTTCAACAAAAAATTTCAGTAAAAGCCTTACGTTACCTAACGTTACATCTGATTCCTTTTCCCCCATACTGCCGTTATACGCATATTTGTCCCATGTTCTATGGGAATCCCTATATACATGGGACAATTATGCATATAACGGCAGCATAGGTGAAATACAACATGTAACATTCTCCCCTAAAAGTGTTACGTAATTTACGAATGGTGCCTAAGCACATTCGCATCTTGCAATTGATTGTTTGTATTGATTCTTTTCCTAACTTAGCTTATATTCAGTAAGCGCAAATTATTAGTGATAACAGGTATATAAGTCTTCATACTTTACTTGATTTCGTTCCATCTTTAACTTGGCTAAGACATCAAAACAGTCTTATCAGTAGCTAATATTACTCTCTGCGTATTGTTTGACCAGGCGATGATGTTGAGCAAACTCACTCATATACTGGCAAGTTTTAGCAACCCAGTCATTAATGTTAATTTTTTTCGACATAAGTATTAATAAAATTAGATTCGTGCTCTATTGTTAAATAAAGAAGTGAGGTAGACCATTCGTGCTATGCAAAACTAACACTTCTTTCACGCTCAATTGGTAAACAAATTTTCCAAAACCGTAGAACGATACCACATGACCCCAATTGAACCAAACAACAGTACAGTATTTCAATAATCCTCCAAGCTCTTCAACAATCGGAAAATTTTTATCGTTGATAGTATTATTTAAAAGATTGTGGTAATAAAAATGATTAGATTGCACTTTTTATTTTGGCACATTTTGCCCAGCACCTCTATTTGGTTCTTATCATTAACATATTGAATGTTCATGAAATTCCTTATCGGTCTAATTGTACTTCTCAACAGGACCGGTATTTTCTGGAAATGGCTACCCCCGCCTTGAAGCTTCAGGTATTGTCATTTATTTTGCACCTCAAGCTCAATTATTTCTTGATTTTTTCCTCTAAAAATTTCTTCACGTTAGGCCATATTTCATCAGTCGTCTTCCCACTAAATGTAACCAAGATTCCTCTTTGTTTAAAGTAGGTGTTGAGTGGTTTAGTACAGGCTTCGTAGATTTCCAATCGCTTTTGAACTGCTACCGGATTGTCGTCTGGTCGTTGGATAAGCGGTTCACCTGTGACATCATCTTTCCCAGGCACTTTCGGATCGTTGAAACCAATGTTGTATACCCTCCCACTGGGTAAATGAACCCACCGACTTCGCAGTCGATCTATAATCACATCAAAAGGAACGTCTAGATTGATAACAGTGTCAATTGGTTCTGTGTGCAACAATTCGTCTGCTTGATCGAGTGTTCGAGGGAAGCCGTCCAGCAACCAAGACTTTGATTTAAGTTTTTCGAGTTCGCTCAGAATACACTTGGTTACATAAATGTCTGGTACAAGCTTTCCATCTCTGATGTATTGATCCGCAATGTTGCCTAAATCTGTTTTCTGCTCTATGTTACTTCGTAGCATATCTCCGCTTGATATGTATTTCATATTAAACGTCTTCACTATACGTGCAGACACTGTGCCTTTGCCGGAGCCAGGCGCACCCATTAGCACAGCGCGAAACAGGTTCTGGCTCATTTTTTGTGCGTTTTGTTTTGTATGATGTTTTGGGCTGATTAGAATAATAAATTCTACCACTCCACTAACTGTTGAAAAACGACGAACAGGAACGATTCCTGAATCTTGTGCGATTCGGAGCAATATCAAAAAGCAACTAAAACAAGACGTGTTGTGTTGAACTTTAGTCCGCAATCCCCAGCCCCATCGCCTTGTTGGCTACGCATGCAGCTTCTGTTCTCTCTGCTCTCTCAATAAATAGTATATAAAACATGCTCTCTTCACTCTATATTATCATTGTATATAATGTTCAGAAAGGTCGATGTCCCTATTTTAGACTAATATACTTAGCGAACCCAATCCATTCACAATTAAGGCCCATTTGCACCCTCGGTGAAAATGAACGTGACCTTGATGTGCGCCAAATTACTTTTTCCAATATCTCACTGGTTAGCGCATAGAAATTGATGGGAAGTGGAACTAAGATATTACATTGATATACTTAGCGAATCCATGCACAATTATTCGATATAATTGAATCAATGCAATAATATTCCTATTGAGATATCTGACGTTTAAAATACGCACACTGAGATTTCGCATTTTTATACTACCGCCCTCTTCGTAAGCCCACAAGCGGACCTGAGTTAATACAAAGTGTTTTAACAGTGATATCACACGGTTGCGGGAGAGTATTTAGAGTGAGTTTTCACTAGAATACGTTTCCCTTCGCTTCGTTGCTCATCTTCACTTTGATGTTCTAGTAAGTTGGTCGTAGAGGTCTGAGAGGGAATTCTTCTAGACTGTTCGACATTCTCCTACCATTCTACTCTCTACATTTTCCTGTGATCCACTCGTTTGCCCGGCTTACTCAACCATAGGGGCTATCCCTAGCTTAAGTCCGACTAAGCGGTAGCGAAGTCGGACAGCATGCGCAGAAGCGATGTGGCGTAGCCACATGGGGTGCTGGGGGCCCATATTATTGGCTCGAATCAAAACTCGTCGAAATGTCAATTGACGATAGGTTCATCCGGAGTGTTCATTTGTGTTTACATTTTACTAACGTTGCCAATTTTATTTTGTGTCCAGCACCCAATGTGGCTACGCCACATCGCTTTTGCGCGTGCTGTCCGACTTCGCTACCGCTCAGTCGGACTTAAACTAGGGATAGCCCCTATGTTTGAGTAAGCCGGGCAAACGAGTGGGTCACAGGTTCGCTTGCTTCCGACGGCGGGTCGGTGGCCACCTCGCCCGGCGGATCCTCAGCGGCTTTGCGCCGCTTCGGTTCCTAGGCCTCGGTTATGCGGCTAGGCCGCATCGAAATGGTACCCCTTGCACATTCTAACTTGAATCGGCTGTGTCACAGGAGCCGGAATACGAATTAGAACCAGCCAGCATTCCGGCTGAGTTAAACTGGGAAGTTTAGTAAAATTTAATCTGGAAATAAAATTTTTTGGCAACGCTCCAGCACTCCGTTGATTTCACCACCTGGGCGCCAGGTTGACGATATGAAATGAACTTTGTTTACTTTCGACAAGTTTTGATTCGAGCCAACAACATCCAGCCGGGTGCTGGACACAAAATAAAATTGGCAACGCTAGCAAAATGTAAACACAAATGAACACTCCGGATGAACCTATCGTCAATTGACATTTCGACGAGTTTTGATTCGAGCCAATAATATGGGCCCACATCTGCCTTTGTTGAAATCAAAACAACCCAATGCTATTGCACGGGCGACATGGGCCTAAAGCCGCCCTCTAAGAACGGTTGGTTTCAAAACCGTCCAATGAAGGACGTTCGTTGGACGAATTTGGACAACGTCCAAATAACCGTTCAACGAACGTCCATCGTTGGACCCGTGTTGAACGATTTTGAAACAATTTTTTGGACGTCTCAGTGGGCGGCTAGGCCCACATATGTTGACTACTGTCAAAGTCTGTATATCTCAATAGCGGATGACAGGAGTGACACCCTCCTGCATGAAACGTTTCTGATCAGCTGATTATTTCTTGTTTACTTATTCTGACGTTACTCCGAAGGGTGCGACGTCCGCTAATATAGTTGATTCGATCCAACATCAAACGAATCGGACTAACAAAGTTGTTGTCGGACGAGTTATTCTGTTCGCAGGAGTAGACTTGTTGACAGAACCCACCGCTGAATTGTCAAACAAACGTCTAATTGATTGCCTTATTCCCCGATCATTTTAAATATTCCACGGTGAAATCAAAGATGATTGTATAGAGATGCGCGAAGATTGAAGCCAAAAATTCCAATCGAACCTAAAACAACGGTTCCAAACGAGCAATGTAAACAAATATAGCGGATTTAGGAAGTAACCCGGTCAAACCATTCGGGATTTGATTCGGAATCCTGAATAGAGTCAGTATGGATTCCAACTAAAATGCGAGAACCGATTGAGTCGGAATCGGTTTTTGCATTTGAGTTGGAATCCATACTGACTCCATTCAGAAATCCGAACCGGTTCTGGAATGAATTTAACTGGGAACTCTTGGGGAGTATTGAGATTGAAATAAAAGAAAATGCATGTAATTATGTTTACATACGTAGAATTTACGTGTACTAATGCGTTTTCGAGTTGCATGATTGAGTATTTTGCGAAATATTTCTCAAAAGAAATTCGTCAAGCATTCATTAAAAGAACAAGTCATTCGCTGTTTACACAAAACTCCTGGGTGCCAAAACTACCCAGTTAAACTCATTCCAGAACCGGTTCGGATTTCTGAATGGAGTCATTATGGATTCCAAATCAAATGTAACAACCGATTCCGACTGAGAATCGGTTGTTGCATTTGATTTGGAATCCATACTGACTTCATTCAGGATTCCGAATCAAATTCCGAATGGTTTGACCGGGAAGCAGACAAAATAGGGGCCCTTACACGCGTAATAAAAGTGTCATTACTAAGTAGTGTCATTACTAGAATTGTATGGGAATTCCGTCATTACTCACCTTACACGATCATTAAAAGTGACATTACTGCTCTGTAATGACATTACTAGCGCCTCGTGTAAGGGGCCCTAATAACTTGGTAAACCGTACTGCCAAATCCACTGTTTTTCTCTCCGCGTGTCTTTATATTTAAAACATCGTCTTTGGGTGAAATATCACTGAGCCAAAAAATCATATAAATTTTAAGTGAAAAAGCACGTATATATTAAAAATGACCACAATAGATCAAAACACTGGGCGCAGTGGAATATGTACCCAACAAAAAAAATTAAAAATGACCAATCACATTAGACTCATGTGCAACTATTAATATTCATACCTACATTGATGAATTTCAAATACTATACCAACGACTTTCAAGTACACTCAAGTTTTTTTACGCGGTTTTTTTTTGCGCGGTATTTTTTACGCGGTTTTTTTTTACGCGGATTTTGAAATTTACGCGGTTTTCATTTACGCGGATTTTGAAATTTACGCGGTTTTCATTTACGCGGATTTTGAAATTTACGCGGTTTTCATTTACGCGGTTTTTGAAATTTACGCGGTTTTCATTTACGCGGTTTTGGGAATTTACGCGGTATTCATCAATGAGGTTCCCTTTATCGCGGATTCTTAAATTTAAGTGGTCTTCATTTACGCGGATTTTGAAATTTACGCGGTTTTCATTTACGCGGATTTTGAAATTTACGCGGTTTTCATTTACACGGATTTTGAAATTTACGCGGTTTTCCTTTACGCGGATTTTGAAATTTACGCGGTTTTCATTTACGCGGATTTTGAAATTTACGCGGTTTTCATTTACGCGGTTTTCATTTACGCGGCTTGTATCCCCCGCGTAAAAAAAAAACCTGAGTGTATACTATAAATAACAATGAGAGCATATGGAAATATCCAATTGAAGTACCATCAAGTGGTGAGAGCGATAAAATCTGAAGGGACTGAAGTTACTCATTGTAAAATGAGTCACAATTTTAAAAAAATGTAAAATGAATCACATTTTTTTGTATGATTTACTTTTTGCCTTTCTCAATAGAAAGGTATTGCAATTGCTCTGAAACAGACTTTATAACCGAGGCTCGGAGGGCCGAATAACATATACCATTCGATTCAGTTCGTCGAGTACGGCAAATGTCTGTATGTATGTATGTGTGTACGTCTGCGTGTGTACGTGACCAAATGTCACTCACTTTTCTAAGATATGGATCCGACTTCCGGTTCCGGAACTACTGGGTGATGAGCACGATTACACAGCAAATCTCGATTTTAATGCATTCTGCGCAGAATGTAAAAAGGTGAAAATTTATCCAAAATATGACCACAACTGCTTCGATCTGTAGTATTGAAGCCATTTAAAGTCTCTTTGGCCACATTGGCCACCATCATCGGTCCCGAAAGGATCCAAATTCAGAATAATGGTTATATCGGTTTCTTGGAGAGTTTCTTGGAGTTACGGGTTGTGAAGTGCAGTCACATGGATAATTTCGATTCAAACCGATACCGCGATGAATGCAAAAAGGTAAAAACTTTGCTAAAACGGGTGCCAAATAGCTCGCATTTGCAGTTCTAGGTTACTAACGGCCAACGGAAGTCTCGTTGACCACATAGACCACCATAGACGTTTCCGGAAGTGTTTGTGAAAAGTGGCTTTCTTTCAAAATTAAGAAACTCACAGCAGTTTCCCGGAAATGGTTGGGCCGATTTTCATAAACTTAGTCCTCATGAAATTTCAGAAGTCGTATTTTTTATACCAAACATATTTAAAATGCATGAAACGCCGAGATTTTGTTATGTAAAAAAAACTCAGTTTCAGATTCACTTCGTCGAGATCGGAAAATGTCTGTGTGTATGCATGTGTGTGTCATTTAAACTCACACAATTTTCTCAGAGATGGCTGAACCGATTTACACAAACTTAGTTCCATCTAAAAGGTATAACGCTTCCATAAGCTACTGTTGAATTTTTAGTTGATCCGACTTCCGGTTCCGGAGTTACGAGTTGAAGAGTGCAGTCACACAGAAAATTCCTATATAAACTGGTACCACCGTGATATCCAAATGATGTAAAAATATATTAAAATGGGTGCAACATTACTTTAATTTGCGGGTCTAGATTACTAATGATCAATAAAAGTAGCTTTGACATTGGCCACCTATGACGATTCATGATGCCTCCGGGAAACTCTTCAAGTTCCTGCAGGAATGGTCACCAAATATGCGGGTTTATCTCCATCAAAATAGAAATTCATAATGTATTTTGCGTTGCGTGCAATGTTTTTGCGTTGCGTGCAATGTTTGCGTTGCGTGTAAGACGTCAAAACCCTACAGAAAAAACTAGCCCTACATTTAACAAAACGTCGAACAAAGTGGATCAGCGTAGGATGTTTGTTAAACAAACTTTTCTACGAGGGAGTGCAAAGCTGATACAAAAATGGAAATTAAATGCATTTTTTCTAATTTGATGCAAATTTGTTATACATTCTTAGAGTGATCTGCCCCTAGATACTTGGAGTATATGCTAGAACCTGCATAAAAATCACAGCAGAATAAAAGAGACGGGAATAGAAAGTATGGTAACTATGGATATTTTGTTTCTAAGTGCACCTTTTATACCTTTGGTAGAGGTAGAAAACAAGATTTCCCAATTAAAAATTATAGTCTATTAGAAGAAATTATATTTACTTAAAATATTGGTTGAGTTTATGATATCGAAAGTTTTTTTTTTTTCGGTGCGTTTTGACAGATAGAAACTGTAGGATGGAAATGAAAACATCATCCAGTCCAGAGTGTATGTAAGGAGAGTGAAGACAACTGTCATGATTATCTGTCAGTGATATTCCAAACGAACAAACGACCTGTCAAAATACATGGATTTGACTCGTTTGGAATGACACTGACAAATAATAATTCTAGAGAAAATTTAGAATAGGACGTAAGTAACAATGAGAGATTCTCTTTGGGGTCTTTCTCTTCTGTTCATTACTTGGCCATTTCAACATTTACTACTCTACTTTTTGCATAATATTCTAGTCAAAAGCGTCGGCTTTCGATATGTACTGGAAAATTAGTGCAAAGTGTTGTAATTGTCGTAATAAACGAAAGAGAAAGTAAACAAAGAGAGGCTCTCAATGTTACATACGTCCTATTGAAAATTTTCTCTAGAATTGTTCCAATTTTGACAGTGTCGTCACTCTCCTTCCGGTCAAAAAAATGCGGACGAACATGGTCAGGCGATTTAAACAGTTTGACGTTTAACTCAACTCGCCTGTGCTAATTGCCCCTAGGAACAAGTGCAATTTGCGAATGCGATTTAAAGACAATTTCAATACTTATGCAAATTTTCTGGCGGCTGAAAAGGACTTGGTTGTTTTTGCGTTTTTCAAACATGGCGGTTCATGTTTGGCTTAAGCTTAAAATAGTATTTCAAATGCAACATTTAGGCGATTTGCCACCGTCATTTTTTAGCCGCTCTACTCGCCCTTAAATCGCCCAGGGAACGCGCCATTTAATTGCCCTTAATTGCCTAATATGTAAAATTACAAATATTACTTATTTTCGGATTCATTATCTACTCACATAAACTTATCACTACACTAGGTAATCACCATTAAACTATTGGAAGAATCAATGGTGAAACTGGCATTGCACACCAAAACTTACCACAATCTGACTTGTATTAACCCTTTAGGTCAGATATCTTGTTCCACTATATTTACACACGATTCCACAATTTCCCACATTCGTTGGCTAAATGAAGTGTACTAGACAAACAAAATACAAGCGAGAACACGTCAATCGTTTAAAAAACTATTTTGAGCTTAAGCCAAACATGAACCGCCATGTTTGAAAAACGCAAAAACAACCAAGTCCTTTTCAGCCGCCAGAAAATTTGTCTACACGCAGAATTTTATTTATGCATCGATAGCATACTTTTCTATCTGCCTCTCGTTTCTTCTGCTGTAAATTTTATGCATTGGACATATTCGGTCTATCCACTCATTGAATGCTTACTAGAAGTATATGCATGAAAATGCATAAAAATCACAGCAGAAGAAAAGAGACGGGAATAGAAAGTATGCTAACCATGCATATTTTTGTTTCTCAGTGTAAGTGTTGAAATTGCCTTTAAATCGCATTGGCAAATTGCATTTGTTCCTAGGGGCAATTAGCACAGGCGAGTTGAGTTAAACGTCAAACTGTTTAAATCGCCTGACCATGTTCGTCTTGAGCACTCTAGTTAGAGTGTGGCCAAGAGGCCATGACGTATCCAAACGAACATGAAATTTGACGTATTTCTATTGTGTATACGTCAAATTCCATGTTCGTTGGGATACGTCATGGCCTTTTGGCCACACTCTAATGTCGTTTTTGCTTGAGGCAGAAACTATCTCAGTTTCGGACCTAACTGCTGTCAAACCGTTTGTTTGAAGCCAGTTTCCAACCTGGGTTATGCGCCACTGAACTGAAAACCGGGTTGGGTTCTAACCTGAAATATATTTCGGGTTCGCTCACACCACCGCTGTTTTGCGAGAACCCAACTCAGTTCCATTAAAAACGTTAGATTGATACAACTAACCTGGGTTGGTTTCTAGGTTCTCAATCGAAAACGACATAACTAGAGTGCTCTATGTTCGTCCGCATTTTTTTGACAGGGCTGTCGTGCCATCTGGTGGTCGACATAGAGCGTTAAGATCGCGAATTTTGCAATTCCCGGACTATTGAAAATCTGACAACACTGGTGACGCTTTCCGAAGCGATCGTCGCCCGTTGCTCATTTTATATTTTCATTCATTCGCAGTTTCCATGTTCGTTGGATGAGACGTATATGCGAAGTTTGTCTAGTTGCGTATTAAAAACCATTTTTTATAAATCGTTGAATGGTGTAGATTACTGTGCTAATTTTCAGGATTTCTAGCGGAATAAACATTTTTTTGAAAAGTGTATCGCCGGACGTGTAAAATTGGCATTGTCAGTTGCCGAAAATAAGGTAAATTTGCATATTTTTTTATTTTGGTAGGCCGTACTGCCATTCGGCATGAATAGAGTTGAAAGAAAAATGTGATTGCGGTCGGCCATCTTTAGCGAAAACGTATTTTCTTCCTGTAGATTCCAAATCGAATGATTTTACATATTTTTGTGCTCTGCTTCTTATATAACTCCATAATATACAAATATTGTTTAGAAAGAAACTTCTGTGAAAATTATAGAATTTTTGCTAACATTTTCATTACTGTTCCGGAAATGGAAATGATTTTCCATGGATCGATAGAGCAAGCCCTGTAACCAAGGCTTCCTGCGTGGTTAGTTTTTTATGTTTTGTTTAACAACAAAAGTGATTGTGACACAACAAAACTGAGCCAATAGTTTGTTGTAAGTGGAGAGGATATTAGTTACAAAGCGGTTTAGTAAGTATGAAACAAATGTTGCTGAAGCTTGCTTTTAACCTTTCTGTCAACCGGGAAAAACGATTACACACGAACAACTGTCTTAAGATTTCGGGTGAAAACTAATCTGCATCAATCGTGGTCACGAAAACTGTGTATCTCTTTTTGTCCCCTGTAGATAAAGAAAAGAAAGTGCAGATTCTTTCGGAAAAGCACAAACAATGCCCTCGCCCCAGCTGGATGCCAGTCTGGTGGAGAAGGCCATCGGATTCCATGGGTTACCATTACAAAAAATCTGGGAAGGCGAACGGGGAGATGCCGACTTGCCCAGCCTTGGAATTATTAATCCGGACTATGCGATCTATCAGTCACGCCAGAAGACGCTCACCTTTCACGACCGTGCCAAACGATTCAAATTGCACCAGTTTATTTCAAAGAAGGCCGATATCCTGTATAGTAGTGCATTAACGGAAACTATGATACGAGATCGCATAGAACGAAAACGTGTCGGAGAATTTCAGCAATGTGAGTATCCTCATTTTGACCGCCGTTCGTGGTGGCATCAGGCTGAAATGGAATGTTAATGAATGTTTACGGTCTTACTTTTCAGATGAAAAGTTTATCATACCACCGCTCGACGCGTTTATGGATTCGGATGTAAATGACAAAATTACCCACTTTTTAGAGGTATTTAGTTGGAAATGATTTTTCTATAAAACAGCATATAATGAGACTCAAGAAATGCTCCAAACATAAAAATGTTCGCAAATCATTAAGATTTTCATACTTTTCAATTGTAATTTAAGACCACGATGCCAGGCGATGTCGTGTATGGAGTCGTACTCAATAGATCCCCACAAGGAGTAATATTCAAAGTGCTTTATTCGCTTGGGAATACCTGTTGTTTCATCAATACCAGCTCGATTAAGGTCTGACTTGCTAATAAATTCTAACAATAACTCGAACAAAGAAACAATGCTGACTGTACTTGGGTGCATATTCTAGGCGTACGTGGCCAATAATTATTTGATACCAATAACCGATCGCAATGGTGCCCCGAGGAATTTCACTGCCAACGATTTGATTTGCTGTGAAGTGGCCGATGCGCAACCGGACGCAAGAAAACTTATTTGCACTATGCAGCGTAGCATCCTCAGTCGTTCGCCGGGTTCAATAAATTATGGAGTTATCACGGCGGAGGATTTACCGTTGGCATACAAGTAAGTTAAGTTCCAAGGTGTCCAAATAAGTTTGCTCAAAATAAAATCCGATTCCTCAATTCTAGTACGTTGTACTCATTCCGCGAAAAATAAAGTGCAGGCGTTTTGCACGATGGGAAATGGCCGATGACAGGTCAAACTAAGAGACCAAATAATCATTCTTTTAGTGAGACTGTTCGCTTGGACTTATTTAAGACTAAATTGGCCGACACGAGCATTCAACGTCCAAACTAGAAAAAATGCATCGAATCACATATGTGTCGGAAAAAATTATGTCTATTGACCACAAATATTCTCGTCCATTTTCTCTGTACTACGTATAGTTTTGCAGCAGCGAAGGAGGGAAAACCATACGAATACTATTTGCGGAAATCACCTTCCTTCAATGATCCCCGTGGAGTGGAAACATTGATGCAAGAGTTGGGTCTCAGTGGAAGCGAGTTCTATTCCAACATGTCTGGTTTGAAGGGGAAATTTCCCCAGGCCGAATACGCAGGTGAACTACGGAACACTCAAGCCAGCAAGTGGGCCTTCAGGTAAGCTATAGTATGTGGAAATCTTCAACAGAAAAATTTTATTTTATTTTCTGTTCCCGCAGGTCCGTTGCGGAAGGTATTGAGCATTTTAAGGAAGGACGTCATTCGGAGGCGTTCCAGTGCTTAAACAAGGCGCTTAGCATAGATGCGCGAAATGTGGAAGGATTGGTGGCCCGCGGGGCATTATACGCAAACAGTGGTTCGTTTAAGAAAGCCGTTGATGATTTTGAGATGGCACTAAAAATCAATTCGTCCCATGCTAATGCGCGGAAGTACATGGGCGAGACATTGGTTGCACTGGGTAGAAGCTACGAGGAAGACAACCGTCTAGACGAGGCTAAGAAAGCATACCAGGACTGTTTGAATATTATTCCTCACCACGAGGAAGCACAGAATTCGCTGGAGTTTATCAAAACGAAGACGTTCTCCAAACAAATTGTGGCACCCAACGAGTTGGAACTGCCAGGTAAGGATTATTTCGGGGGTCAATTTTCTACGGCACGATTTCTTTACCCTCGCTTAGCTTTTAAACCAGGTTTACCGGTGCGATAAACGTGGTTTAAACGTTAAGCGAGGGTGAAGAAAACGGCCATAACAGGCAAAATGTTTGTCTGTAGTACCGTGTCACGATGTCAGGCACACTGGGGACATCCATATATCACGTGGACAATTTAGGGGTGGGTAGTTGTCACGAGAAGGTCCACGCTTGTCCATGGGAAGGCGGGTGGGGTATTGAGAATAACCACGTAGTCTTCATTACATTTTTTCTCTTTTATAAAAAATCAAGTAAATTTGTTTCGCCCTTGGTATGAGCACCCATCTTTTTTTTCAAGATTTAAATATAGTCAAGATTTAAATATAGTCATTGTGTATGATGGTAACTACCATAAAAAAATCAGAGGAAATTGTACGAAACAAAATCCGAGAAAAAAAAATTCTGCCTGACACAGGCCTGAGGTTAAAAATGAAGGTTTTTTTGTCCACGTGGTATATGAACGACCCTTTGACAAATTGATTGGGTGAGGATGGAAATCAGGGTTTGGTTTGTGGATTCGAATATCTAGCAATCGATCAAAAGCAACTTTATGCGAAAGTATAGAGAACAGTTTTTACATGCATTGTTCGTTCTTCCCGTGTATAGTAGGAATTTTAACTTTTCACTGAAACTAAATAAGTTAGCCATAATAGTACGCCTGCAATTTTTTTAACTGTGTAATATCCTTTTTCATTTAAATAGCGCGAAAATAATTCCAAATTTTTGGCCAGGTCTAAGAAGTTACTGTTCAATGGCTCCTAGGTAAAGTTACATTACCTTCACAGATGTTGTAGAAGACGTGCAAGCTCTTTTCAATTTTCCATTATGAATGAAATCCAATAATAATGTTAAGGGGGAAAAGATAATTTTCATTTTAACCCTTTATATCCTACGCAGAACTATCCACCGTTTAACGCGTATTTACTGTAGAATTTTGACATCTAACGACTTTATTAGTGCAAACACTACACCTCGTATTTCTTTGTGAAACAGGATAGATGCCAATTCTTGTCATTTTATTTATAAAAATCCGAAGAAATGTGTAAAATTTATTTCTTATTGTTTGTATTTAAGCGTACGAATTTTTTTGCATGAAATGTTTTTATTCTCGAAACCATTTTAAGCGTTGATTTTGTGTTTCCCTTAATCTTTGATACATTTTTTAATGGAATTGAAGATATCACTGCATTTGGCTCACTTTAGAAAACCCTGTGTTATAATGGGTTAGAGCTATTCCGTTTTTCCACATGAAATATTTTACTTTTAGCAGGGGGACGCTGTCCAGCAAGTATTTCGTAACCAACATCTTCTGGACCGAAACCAATTATCATTATAACACTTCACTAAAGATGCATTACAAGTATTACCAACGACTAGTTCACGAGACATTTTAACCCTCTTACTCTATATTCCCTTTTGGGGGTGAACTAACCAGATAACGGGGTCCAAAGTTCTGGACCAAGGGAAGAGATGTTGGGTACACACAAAATATGTATCGTTCGACAGCCACAGCCTACCTCTGACTTTTAGTGTAGTAAAAAATAAAGACATTGAAAGTAATGTATCCAATAAAAGAACAGCCTAGTTTTGTATAGAGTGCTCATATATTTTTTTAAAGCTTTGCTGTTATGAGGCAAACTCTCAAGTAACACGTTAAGACATAAAAGTTTTCTATTAAAATACATTTTGAGGAGAAGAGGACGAACTCTTCTTCATCCACCTTTCTTATTGACACTTGACAGATAATTACAAAGAAAAGTATTCTCTCATGTATTACCGTGATATGTTCCCAACGATCAACGCTCCAATCATATGTTACTCGAGAATTGCTCTCCTTCAATACAGTGAAGACCCGTTTTTATCAGCCCCCGATCTTATCAGCTTTTTCAGACGATTTTGTTAGCCTCATGAAAAAATATTTTAAGAGCGATTCCTTTCTGCAGCATACTTTTCTTGTCTTAAGGATGCAAAATTAAAAAAAAATCATTTTTTTAAAGTTTGCACTGGAACATGCCTTTAAGGGAAATTTATACTAAATAATCGGAAAGAGTTACGGGGCTACATCTAGAGACTTCAGAAGAAGAAACACATTTTTTCTTTCTTTTAATTAACCGAAGCTGAGAAGTCCGAGCGCTGTTACCGGACTTCAGCTCACTTTTAACATTACGGCTAAAATATTGTTCATCCCTACATGTTAGTTTAAGCAATCACCATTGGGGGCCAAGATGCCTGTTGGTGAAGGTAGAACAAATAAACAAAAACCGGTCGTCACTTTTTGTATCTTTCTACAAATAACAAGCAATAGGGGGTTGTGAATGTGATGGACTGATTATTAATGGTTGAAAATTTTTTCTTGATTTTTCCGGCAAATGATGTCGTTTCTTCAAATAATTCAGTGATTTCAAGAGTAGAAATCCACCGAATAGTACCATTCGACTTTCAGCCGAATACCGAATATTTAATGTTTAATTACTCGGTGTACCGTATATTCGGCTTAAATCAAAATCGGTTGGTATTCGGCCCGAATGTTCGGTCGACCGAATACTTGGTCGACCGAATATTCGGTGCATCTCTATTCAAGAGCTATTCATGGTTGTACATCATCGACTGTTTCAAACAAATCGTTAAAATTTGCTTCTGTATTCTTTAAATTCGACAGATACGACGCATAGTCACGAAATCGTTTTATTTATATGTTACCACAAGAGAAAATGTGATGTCACAACCTTTGGCCACTTTTCGCTTTTCAAATTTGACAACTTCACCACACATAGAAAAATTCTCCCACCCTTCATATATCACCCTGGAGGGACCCATAAGATATGAAGAGCGAAATGATGTCCAGTATCAATATCTTGGCTCAAATCGCATTTTTCTTTACATAATTACGTTCATTTAACTCACCTTTTCGAACCGTTTCCCAGTTGGATATCACCCAAAAAGTTTTAAACACTATCGATTACTCGCTGAATCTCGTAACCCGAGACATTCTTTCGATGTACTAAACCGAGTTTTTTATAATTTAGAGGTCCACGGTTATTTCCCGTCTAAAGTAGTTTTTTGGGGTTTCTTGATTGATTGATTGGGTTGATATTTTAACATTTTTGTCTCCGGTTTTTGCTGGAATCTGAATAGTCTGGTGCGTTGATTTCGCTTCAATCAGTGTCTGATCGTGCTTCCATATTTTCAGATTTTGTTGTGAGAGATGCGTTAGCGTTCCCAGCAGATTCTATGGTGTGTCAATTGCGTTCCTTACACTGAATCCACCCAAATGAACATTTTTACGTAATGCAAAAAAATAGCAAATAAAATTGATAAAACCTTGATAACCCGGCTAGAAATGATTTAAAAAAAAACCTGATTGCAACCAAAAGCGGTACTTCCAGTGGATTCTACTACTCCATAGTGTGCCATGCATTCTGTAGTTAGCTTTATGGCATATTCGTTTTTGACAGTGCACTACACCGGTCTAGTCGGTGTTACACTCATTCAAACTTGGGTGTAATCAGTCTATCTCTTTCTTTGCACTACACCGGTGTAGCAACAAGAAAAAACGAAAACGTCATTAGAGATTCGGATTTCATTTTTTTCGAACCCGAACCCGAGAGCTTGTAAATTAAAAAAAACTCGAACCCGACCCGAGCTCGAATATTTTAAAATTAAAAAACCCGAACCCGCGAATTCCAAAATTTGAAAGCCCGAAACAGAAAATTTATAATTTGAGAAACCCGATCCGAACCCGGCTTGTTAATACGGAGAATCAACCGATGATTTATAATTTTAGGCATTCGAGCTGGATCCTAAGCTCACCTAAGAATTATAGAATCACTCGAACCTGTAACATCATACGCGTCCAGTTATATCTGCCTATGGCAAAACGAATTACGAATTGGCGAGTGGAATTCGCCTTTATATTTACTATTATTGTACGTCGCATTTGTAATGTTCTAAGAAACTTATAAATCGTCGATACCTTAACTGGAAAGTAGGAGAAATCGGCGGCTAACTCCTGGGGAAACGAAAAGCTTAAGGCTCAAGTTACCTATTTTGAGCATGTGTTAGAATTGAACGCTTGGTAGTATGCGTAGGAAAAATTGTGTTCAGCTTTGCCCCCGGTTTATTCATTTAAACATTTTCAAAACTCTAAAAGAAGATTATCAGTCGATTTATTAAATCATCACGATTCAAATCATGCAAAATAGCTGCTGAAAAAATCTTCGGCTTGGCTGAATGGTGCTTTTGAAAAAGTGGCTGTGGTTTTTTTCACTGCGCAGTTGTGTTGCGTGCCCCGGGACAGTGTGGTGATATGACAAAAAATCACCGCCACTTTTTCAAAAGCACCATTCCGCCCGGTCAATTGTTTCTCCACCAATTATTTTGCATGATTTGAATCGTAATAATCTAATGAATCGATTGATTATCTTCTTTTAGAGTTTAATAAATGCTTTACATGGATAAACCGGTGACAAAGATGAACGCATTTTTCCAACGCTATCAAGTGTTCAATTCGTTTAGACGCTCACCGAAAGTTCTTTGAACCTTAATAATAACATTTTCCAACCACCTTCCTCGTTGTACTTAACCAAAATTTCTAATTTTTAATCGAAAATCATTCCTGTAATAGTACTTTTGTATAATTTATTACATGTATCAAACTAAACTATATTAACTGGCAACTCGTATTCGACAGTTTACATGATGTCACCCGCGTTACTGGTTAGTACGGTCAAACTTGTGTCGAAAGGGGTCAATCAAGATTCTCTGACGCATTCTTGATGTCACATCTTTAGCGTTAGGACGATCGTCTATGACGGGGTATATAATATCTTTTATGTTTCAGATAGTCGATATGCGCGCCAGTAGAGATGCTTCGACATCTCCAATGGAGTTTTCCAAACGACTCCAAACTTCTATAAATCCACAAAAGGCTTGAATAGAACATTATATTTTTTACGATCAATTCTTTAAGATCGTGGAAATTTATGTGTTTGCATGAAGGAATCCGGATCATAAAACGGCCTTAGCCCGGGGAAAATCCGACAGAAAGTGCTTGTTTCGTATATCGTCGCTGTTAAGCTATCTTACGACAAACGCCATTTTGGGGTAAACTGAGTTATATATGCCACATTCTGCTTGGTTACTGAGATATAGCGAGGAACGCGCCACGAAATTTTTATTTTTTTTTTTGCTTCAAATGACTGTGCTTGGAGATGTGGTGGATTGGCTCTCTTGTTGTATAACATTTTTTATGTGTAAAACTATCCGAGGAACATAATGGCATAATCATCTTTCAAATAAAAATGCATGAATTGTGAGAAAAAATGCAGTTTTTAAGTTTTAAACTGGAAATATAGCATATTTGGCAACACTATAACCAAAAATAACTATTAGGTTCTTTACTGAAACAGGTAACCTCACTTTTCTTGACAGTTCGATTGTACTGTTTACATGGACTTAGAAAAATTGGTGGACGACTAGAATCGCTCGAAGCAAATCGTAAAGAATTTCTCTAAGTCCATGTAGCGAACTGTCAAAAATGAACACTCAGTTCATTTGTGACGTCAGCGTAGAGTATTCAATTGAGTTCTACAAGATGACGACACGAATGAACTCATAATGAATGGAGTTCATGTTTGACAATTCTCGGTGGTTTGTTTACTCTGTCAGTTGCGTGAGTTCGAGTGCAACGGGTGCTCATCTATTTCATTCGAACTCACGTAACCCTCATGTAAACAAACCACCGAGAATTGTCAAACAAAGTTCATCCGGCTCATTTTGTGGGGTTATGTCGTTTGGTGTAAAACCTAATTTTTTTTTCTAGATTTCCTGATTCATTTCCTTCACAATGCATCTAACCGATTGTTTATAGACCAATTTAAACCAAAAATGAGAATAAAAGTTTAAGAAAGAAAATTTTCCATGCACGATAATGACACGCCTATGACACGTGTGAGTGCGACTTTTGTTTACATTTATAGTAAAAACTTGCAACATAATCAACCGATTTTCGTAATATTTGAGAGATTAATACAGAATAGATAGAAGTATCAATGGCCTTTTTTGAATTACTTTTACCATTTATAAATTTCAAGATATTCAATCTCAAACTTTAAAAATCGTTTTTCTCGAACTGTGTTAAATGGCGCTTGTCATAAGGTAGCACAACAGCGACGATATGAATCACTGATTTGATAGTGGCACTAGTGTACCATTTCCGTATGAGTGCCATCGTTGTTTGTGATGGTACACATGAAACAAGCATTTTCTACAGATTGTCCCAGGGCTGGGCCATTACATGATCCGAATTCCTGTATGAAAATACACGAATTTCCACGATCTCGAGGAATTGATTGCAAAAATACTGTGTGTTCTCTTCAGCACGTTTTGTGTGTTATGAACGCTATTAGTGGATCTAGCGCCGGTACTACATCATTCAAATTTATCTCTTTAGAGATTTACCGCGTCCTTCATTTGCTCTCAGGCTATTTGGTAACCCTAGTTAAACCAAGGACAGCCAGAAACCTAGCGGAATGGTTTCTGTCAGAGGACTCGGTGCCTGGCGAGATGTTGAGTCAAATTCAGTTTTTCGTCATTTATATCAATAATTATCATGAAAAATGAATCGCGTAGAGATTTTATATGCGAAGCAATTATTGTTGAATGCTCTCTCACGAGTGCTCGTTAAAAAAATAAAAAAGTGCAGTTTGCGAATCTGAAGCGGAGAAATTTTATACATGAATAAAAAATACAATATTTGAGTACCTGAAAAATAATACGAATTCTAGTGATTCAAATGTGGTAAAATTTAGTACGGTTGTATGTGTAATCCTTTCGTATCGCGAAGTCAAGTTAATTACTACAATAAGAGACTGGGTGTTGTTTAGGTTAAATGTAGGCATGTCTCGCATTTTCAAACATACATGAACAGTAAGAAGTATGTTCAGAGTAGTTTTGCTTGAAAAACCTAGTCAATACCCCAGTTGAGAGATATTCACAGGATCATGGAAATTGAAAATGAATGAAAAATGATTGAGCACCTTGGCTGTTCGATTGAACGATGCAACGATCCGTTGCGCTTTGGACATAGTAGGGCATGATGAGCTGCATGAGGGTATGCATGACCTGTCGAAAATTAGCAGCTCTGCTCCAACCCCGTCTAACCCTGTTTAATTTGATAAGCATATGTTTGTAATGAGAAAAATATATATATAATGAACAATTTTCTTTTCTAGAGGAGAAACATAGATAAATCAATGACTGCGTTTGAATGATGTTACCAAATAGAGGGTACGAACCATTTTGAAATTTGAGCACAACCTCTTAAGAACTTTGTTTTCCAAAGGACAGAAAATATCGAAGAAAAATTTAACGGTTGTGAGCAGTAATCAAGTGTCTAGATGGAACTTTGACAAACTTTTAATAATGTTAACGATCGATCGCATTTTGTTTTTCGAAGCAATATACAATTTCAATATGCTGTAGAATGTCAATAAGACTAATGTGAAAAAACGACGGACATTTGGCAATCACAGAGTTGTCTAAATTTTTTCGTCCATTACTGCGTCGGTGCGGCTTAGGCTCTCTGATCGATGCACGATTGAAATTTTTGAAGATCTTCCTTAGCAGATAGCAAAAACCGTTTAGAATGCAATGCACGTACAAATCTCGAATGGCCGCAGCAGGACCCTACTGTTGAATGATGTTTAAAGAAATTTTTCTGCGCAAAATCGTACAATCCTAAAAAGTACTAGCAGCTAGGGCGGGTGTCGCACATTCGACTTGTGGCGTATTCATTTATGGCGTAATGCTTACTAAACTAATCGTCAAACGGTTCCGTTCACAGTTTTGAACATCCCCAAACCGACGCATCACGATCGTAGTAAGCAATCAAATACAACCAGCAAGCAGGAACCGGACACGTCCGGTGTCAGTGGATTGAAACGCGATGGATCGGAATCCCGGAAGGACAAGAAGAACGTCAAGAAACAGGAGAAGAAGAAGCGCCACAAGAAACAACAAAGCAGCTCGAGCGAGTCCAGTGAAAACTCTTCCGGTTCGAGTGATTCGAGCAGCGGTTCGGAAAGCAGCAGCAGCAACTCTTCGTCAAGTTCAGGTATGTATCGATTTTTCATCTTTTTTATAGTGAAACACGATGCGCTTTTCAGCTGGTTTAACAGGGTCGTGAATGACCATAGAGGGATGGCCAATAGCAAATCAAAGGAAAAAAATTGGATTTAAGCAGCCAATCCACATATCTTCGTTGTCATTTCCTTTGATGAAAAATTGTTACGACTTGTTTCCTTTCTACATCACTGTCCGTATGTTTTAGGTTTGAAAAATTACTTTCAAATGAAGGATGATTATATTTTGTTGTCACTAGAAAAGATTGAAATGAGGATACTTGTTTTTGTATGAAAGCCGTCGCAAGATTGCGCATGCGAAGGAATATAGACCAGTCGGTCACAGAGCTAACCGCAGAACGGAGTATTGATTTCCAAAACAAAATACAACCGAATGCATAATATACCGGATTTGATACGGATAGTTTGAGACAATCAGCGCAATTGAAGGTGGTTACAGCTGCGAATGCAAGCATATTGAAAATGATTTTCACTTAATTTTCCGTAATTTCCAAGCGAGAAACTTGCTTTGTTTAAAATGGTTGATTTTGGGACAGTATTCTCATTAAAAGGAATTCACTTTCATTTACAGATTCGTCAAGATCGTCTCGGACAAAAAAGCGTAACAAGCGGAGCAAAAGTGTGAAGAAGCTGAAGTCGCTTTCTCCACTCAGCAAACGTATGGCGGCAGGGATGGGCAACGATAGTCGTGCCACCGATGGATTGTTTGTGTTTGGCAATCACTCTGCAGCAACAGGGCAGGCGTCCGCTGGGGCGGACGAGTATGAACAGAAGGTATTGTTTGCAACGTGCTCATTAGTCAACCTTATTCTAACAAGTTTCCATTTCTAAGGTTCGTAAATTTCTCGATATACCTCGTGATGAGGATAACTACGAAGAGAAGGTACGCCGATTTGTAGCAGAAGCTGCAAAGTATCAAAAGGAGCGAAAGGCGCAAGAGGACAAGACAAAGAAGAAAAAGAAGAAGGATGACAAGAAGGCTAAAAAGGACAGCAGAAAGAAGCGCAAATCTGAGGACAAGAAAAAATCGAAGAAAAAGGATAAAGATGACGATGTATTGAACAATGACAAGCTTAAGGAAGCACTAAAGTAAGTATTGTAACTGAAACATATGCTATTCAACTTCGTTAGACGTAGTGTATGGGAAAGAATAGTTTGTTTAATTCCTGTATCTTATTCTTCCTTCCATTTAATCAGTTGCAAACTGGAGCAAAAAAACTCACTTTTGTCTACTCCGGTTTGCACCCAGAAGAAGTAATTTAAACAGTAGGGAATACAATAATGACTTTCCCCTGTTTGCTCCAGAGTTCCTCCTAGTACTGGTACAAACCTTATTAAACTTTCAATCTATTTTCCACACTAGATCTTGATTTATCATCTAAGATGTCTAGTCCATTATTGACAATGTTACATATCTCCGAATTGCAGTGCATCGCTCTCTCGTGGACTAATTTTTAAAACGGGAATAGGAGTTTTTTACCCTAGGTTTTGACTCATCTCCAAACATCTTTTATTTAGAAACGGAAGGCAATTTTGAGGCGTCAAAAAATTGGTTTTAATAACAGAAAAAAAAATTAGCTATTCAAATTTTGCCAATTGTTCTCAGCTATTTATTCAACCAATACATTTTTTAAATTTCTTTGCATTCTCATTTTCAGAATCTTCGAAAACTTCCCCGTTCTCGATGAACTCGGCTCGAAGTTATCCGAATATTATTCAAAAAAAGAAAACGCTGGTGCGGCTGGTCCTAGTGGTATAGCGAGCGTTGTGTCATCATTGCTGAGCAAAAGCTCTAAGAAAGAATCGTTGAAGATGGACAAATCGATAGAACCTAAAGTTATGATGAAGCCAATCGAACGCCAGGAAAAAGACGGTAAGTGGCGCATGTTGTTCAACAAAGATGAAAGATCCACCAAGGAGCCTCCGCCTCAGGCAAGACCTGCCGTCCCAAAGCAGTATGCATTTTCGAATGAATCGGACGAGGAAAGTGGTGCACTTGGAGTGTTTCAGATGCAACAACACCAGCAACATTTACAACAAAAGTCCAATCAGAGAATAGTTCGTTACGAAGAAAAGAACAGACGCCCACAACAAAGTCAGGAAAAGCAAAAAACTTCCGTGTCACAAATGGCTCCAGTCAAATCTGGCCCAGTTGTGCTGGATAAGTTTGGCAATTTCAGATTGGCAAACGCCGATGATGCCAAACCGCCGGAACCTACCGGGCCGCCGCGTCGATCGCGAAGCAGATCACGTGGACGTCGGTATGGCAGTTCAAGTCGATCACGATCACAAAGTTTAAAACGTCGATCCCGTTCGGGAAGTTTCCGGCGTCGCTTCAGCCGTTCAAGATCAGGTTCTTTCAGTCGGTCTCGATCACGGTCTTACTCACGAAGTCGATCTCGTTCACCTAGTTTCGAGCGACGTCGATTTATTGAAAATCGCCGCGTTTTTCGTGGACGAGGTCATTTTTATGATCGTCCTTACAATAATCGTTTTAACAATTATCACCACAGGGGTGGTTTCATGAATCGCCGAGGTGGTTTTCAAAATTTCCGAGATAATTATAATCGTGGTGGGTATCGTGATCGACCTTTCCGGCCTCGGTTCCGCGGTGGTGGTGGACATTATAGGTTCCAGCAGCGATCGTACAGCCGCAGTGACAGTAAGTCTCCGGATCGCATTCCAGCAAGCCCGAACAATCGCCGTCGGGCAGACAGAGATCGCTCACGTTCCAATAGCAATGATAACGGGCGATCAAGTGAGCGTGACTCTCCAAAACCTAAGGAACGCGAATTTTCAAAGACGAAAGATAAGAGAGAAGACAAATCTAGCGCAGAACCGGAAACGAGTCGTTCGCTGCAGGGGACCGATCAAGAACGATGGTCAGATACCGAAAAAGATCCTCCTCCACCTGGAGCAGAAGAAGCCGCCCTTGCTGATTTGCAACGAATAATGGAAAAAGCTCGCAAAGATAGGAAAGACGAAACTGCGAAGAAATCAAATGACTCATAAATTCTATAGATTTTAATGTTTTTAACATTTGGAATGATTCACACAAAAGCATACGCATTGAAATAAAAACTATTACGCATATTATTCGTATGATGCATCTGAAATTGTTTCCATAATATAGCAACATACAACAATAATACATATTGAAAAATGAGCAAATTAATTTGTTAGTTATCCGAAACGTTCCACTAATATCTTGTTTCAGCTGTCGTTCCCGAGACGATGTCCGCATGTTTTAGCGGCAACCGGAACACATTTTCTTGGAGCAGGTATAATCGCAGGTAGGTATAGCATAGTATCCTATTGAATACTTTACAGTGACGTCACAAATGAACTGAGTGTTCATTTTTGACAGTTCGCTTGTACTGTTTACATGGACTTAGAAAAATTCTTTATGAATTGCTTCGAGCGAATCTAGTCGTCCACAGATTTTTCTAAGTCCATGTAAACAGTACAAGTGAACTGTTAAGAAAAGTAAGGTTAACTGTCTCTGTAAAGAACCTAATTTTGATGCACCAATCAGGCAGCATAAACTACAGTTAACTCTCTGTATGTCGATATTGAAGGGACCATGGAAATTGTTTTGACTATGGTAATTCCATTTTAGTACTGTAGTACAGAGCTACAAATTTTCACCAGGTTGTTTTGAACTTGAAGGAAGAACAAATCTCAAACCATGCCCTACTATATTCAATGTGAGTATCTCTGTACTGGGATATTGACTAGGTTTTTCGAGCAAAACTGCTCTGAACATACTTCTTACTGTTCATGTAAGCTTGAAAACGCAAAATACGTCAATATACTGGTCTCTACAGTGCAGATGACAACTTTGGTTGGTGATGCATGTTTTCCCGGTCTTCCTGCAGGGTTATTTTTATTTGACATAAACAGCATCCAATTTACATAATTCTCGAGTACTTTTTCAAATGGACGTAAGTAACATTGAGAGCCTCTCTTTGTTTACTTTCTCTTTCGTTTATTACGACGTCATTACAACACTTTGTACTAATTTTCCAGTACATATCGAAAGCCGACGGTTTTTACTACAATATTATGCAAAGAGTAGAGTAGTAAATGTTGAAATGGCCAAGTAATGAACAGAAGAGAAAGACCTCAAAGAGAATCTCATTGTTACTTACGTCCATTTGAAAAAGTACTCGAGAATTATTTTCATTTTGGGTGTTGTCTTGATAGGCCAGATGTAAACAACCGTAGTTTTCCTATGTATGGTTGTTTATATTTACATAGGATTTATTTAAAAAAAATCGTTTTAGTATTAAAACGAATTTTTTTTTGAAATAATATTATGTATATTGGACCTAAAATTTATCGAATGGAACGGAAAACTATATATAGCTTAATGACCTAGGGGCAGATTACTTGTGATGCATTTTTAAAAATCACCGAAAATAAATGTATTTTTTCCATCAAAATAGAAATTCGTAATGCGTTTTGCGTTGCGTGTAATGTATTTTTCGTTGCGTGTAAGACGTTAAAACCCTACAAAAACAGCCCTACATTCAACAAAACATCGAACAAAGTGGATCAGCGTAGGACGATTGTTAAATAGTCTTTTCTGCGACGGAGTGCAAAGTTTTTTTTTTATCCCTTTATGGGCAGCTAGGGCCGAGGGTGGTGGCTAGCGGGTTTCATACATCCTTGACCTGACGGACAAAGCTATGGTGCCTTGAACACAGGCAACGCAGATCCAAGGCCATCATTGAAATGATAAGTTCTGCGTTTGAGATGTACTTCCCCCGGTTGCCAGACGAATACCTGTAATTATTACTTGTTGCTTTGTATGTATGAATCTAATGTTCAGTCCTGAGTGGTGTATGCGTGGAAGATGTGGTTTTTAGCGTTCGAGTCCAGGAGTGCATATCTGTCTGGGTTAGCGTGGGCGTTTACTAATTGTGTAATAGTGTGATCGCTAAAGGCTCGAGCATTTGAATGCTAGCGTGTCTCTAACTTTGCGTGCATAAATTCGATATTAGATTCGTGTGGCCATTTGCATATTCACGTGTATTTTTGAACCATCGCGCGCGGACCCTGAATATGATAATTAATTTTTAGTGTATGGTAGAGGAACGTGTTGTCTAGTGAATATGAGCATCATTCTTGATTGGTCCAACTGAAGGCATGAGTCTAGGCTGATCGAGAGTAGAGAATTCTGAATGTAGCCGGTCTATAATCGCGCGAGTGATGGGTTAATGCTTGAGACCGCGATTATAAAGTTATAGGTGCTGAAAAGTTCACTTAAGTAAGGGGGTGTTTTAATGTTGGCGAAATTGCGAGCGTAGGTGTGTGTGGATGATTGAAATTGTAATGTAAGTTCGCGTCTCGTCCTGTCGTGTCTGGGGTTTCCAGGTTACATGCATTCACCAGATGAGACTAGCTTATGTCAGCTTACTTGTGCACTGGTTTCGCAGAATCGAGGCGATCATCGAAATGATAGATCCTACGAGTGAATGCACTTGGCCCAGTCACCTGTCAAGCATTTGTGTATTTGTGTGTGTTGAGATATGTGTGGAGCCTGTAAATAATAGTTTAATACGGATAATATTTTATACGTCAAAACAAGAAATATGCAATATACTACTTACAGTTTGTTGATCGTTCCTACTTATCTGATTCCATCGAGTATGAGAATACATCTCCATTGTTCTAAAACTTGGCGACGTCTGATGGCAGAGAAGAATCATTGTTGGCAGCAATGTTGCTCCTCTTGGATTATGATCTCGAAAAGGTCATCACAAGAATATAACGCATGAGACCGAAAATAAATAAAAATAATATAAAGAGAAGAGTTAGTATTGTTATTGAGTATTACTAATATGCCGATTTTTTTCGAGAGTTGTCCTACTGGAGCTGTAGAGCTAATTCATTCAATTAAGGCATGGACCTAGACTTCTAGAATCGAGGATAGAGACTCCCGGACGTGTACGATTCATGAATGCGCGAGTGCGGGGGACTGTAGGTTCACGCTTGAGACCGCGCCCGAGTGATTACAAGTGCTAAGACGTTCATACTATTACCGGGATGTTATAATGCCTGGAAGAGCGCGAGTATAGATTGCGTGGATGGCCGCGAAGGGCTCAACCATTTTTATATTTGTCTGTCGTATGTATGTGACTTTGTGTGTATACATTCGATTTTTATGTAGTTTAGTGGATATGAGCACTATATCTTCGATTGATCCACCTGAAGGCATTGGACCTATGCCGCTAGGGGCGAGAATACGGGATTCCGGTCGAAACCGATTCATGATCGCGCAAACGCGGGCATTTGGAGGTTCTCTCTCTCGAGACTGGGATTGTTAATTTATAAGTGCCAAACCATTCACTCAGTCATCGGGGTGTTATACTTTTCACGAGATTGTGGGTGTGGTCGTGCGTGGATGATCGCGAAGGACTCGAGCGTTTGTATGTGGACGTTTTTGTCGCGTGTGCCAGTATGTATGCAACTTCGCGTGGACATATTATTTTTAGAAGCGTGTGGCCATTCGCATGTTCGCGTATTCTTCAATGATCGCGCGTGGACGTCTTGTCTAGTTTCTACCTCTATTGGTCCAACTAAAGACATGAATTTGGGCTACTAGGATCAAGGGCGGAGACCTAAGACGTGACCGATTTATGATTGCGCGAGCTTAGGTTCTTAGGTTCCAACGTTCACCTAATCAATCGGGGAGTTTGAATATTGGCGAGATCGCGGGCGTTCGCACTTGTGAACAGGTTTGTGTTATCGCGTAGGCCAAGTTTGTACGTTTGGAATGAGAGACTGTTAGTGTACATGAGCGAATAAGCAATTTGTGTTAGTTAATGTTAGCATGAATCTAATTGAAAATACAGCAACAAAAGAAGAGCGCCTGCAGAGAGAATTGGGCCCTAAACCCACATTGTATATTATTTGACCATGGCAGTGGATAATAAAGGTCGCCAAGTTAAGTACTAAAATTGATCACAATGTAGCTTAACTAAAAAGAAAATAATCGTATCCCAAGTTTCTGTGATATAATCACTGTAATACTGCTTTGGTGGAAAAGCCCCCGGACCGCATCAAGGTACAGTATCATGCCGAGGGAAATAGTCTTTTCTGCGACGGAGTGCAAAGTTGATGCAAAAATGGAAATTAAATGCATTTTTTCCAATTTGATTCAAATTTGTTATACATTCCTAGTGGTCTGCCCCTAGTTTCCTTATTATCGGATGTGTTCAAGAAATAGGAAAACGCCTTAGATTAAATTTCCTTGCTGATAGGAAGAGGGTTTTTGCACTTACATGTCCGCTTGTAGCTATGCTACTGTGCCTGATTCCTGTTCATCGCTAAACGTTAACGTTGGGTATGTCCAGCAAAAATAATCTATATCACCATCACGCCATAAAATGTTAAAAAAACGTGAAACGACTGAAACAATATTTAAGCATAGCATTTAGATAAGGCCTAGTAAAGATGGGTTTTATTGGTTTAGTTTTTAATGAATACTCACCCATCATTTTCATTAAATGTGATAATGATGATCGACAAATTGCGAAGATTTATTACTTTTTCACCAACACAGTTGTCAAATAGTTAGTACATATTCGGTGGTGCGAGTTTAATTGGTTCTTTTATTTTGAGTTCTTTGGCGAATAAAATTAAGTTCTGTGTTCTATGCGGGCCTCCGCGCAAGAATTAGACAAAAGCTATACAAAAGGGATTTCTTTCAAACAATGAAGAATTATAACTACTAATTTGCACATTTTGTAAACCATAGTTAAATTACTTTTATTTCATAAATTAATGTATTACTCATTCACTATTTCAACGTACTTTAATTTTCTTTTTATTAATTATGTTTTTATCACAATGGAATATACAGTCTCAATCAATAAGAATATAGTTGTGTTTCTTCCTCTTTTTTTGCATTATGTTTCGTTTAGTATTGTGTTTCTCGTAATTGCATTTTCTTCCGTTTTTATCAACAATAGTTTTGTTTATTCATGTATCTCTTTGAAGCAGCAAAATGGAGTCAGAAGCGATAATAACTAGATCTTTTTTTTTTATTTCTGTCTACAATGTACCTACAAGTTGTTTGCTTTTGCTCTTTGTTTCCGTTAAAAATAGAAATAACTAGTTAGATTCTACGTACAAAAAACGCCATCTTTTTTCGCTTGTTTTTTGCCTAATATGTAGAGTGTAAAAATCTAGTATATAATAAAAACTCTGTATACTGCACTAAAAGAAGGTTATTTCAAGAATAAAGATATCGTACAATTTGAACTTTGCTGAACGTAAAATGTTATTTGATTTTTTTTTCTCGTGCCTAGAATTTGCATTTATTTACTCATTCATGACGTAATTAGTGGGTGTGTTATTTATATATGCGTGGGTTTATCTGATGAATATGTGTGTATCGTGATGAACACCGGAATTTGTCTTGCTTCTGCTACCGAGGGAAACTACGAGAGCATGTTTTCTACAATTATTTGCCAGGCAAAGGTCGTTCGTTGCTCATTGCGGATCTTTCGCTACAGATTTGGTTGGTAGTGTGGCATGTCGCATGTTCGTTATTATTTAATTTTTTTACATATTTTGGTTTATTTTTTATGTTTTACAAATAATATTGCTATCAACTTGCTAAAATTTTTGTTATTGAAAAGAATGTAAGAATACATCAGACATAGAGGGGAAAAGGTAAAATTATAACAAATGCTAGTTTAGGGGGTAATTGCTGTCATTTGTCCATTTGTCGCCGTGAACACTGGTTATAATAGTAGTGTGGCCCATGATACTGTTAAGTTTACAGATATATCGATAGGAAAAATTGTAGATAATAGATGCTAAATATCATTTTTTTAAATAAGTATAAATGTTTGCGACATGCCAACAATGTCAAAACAAAACAGGTGCCTTAATGAAAGTTATCAAAAAAAATCAGTTTTCATCATAGTTACGCTGATTTCTTCCACTTTCCTGTCAGATGGGAGCACGTCATTTGGCATAAGTTCGTTTGGCATAAGTTCATTTGGCATAATGATCGTTTGGCATAATTTGAAATATACATTGAAATCTCTGTTATATTTAATGTCGACGCCTAATGTGACTACGCCACATCGCTTTAAGTATGGTAGTTAAACTAGTTGATAGCCCCTATGTTTGAGTAACCCGGGCAAACGAGTAGGTTGCTGGTGAGGGATAGCCGCTTCTTGACCCCTTGGTCTTGCGATATTTTCAAGGGCTATTTGGTATATTGATTCAAAGAACTGCTCATGATTGAAAGAAGTAATCAACCCCCAAGTTTGAGCAAACGAGTGGATCACCAGTTTACTTGCGAGCGCTATTTGGTATACAAATTCAAAGAACTGCTCATGTCTTAAAGAAGGAATCAATCCTTGTTTCTGGCAAATATGTATATGTGTATATTTGCCAGAAACGTAAGGGTTGATTCCTTCTTTCAGTCATAAGCTGTTTTTTAAATTTGCATACCAAATGGCCCTCGCAATTAAACTGGTGATATACTCATTTGTCCGTTTTACCCAAAATTAGGGGTTGACTCCTTCTTTCAAAAATGAGCAGCTCTTTTAATCTGCATGTTTAATAAGTTCGCTAGCAAAGTGTTGATTTGCTCGTTTGCCCGGATTACTTAAACATAAGGGTTGATTTTTCTTTCAAATATGAGCAGTTATTTGAACCTATATACCAATTAACCCTTGGCATCGTCGTATAACTGAGACCAAGGATCCGAAGCGGGATCCACCGGGTTCCGATGGTGCGTCGGCGGGCCCTCGCGAGCAAACCTGTGATCCACTCGTTGGCCCGGATTACTCAAACATAGGGGCTACCAACTAGTTCAAGTCCGACGGAGCGGAGCGATGTTGGACAGCACCAGGTTTAAAGCGATGTGGCGTAGCCACATTAGGCGTCAACGACTAGCAACAGAAAATTCAATGTATTATTTAAATTATGCCAAACGACCATTATGCCAAATGAACATTATGCCAAACGAACGTATGTGTCACCTACTGTTATGCTAAATGAACATTATGCCAAATGAACTTATGCCAAACGACGTGCTCCCCTGTCAGATATATTTTGCACTTCGTGGGATAAGTTTGCATTTCGTAGGTACACCATCCGGCGGGTGTTCAACATAGGGCTTAAAGGTGCGATACAAAGATATGATTGCAAAAAAAAACGTATCTATATTGATGAGATTTTACAAGCTTCTTAGCTTCGAGGATGACATCGACATCATTGGAGTTGATCGCAGCGCCATGGAAGAGGCGTTTGTCCCTTTTAAATGGGAGTTTGCGGTAATCGGACTGATTATAAACTCCGTCAAGACGAAATGCATGACAGCTGATAGAAAACGAAGCAGTCTGAAAGATTTTGGTTCCAAAAAGGAAAGAAAATGAGTACGATGCGAGTTTATCGACAAGTTGTTTCTTGGAACACTAGTGACATGTGATAACGACTTTCTGGTTTGCGTAGCCAGTAAACCAAATAGGGTAAAGACCATGCGTACAAGGTCTTTACCCTAGTTGAACGTGAACCTTAGAGTAGCGGGATAAGGAGTTCTTACCAACATTTTTGGCTTTTATATTTTGCTTTAAGGGGTGGGGGGGGGGGTCTAAGAGTTGCGCCGAGTTGATCGAAACTTTTGTATATTATACTACATCATTTCAATAACATTCTGTAATTTGTTCATGCAAACATACCAACTAGCGACTCGGCGACAAAGCTTTTTGTGGAACGTCTCTGTAAAAACACGGTTTGCGGTGTTATCTGCCATTCAAAAACTACTTGGCCGATTTGTTTAAAATTTTGCATACATATTCTACGTAAAAAATACCTAACCCCTACGTTGATTTTTTGGGATAATTTTTCAATTAAATTTACTCAAAAAAATGGTGAAATTTTTTCTTGAAAAATAGCGATTCTGCCATTTTATTAGTAAAAAAACCCTAATAATAATCTCAAAAACTCAACGTAGGGGTTAGGTATTTTTTACGTAGAATGTGAATGCAAAGTTTGAAATATATTGGTCAAGTAGTTTTTGAATGGCAGTTAACACCGCAAATCGTATTTTTCCAGAGACGTTCCACAAAAAGCTTCGTCACCGGGACGCTAGTTGATATTTTTGCATGAAAAAATTACAGAATGTTATTGAAATTACGTAGTAAATGTACAAAAGTTTCGATCAGTTCGCTTCACTCATCTTTCTAAAAAAATTTGACAAAGAAAACTGATTTTTTTTTACGCTGGAACTCTTACCTACCCCCAGCCCCTCCTTAAAATAAATTTTATATCAAGTAAACCAACGAGATATGTACGATCAGTTATCGCATATTTGATATTCTGCGAGATTTCTACTACCTTGGTTTATAAAGCGTGTTACGGTAGTTGATAGAAAAAACTGCTTACAAATTAACCCCCTAGTCTGATTTAAATTGCCCCTAAAGCATTAGCGACAAACATGTTAAGAAATGAAACATCAGGCAGTACCTAGCTGAAAGAAAAATCAAATGGATCGAAGAAAGATTAACTTTAGCCGGAATATGATGATTAGATTGACCTTCCCAAGCACTCCAAATTCAATGTATTCTTACTGGTTCTGGAAAATTTGATTAATTCTATCACGTAAAGGCAGATAATTACCACTGATATTTTGGCGTTACATGTACAATGAAATAGATTTGCTCTCAGTTCTCTGAGATGTTAAAGTAATTGGTTTCACAAACACTATTCAATACTTTTTTTTCTTCTGCTGATGACACGATATATCGATTGCTCCTTACAGATTAAACAAAATTCTCTGAGATCACTTGTTTGTTTTCTTCATTTGCTTCTATTTTTCATATATGCCACAGGAAGGTCCCTGCTAATATGTTGTTCCACTGTGGATGCTTAAGTACACATTATTTTTCTTTTTTTGCGGAAACGGCGCATTATTATTTTAAAATAATCGAAACAAAATTGCAATACTCGTAGCTTCTTGATCTTTTTTTTCTTATTGTCAAAAACTCAGCTCTCTTCGACTCCAACTCTCATTTTGGCCATTTTCGCTCCAGTAAGTTTGAAGCGGTTGGGTGCTGCGTTGTTCTTTTGCTGTTTTACACACATCCATTAGTATATGCAATGCATGGTAATGCTTGTGGCTAAGAAGAATACACACATACAATATGCTTTCATAAGGCAATAATGACTATCAGGAAGGATCTTTTCTGTGTTCGTTTCGTATTAGGATTAGATTTAGCTAGAACATGTAATAAGAAACCACGTTTGAATGGAAACCGATAAAAACACTGGATATAAAATAAATTAAGTATAAATAATAAATTGCGTCTATACTAGCTTGGTTTACGCGATTTGTTTGCTTCTCGTTATGACTCGATGCTCTTTTCTATTTACTCATAGTGATTAGACGCCTTAGTGTACAGGCGGATTCGTGGTATGACGATTAATTTTTCAAATCCAGGAAGTAAACTTACAATTTGAGGGTATAAAAAGCTATATTATTTATCATTTTTCTAATATCGCACTAATAATTGGGGTTACATATTAAACGATCGTTAAGCGTGAAAATAGGCTATAGCTCTCGTGTACTTATCGGCAATTCGAGTATCGAATATGAATTAATCGTAGTGCTGTTTTACTATTATTAGATATTCTCGTTCTTCGTCAAAACGTCTCTAAAACTAGTGATTAATAAAACTTCTACAAACTAAAACTAGAATGTTAACATACACGTATCTGAAACAAGGTAATAAGTATTTATATCGACAATTGTGAGTGTGCTTGCTGTTGTTCCAGTTCTACTTTCAAGCAACAATATGGTAATGTTCTACTATAAGTTAGTGGTTTTGAATGAGAAAACAAAAATAAAAAAAACAATACACATTTAAAAACCTTAAACAAAGACCATCACAGTAAGCAACAAAAAACTATAAAACTAGAAAAATTAATCGTCATACAATGGTATTTCCTCGATTTTCATTTGTGTTTGTGTGTATTACATTCTACAGACACACTAAATCTAGTAATCATTAAACACTCAAATCTAAAACCAATAGAAAAAAGTGCTCATTGAAAGTAAGAAAAAAATACAAAGGATACCGTCTCGGATGTGAATCGCGGGCTTGCTTTGCAGTACCAGAACAATGTACAGATTGTCACTGATTTATAATTTACAAATACCAAAAAAACACCAAAATTCAGGGATTTTCACCGTCTGTTTCAACAGATTTCTAAGCGGTTATTTTTGAAACTTGCGCTGTCACGGGTTGCTGCGATGCGCATAACAGTCCCATTGAGTTCTACAAGATGACGACACGAATGAACTCATGGTGAATGAAGTTCACGTTTGACAATTCTCGGTGGTTTGTTTACTTCGTCAGTTGCGTGAGTTCGAGTGCAACGGGTGCTCATCTATCACATTCGAACTCACGTAACTTCTATGTAAACAAACCACCGAGAATTGTCAAACGAAGTTCATCCGGCTCATTTTGCGGGGTTATGTCGGTTGGTGTAAAACCTAATACTATAGATTTCCTATGCATATGGGACTTGGGCGTATTACGGCAATATAATAGGTGACGGTTGGCAGATACCTAGATGCATTGAGTAGCAATGTCTTGGTACTACATTATTTCGACAGACTTTGCAATTACCGGGCTAGTGATACGATCCAATTGATCACTAAGAAGCCTTGCTGGTTGAGGCTCGAGCGTAGGACGAGTAGCTAATGAGACCAGCGTCTTACTCTTTCAACCGCCAGGACAGGGCCATGTAGGTAACTGTATGAAAAACCACAAATATCAATGAAACTTCATCTCAGTTGAGTGGAGGTAAGACTTTCTTTGGAAAAGCTCACGTGCCACATCGTATTTCTAAATAATCGTAAATGTGTCATTAAGTTTTGATATCTTCAGAAGCTAGTTCTTGTTCATATAAAAAGTATGGTGTGCAACCATAAATGGACACCACAAAATTAGTGAATTATTTGATGAATGACTTCAGTTAAAAATATGAGTTTGATAGTTTTTTTATCGACTGGTTGAAATAACTACGGGGTGCGGTTTATTTGAAATTTTGACATATATTCTATGAATATTTCTGATATTCAAGATTTAGCGAAATAAACTTCAACATCGACACCATCGAGAAGTGGGAAGCAAATGCAGTAAAACTGCTCATAGTATTTTAAAATGTTCAGCCTGCAGCTTGTTCTAGTACCACACCGGAAGCCTTATTTTATCTTTACCGACTCAGTGACGGCACAAAAAGAATTTTGTGTATTTTATGTGCTGGGGGTGTACGTGTTTTAATCTGCTTGTGAGTAAACAAGTAAATACCCGCCGGGTTCGACATTTTGCGGTTGTTAGACGTTTTGAGCATATTCTTACATCTACTGATTAGTTGTTTGTTTTGTTTGCTTTCGAACTAGTACCTAGGATTTTTCCACAAACACAGGAGAGTCGCCATTCGCTAGCTTCGTTTGCAATACGTAAACTAAACATTTTTTAAACAAAACACAGAAAGTTCACTTTATTAGTTGCAGTATCAACATTTTTTTGGTATATCTCCTTGCCTTACTGAAGATGTTTCGATATAGTTATAAAAACAAACATGTCCTAATTACTTGTTTTTGAAACGCTCAAGTCTATTAAAATGTCACACAGTTATTTTTTTTTTAATTTCAATTCTTAATAAAACACATTTCCTAAGGTGTGTGTATGATTGGGTATTGAAATTTTTCTCTGTTCAGTAGTATAAATTTGCCTTAATATTCCTAGCACAAGAATGTTCTGATAAGCTGAAAAAAAAAACTAGTTAAATGAAAGGGAAACAGTCGTGCACCTGGAAGCTTGTTGAGGTCTTTTGGTGTCACTTTCCTCTTGTTCCCTTCGGTAGCTCAGCTTGCTACGGTAACCAAAAAAGCTAGGCAAAAATTCCAAAGGAAAGCATATTTTTCCGCTCATAAACGGCGCTAGGGTCAGTAATCTGCTAGTTTGTTTACTCTTCTCTGGCAGACATTAAAGATAACACTTAAGAGACGGTTTGTGAAACTTTTCTCATTTGGTCAGAATCCCTGAAATTGGCAAGTTAGCTGAAATCTCACTTCTGCTTCAAGCAGAGTTACGCGTATTTTTTTTCCCAGCAGAACCATTAATGCTCACGTGTTTCTTTGAATGTCATTGTCTTAAAAAGGAAACGATCAACAACTATTAATACTAGGTACGTTTCTTTGTGGGTAGCCAATTTGACTGGTTTTTGCTTTCTATCATCATTCATTTCTTGCTTGGCTTGGTTGCACAGTAATCCTTGAAATAAAATCGTTTTATTTATCTTCTCTGCTTTTTCACTAACATTCTAAAAGACATTTAATTGATATTCTTAATAAAAAAAGACTTTAGACGGAAAACAATTTCCCTTCATCTTTTGCTTTGCTAAAGGCTTTGCCGTTGATTTCCAACCTACTTTTCCTGCTAGCGTTTTGTTTTTTTCGATCTTAATTCAACTGTTTGACTATGAGATCCTTTCCTCTGTATAATAAATTCTTTATCATGATAGTTTCCAACAAAAAACGGGCAACGCTTTTTCACTCGATCGTTATTTGCTTGTTACATTTGCTTCCTTTCGAGGGATTCTCCTGACACACAAATTAACGGGGGTAGCAGCGATTTAAAAAAAATAACTAGGAGTTCCTTGTATGTTTTGGGTTCTGCTTGGAAATACAATCAATAATAATAAATAACTAAAATTCAACATTAATTTCTTATACAAAGTCAATTACTCTAAAAAATATATATATGTTTGTGTGTATGTATAATAATTACAACGATTTTGTTTGCTTGCAGTTAAATATCTCGGCGTAAAAATGTAATGTGTTGGTTTTAGTAGCAACCTCTCGAATGTCACTATATTATCGTTTGTCGTTCCTTCCTTATTATCTTCCTTTATCTTTAGTGCCTCGCTTGGTTCGCCGCATGGCTGGTCACAATTTAAGCTGTTTACTTTATACTACTAACAAATTGGAAGGATTCATCATTAGGCTGAAAAAGGAACTGATCTCGGTACTGCACGATGATGACGATGAAATGGACAGCTGCAGCCATTTTTTGGTTGGTGATGGAGAGGTACGAATCCTTCCCTCGATTTGGGCAATACACGACGACACCGATTCCTGTTTTCGGTGCTGGAACTGCATGTGTTCCCTTTAGTTGCCCCTTACATCATTGTCTTGTAGTAAGCAAACATGTTATTGTTGTTGTTGCTTTTATTCCCATTGTAGCGATTGTTGTAATTATTGATGAGGTGGAAGTTTTGCAAGTTTTGGCTTGCTAAAGCTGCAGCAGCGACGACTGCATTGAACCCATCGGAACCAGTAGACTGACCGGCTCCACTTCCATTGCCATTACCGTAACGGAGCGGGTGGTTTTTGGAATAGAACTGTTGCTGCTGAAGCTGACCATACGGTGTATTGAATTTACTACCATTGTTATTCGGTGCTCCGAAACTCTGCTGATATGATTTGTGATTCTGGTACGTGCTAGTGTTGTTGAGAAAACTACCAGCGTTGTTACGATTGTTGGAATCTCTTCCAAAGAGAGCAGCGGTTATGTTGCCATTGCGGGAATAGTGACTACCGCCATTATTGCTGCTGCTGTTGCTCATGTTGTTACTGTTACCACCAACAAACGTTTTGTTAAATGCATTGGCTGTCACATTCGAACTGACTTTATCTCTACTGTTGGCAATACTATTTATATTGTTGCTGAAGCTGCCCCACTGTAATTGCTGCTGTTGCTGTTGAAGCTGGTAAGCCGCTGTCAAATTCGTTTGACCCATGCTCGCAGCTGTAGTTCCACTCGTCAGTGATGTTCCATTGACCGGGTACCTAAAGTCGCAGCATTTACACTTTACCATTGTGTACTCTTGGATGTGACCATTTGCTCCAAGGCGGTGATACTGGGAGCGATTGTCCAGAAAAAAATGAATGTTATCGTTCTCTGGCAGCTGGGCGAACTGCAGTCGGAAGTGATCAGGAGTGACCAGATTGTCAATCAGATTGAGCACGTCGCGGCCCCCTAGTACGACCTTGACTTCTTTGATCGGTTCGGTTTCGAGCAAATCATCCACAGAGCCAGGTTCCTCCGGGTTGCTGCCAATGCTCTCCGAAGACGACAACGAAGAACGAGTGGACGACGACGAACAGCTGGAGGCTGCTTGACTAGTGCAATCTTCGGTTCCTGCTGTGTCAGATTTACCCTCCAAAGGCAACGGAAGTGGAGAGTTGACCGATGATCTTTCCACTTCTTCCGTTGGGCTCGTCGGTGGCGAGGTTGGTTTCTGTGAAGGGAATGCGATTGATATAGTTGTTGGATCATGGGTTGCTTTTAAACCACCACGAACAGCATGTGCAACACAGACATCAATGTTCATGTGGCCAAACTAAGGTAGGAACCTATTAAAATATCTACAGTAAATTGCGGGTGGGAAAAAAAGCGTTTTTTTTTTATTTACGGAACATTTTGAATTCATTCGCCATTTCACACGCCATGATTTTGTGTTTAGATGTAAATCATTCACAGGACTGCTTGGTTGATATCTACTGAAACGGCTATAGGTTCTTACGAACATCCATTAATCTGGTTATTGTTGTATGTTCAGTATTCGATAGGAGTAATCTGAATTCTGAATAAACCAAATACTATAAGTCAATAAAGGCATCAAAATAAGGTTTAGTAACCCGTGAGCGAGCTCTCAAATATTTTTAATTCGAGAATTCAATAACTTACAGCGTTTTTGTATATATTCATTGATTTGAGTGACTACAGTGCATCGATGTAATAGTTTAAGGACCAACACGCCAATAAGGAACATCAGCCCCGGGACACTCATTTCAATTCAACAGGGGCCCTATTCTCACAGTCACGTCACCTAGTGACTAGAAGGAAATTTTCTTCTAGTCACTAAGTGACATGACTGTGAGAATAGGGCCCCCTCTTCAGGCGGGTATTCATCTGAAGGTGATGCAGTTAACGACGAATGGTTGTACTGTTTCCATTCAGTCAGCAGAATGTCGATTGGTAACGGGTTTAGTTGTTGTTTCCTTAGTTCAAATCCCGACGAAGATCGGGCCCCCAAATGGATGATATGAAACCGAATCAGCTTCTTGTTGTCAATTCATATGTTGTACATCACTTGGTCAATCTCAAGATACCCCGTCTCCCGAACAAAAACTTGTGAAATTTTATTACAGCATAGAGTGTCGCCAACCCTTCACGATCTGGCTGAGAATATCGTTTTTCTCTAGCTGTGAGCGCCCGGAATACATGCTGAATAGCCTTGATCTTACCGTCGGGGAACTTGACTTACTGTCGCTCCAATTACAATGGATGATGCATCTGCATGCACTATTACATCCAGATTTGTGTCATAATGGGTCAGTAAAAGGTCAGCGAACAGAATCGCTTTGCACTTGTCTAACGCCTGCTGGCATTCTAGGGTCCAGTTTAACAACAAGCTGGTTTGAGTAATTCGTCCAGTGGGCAGGGAAGAGTCCGCAGGTTCGGAGCGAACTTCCCGTAATAATCTATAGTGCCGAGGAAGGACCGAACGCCGGTAAGGTCCCGTGGAGGTGGCATATTTTTGATGGCTTCAAACTTTGCTGGACCTTGACGCAAGCCATAATGGTCCAGTAGGAGACCTAAATACCGGGTTGTTCGTCATTTCTCGGAATATCATTTGCCAGAAAACTATTTCCCAGAATGTACCATATCCCGGAATATCGTTTTCCGGAATGTACCATTCCCCGGAAAATCATTACCAGGAAAACCGTTTCCGGGATTGTATCATTTCCCGAAAAGCTTTCGCGGAATGCCATTTTCTGCAAAATAAAAAAAACCTCGTACCTCACCGACCAAACTTATTTTTAAAAAACCTGCTATGCAGCTGTGTTCTAGATTTTTCCTGCTTTAGAACATGAAAAGTTGCTTGAAAATATTTTTAATTTTTTTTTATCTTGAGTGGTTATTTGGTCATCACTGAAAATTACTGCCTATAATTGGAAGTCAGTCCCATGTAGATAGGGAATCCCATATAACGTGGGACTGACTTGCGATTATGGGCAGATTAGCAAAAAACAAGATAGCGTCAAGATTGCGAAACTGTCATTTTAATGATTTAACATATTCGATTCCGCGTGATTGTTGCGTTATCCCTTCTAAGCGGAATGCTAGGAAAAAGTAGCATAACGGTGGTTCCTGAAGCCTGTACTTGTTACAGACCAGCCAAGTGAATTTAGTTGAATATTATATTAACCCAACTTCCCTACTAATTAACTCTAACATTCGTAATGCCTATGAAGATTGTGTGGGTTTCCGCATCTTCTTAAGTAGGTATTCAACTAACATTTCCTTCCCTTTGGCGATCGTAAGGACATGGACAGGTCGTCGCTGTTGTGCTATCTTATGACAAGCGCCATTTAGCTCATTTCGAGAAAAACGATTTTTAAAGTTTGAGATTGAATATCTTGAAACTTATAAATGGTATAAACAATTCAAAGAAGACAATTGATGCTTGTATCTATTCTTTATTAATCTCTCAAATATGATGAAGATCGGTTGACTATGTTGCGAGTTTTGACTATAAATGTAAACAAAAGTCGCACTCTAACGTGTCATAGGTGTGTATAGATGACAAAATTTGTATGGCGTGTCATAACCGTGCATGGAAAATTTTCCATAGAAAAAAATCATCAATTAGTAACTTTTATTCATATCTTTGGTTTAATTTGGCCTATAAACAATCGATGAGTTGCATTTAGAAGGGAATGAGTCAGAGAATCTAGCAAAAATAGTTATTTTTGGTTACAGTGTTGCCAAATATGCAATATTTCCAGTTTCAAACTTAAACTACATTTTTCTCATAATTCGTGTAATTTTGTTTTGAAAGTAATTATGCCATTGTGTTCTTTAGATAGTTTTACACATAAAAACATCTTATGTATCAAGACACCTTGAGTTAATCCCCAGAAACAGTCATTTGAAACAAAAAAATCAAAATTTCTCATCATGTTTTTTGCTTTATCTCAGTAACCAAGCAGAATATCAAAATTCTGAAAACGCCACATTGTGTAGACCCGTGATGTGGCATATCTAACTCAGTTTACCCCAAAATGGCGTTTGTCATAAGATAGCACTACAACGACGAGGTGTGCAGTGAACTATAGGTAAGGGAATGTAGTCTAGGTTGCGACGGGTTTGTTTAAAGGCTGATATCTTGTTTCCATGACAATATTTTTTAGCTTGTAGTACACTATTTTGAAGATATATTATGTGGCTTAATGTCTGCGAATGGAAGATGTTTACTTGCAATTTTAAATAAGACTCAGGATCAATTTTCTACATGACGGCAAAATGGCTAAAAAAGTATCGTATAGGTTGAGACACTTCAAACAATTTAAATAATTAAAGGCAATTTAAATATTTATTTGTTAATTGATATTTTAGAATAAGAATAAGTAACTGAAACGCTTATTTAATTCCATTTGACAAAGTTAATCTGACTACCAGTTTTTACATGTAGAACTTGTACGCATGTATGGTGTCCCAACGGTTGTACGTCATTTCCCGGAATACCATTCCCCGGAATTACACTCCCCGGAAAACTATTTCCCGGAATGTACCATATCCCGGAATATCGTTTTCCGGAATGTACCATTCCTCGGAAAACCGTTTCCCGGAATGTATCATTTCCCGGAAAACTGTGTCCCAGAATGTATCATTTCCCGGAAAAACTATTTCGCGGAATACCATTTCCCGAAAAATAAAAAAACTCACACCTCACCGACCACACTTATTTTTGGAAGACCTGCTATGCAGCTAATTGTGTTTTAGGAGATTTTACCTACTTTAGAACATGAAAAGTTGTTTGAAAATATTTTTAATGTTTTTTTTTATCTTAGGTGTTATTGTTGAAAAAAAAACAAGATAGCGACAAGATTGCGAAACTTTCATTTTAAGGATTTAATCTTTTCGATTCCGCGATGTTAGGAAAATTGATCGTTATATGAACAGCTTACGAACGACTTTTGGTTTTGAGCCAAAAAGAAACTTGGGAGGATTTAAAAAAAAATCGAGTGGGGAATAAAAAGCACCCCAATGGATGGGATATCAATGAATTGAATGGGTACAAAAATAGTACTAAATACTTCCCAATTTTCTCACCGCAGCTAGTGAAGGGGTGAATAAATTTATAACCGTCTAATTCCTGACTAACAGGCCCTATATTTTGCCTGATATTTGTTCCAAATTTTGCGGATTCAGTTAAAATGTTATAGTTTCAATTCTTTTACTGTTTTGAATCGATTCCGTCGCGTGGTAATCTTCGGTGAAAAACAAAATACACCACTGTAGAATCTTTAAGATTTTGAAATTTTGTTATTGAAATAAAATGATATAACAGAAAATGGAAGGCGAACAGAATACCTGACTGACTATATTTTCAATTCTGTCCTATCATATTTGGGTAAACTCCAAGTGTCCCATAAACTTCAAACGCGTTTTTTTTTCTAATCCACTTCAAACCACAAGCTGGTCGGAAATGTACCTCGAACCAATCTTTTTTGATAGTTTTTAAATATTCACAGCATGTTCAAATTTATTTTCTACAGTGACGTGCGAAGGATTTTTGTTGAATGTTATATTAATAGAAACGCGGTTGTCTCACTTAGCTTAGAATATATTTTATTTATTTCGTAATAAAAACTGTTTTGAAAATATACTGCTACCGCCCGTTAGAAAACGTCAGCCTTTGTAATGTTTGATGTTTTTCCAACGAGATTGGTGCAAATATATAGACGTATATCGTGCTGGATCAGAAATTCAAAACGAAATTAAGTTAGGTTAGGGTGGATGTACCAATAGTTGCATATTTAAGGAAAACATTTTCTAAAAAAATATATAAATAGACCTATGGGCAATGTTAATACACTAAACGAAAGCTTTCAATCCCTACATCATAGGGAAAATATAAAGATGGTTTAATAACCAATTTATGTATTCAAAACCGCTTGTCCCGCTATAGGAACACATGTACCAATAGTGGTGCAATCGCTAATTTCGGTTCCTCTTGTTGCAAATCTCATTGATTTCTTATGGGACTATAGGTACATTCGAATAATTATAGGTGCAAGGGAGCTCAAAATTCGAAGAAAATCAATTTTTTTAATAGTTATTCGAACGAATTTCTAGGATAACAGTTTTATTGTCGCATAATTTTAATACGATGAATTGATAGTTCTAAATGCAAATGTTCTCAAAGTACTTCAGATTTCAGTAGTATAACAAATTACCGAGAAAAGTACGTTCCAGGAAATGGTACGTTCCGGTAAATGGTATTCCGGGAAACGGTACATTCCGTGAAATGGCACATTCCTGGAAATGATATTTCGGGAATTGGTGCATTACGAAAAATGGTATTCCGGGAAACGACATACAATTATTATACAACAAATATTTCATTTATTTTAATGAAAATCCTACTTGGCATTGCTTTAATTTTATGTTCTGCTTACGAAATTAATCCACGAAATTCATGTTCTTTTTATATTTTCAGGTTCTTGACATCCCGAGAGATTTTAGTATTTTTGTAACTGAAGATTCATTGTATTTAGCAATGGAAGTATGAAATCGTCTAATGATGATTTGCAAGATTCTATAACATTTCCCAGAAAACATAACATATCCCAGAAACCATTTCTCCAGAAACATATTTTCCAGAAAGTACCCAATCTCTGAAAACTACTTTCCAGAAAGTACTAAATCCCAGAAAAAAAAATCCCAGAAGGAACCATAACCCAGAAAATTTTTGCCGAAAAGTAGCAAAATTCAGAAAATTATTTGACCGAAAATTGTTTTTTTTTTCAACCAAATTCGTAACAATCATTTCATTTAGACTATAATCATTTAAATACGGGGACATAGCGCAGTTGATAAATTTTTCTAAAGATCAAGTTTGCGTGCAAGAGTGCTCATGTTTAAAAGAAGGAATCAATCTCTATGTTGAAGTAAATCGGATATACGAATGGATAACAGGCTTGCTTGCGAGGGACGCCACTTCCGACGGCTTATCCTCAGGGGCCGTACACAAATGACGTAGCTTTTTTTCGGCGATTTTTGACCCCTCCCTCCCTCCTCGTAGCATTTGGTCACAAAATTCGAACCTCCCCCTCGTAAATAACGTAGCATTTACCTACCCCCTCCCCCTGTCCCATGCAAAGCGGCCGTTGGATAAAAAAGATTACATATATTTTTCAATTATTTTAAATACATGTCCTTTCAAAATGTTTGAAGACTTTGATCAACATTTTCATTATAACAGCAAATTGCGTGCAAAATAAGCCCATTTGATGACAAATATAGTGTTGAAAGTTTTGTTTGGAATTTTATATGTCAAGGGGAGCATGAAGAGAAGTTCTCTCAGTTCACAATCCTGCAGCTGCCAATGATTCTAAGAAGCATACGTTCATCTAAATTACTAAATTTAGTTTGGTTGAATCCGAAGTGAAAATTTAATTCAGCTTCCAAATTAGGTCTACTAGTTAGCAACATTAGCTAACTAATGTAGCAAGTTGGATCCGCACACAAAATATTTTCGAATTTTTTTTTAAACGGGCTGATAGGACTGCAGCTTATAGCTTGAGGGATCTCGGTCCGTCTTGAGAGACAAAATTTGCAAAATCGGAAGGATTAGCGACTGTCCGCCAATTAAACACCGGTCCTCGGGAGGAGGACTAAATTTAGCCCCTGTTTGTCTCGAAGTGTGTAACGTCAAGTTCTCTATTTTGTCTGGTCCAATGTATCTTGCTCCTAACAACGCATGCTAAGTCGTCAGTGATTCAATTTAAACTTCGCATTGATTCCGCTTCTATTTTCTTCTTGATCTCCTCATGGTTCCCCTAGGTCAGAAGCGGATCAATCGACTATTAAGTAAATTAGAGATCGCAGTCAGCCGTGATGTCCGCGAATTTCATACATACATACAAACTATTTGGCGCAAGTTCAGAGCGTGTAACGTCGTGTCATCTAGTCTGTCATCCTATGGAAAATCATCCTACCATCGCCTTGGGGTCAACGTCATATTGGCAAATTTCGCATTGAATCCGCTTCTGTCTCTTCCTAATCTCCCTTTTGTCTCCTAGGTCCGAAGCAGATCAATCGACTATTAATTGAAACGGTAAACATACTAGCAGTATTAGTCCTTACTCGCGAATACTTTTCCTTCAACTGTGCTGTTTCTTCTCTATCGTATAACATAACTCGATTATCCCTGTTCTAGTCAATATACATATTCATTACATTATGGACCAGGCAAACCCTTAATTTTTCTATTATTATTATCCTGAGTAGCTATACCAGTGAAGCTATTTTAGGATTTCGCAAAAAGAATCTCAGCCAATAAAGGCGTAATAAATATTTATCCACTATTAACCATAAAGTTTGCTCGAACCGAATGTCCGCATCGACCCGAAAGGGTTGCTTATCATTTCTGAGAGTGTGCTTGGTCGAGTTTAGTAATCATACAAACAAGTCCTGAATAATTAACTATCTCTTAGGTGCCAGTCCTGCACTCCTTTCCTGAACTAGCCTCATACTCACGATCAAAAGATTCGACAACTAGTAGGATCCACATGTCCCCCACCCAAACGAATTGATCAACTTGCAAGTAGGAGCACATCTCTACCAACCAGCCAAGAAGACTTCTGAATCAATGAGAATGGACCATGCCAGTCGAAGGCCACAGGCCCAGCACCATCTCGTACAGTGTCATTGTCATTTCTCAAGATAAGAACCTACAAAGCCTAACTGTTCGTATGTGAAAATCTTTTCGTATTTTTATGAACTTGTAATTCCACGAATCGTAAAATTTAGCTCATGAAAACCGCATCAAAAGTAACTTGTTTGAACTTATATTTATTTCTCTTGGGAATGGAGGATCATTAAATTGTTTTCTCTTAACAATGGGTTTTAAACTATGCTACGTCGCACAACTTCTGCTGACCCTACCCTCCCCCACGTCCCACTTCGTCATAAATTTGGTATATCCTCCCCACCCCCCCAAAATGCTACGTCATTTATGCATGGCCCCTCAGAAGTTTTACACCACATTAGTTTCTTGACTTAGGTAATGCGGATATTTTAAAATCCACCAACTTGCGCAACGTCTGATATTATTTTATTCTTTTGGATTCTAGAAGAAATTTCAACAGACTGCTATTGTCTAATGCTATTAGCAGTGTACTCTTCGAGGGGAGCAAAACGGACAGCATTCCGAATAAGATTTTTGATTTTCAGCAATATTTTTTTCCAATTCAAAGCAATATGGGTGCTTTCTTCGTCTTACCAAAAATTCTGGAAAGTGGTTATATCTTGGGGATGAACTTCTGGGCTTATGTTCATTCTGGGTAATGCTTTTCTGGGAAAGGGTGCATTCTGGAATATTGTTTTCTAGGGATTGGTCCTTTCGAGGAAATAGTTTTCTGGAGAACAGTTCTTTCTGGGGAAAAAACTTCGGTGTTTTAGTTTGTGGGGAATAGTTTTCGGGGGAATGTCGTAGAACCGATTTGCAGACCACTCACGCAAACAAAAAAAATCGAAAACTGTTCTGCTTCTTGGAAAACGTGGATGCTTAAATTGCCCACATAATGATATTGCCGCTCATTCCCTTAGTACCTACTTCATTCGTTTTTTTAAGTTTGTGACAATGTAATATTTGGTGAGATTCCTATAATCTGAAGTGAATAAGGAAACATTTTCGCATGAATTAATAAGGCCCTTTGGGAAGCAACCTGACACAACACCGTGTATTACATAGTTCTCTCATAACAGATACCACATAAGATTACTTTTACTTTTTCATATGTGTTTGTATAGTTTCAGTAGAAATCAACCATAACACGAAGACTATCTTAGAAATTATAGTTTTTAATCTATCTGTTTTAGAAATTAAGGTTTCGTAAACCTAATTCTAAATCTTGATTTGTTATATACCTTGTACCTAGAGTAATGTTGACTGAAACTTATCACCAAAAATCTATCATTTAATTGATTAACTATATATGATCCTTCCATCCTGTTTTAAATAGAATTTTGTCAGGTAAAGAAGTTATTGTGCTTAAAAAAATCAATTAATATTGATTCTTTATATACTCCATTTGTTTACTCAATAAATCTCCTCTCAAACGTTTCTATACAAATTAACAACTAAAAGTTTAGTTACATTTTCTTTCTTTTTCGACATTATACTACAACAGTCTTTACATCGATGTAGAACCAGTTACACGAATATGCTATAAGGTTCAGTTTCAACTATAAGGAAGCTGCATGTAATGCATGCATTGCTCAATTTCCACAATGTCTAGTAAATTAATAGTAGTAAATGGTAAAGTAAATTAAAAAATGGTTTATATGTCCCGTTTGGTTTAAAATACAAACCCAAAAGTTTAAAGTATTGATTTATGAGCAACCAACCGATATTTGTCGGAGTTCTATATGTACACATGTACCACTAGTTTCGTAATGTAATACACACTGATAATTCCGGCCGAAAGCACAGTATGGTGAAACGAACCGAAACTGGTTGGTTAGCCCAGGTCATACGTTTGGAATATTAGGGAAACAGGGGCCAATTTCACCCTACCTTAATCTCGTCAGAATCCAGGGAACTGACGCCACTTGATTCGCTGCCAACGGGTGAGACCAATTGTTTCTTTCCATGGCTTCCGGCCGCTACTACACCCCGGCAGTCAACGCTGAGAGGTGAAATTGGGGACAACAGTCCGAAGCCATCCATCAGATCTCCGACGGTCGTCAGCGGAACTGCAATGTTCAGTGCCATCTAAAATCGAAACAAAAATGCAAAAAATCAAGAAATATTATCTCGAAGCAAATCTCATGGAAAGAAAAACAATAAATTTTTATTCAGGCTTATTTTTTTATTCCATTCATATTTATGTTTTTATTCCATTTTGCATCAATGGAAAAAAACTGATGATTAGGCAAAATACGATACTGGGGTTTGTCAAAACTAACTTTAGAACGTTTTTACCTTTTTCCGTTACCACCTCTGTAGAACCACAATTTTAAGATATCAGTTCCTGTTCCCAAGTTCCGCATCCAGGGAAGACGACAAATTGTACGGAAAACACAAGTAGAAAAAATAAAAATAGCAATGATTACGTTGGCAAATTCACGACAGAACCAGACGAGCTCACTGTACTACACAACTGTGGCGAGATTGGACTCGACTGGGTTGCTTTGCTCACTCTCTTTCTCTCGCCTGCCATGGTTTGTTGAGGCGAAACGGCTCATATCATACATGGCGACTGCTTGTATAGTAGTCCCCTGCCGAGGGCAGAAGGGTTTCCAATCTAGCTCGGTAGAAAGAGTGCTAAAGGACCTTGAAAATCTGGTAGAAAAGCTAGCTTTGTACCAAACGCGTAGATTCTAGCTTTTCTATATTGAAGTTAATGCGCTACATTACAGTTTTTATTCATCGAGGACAACAAAAAACTTGATCAAGTTTCTTTGATTTTGTCATAGGCTTAGGTATATAAGCATTCTTTAACGAATTTTAATCGTGGCTGTAACAAGTAGATTCATTATCGTTGAAATTAGAAACGTGTTTTTGACATTTGATCTTGAAACCACATGGCGATGTTTCAACAAATAATTGATTTTATCGAATTTGTTTTCAAAATGTCTCGAACACGGTTGCATCTAGAATGCTGCTGACTATACGCATTCTGATTGCAATTAACTTCAAGAATCATAATTTATTTTGTAAATTCACTTATTTACAAGAAAACACTAAATCTTCGAAGTATACGAAATTTTTCTTCTAATTTTTTATTGTCCAGTGTTGCTCTATCTGTGTCGAGCCATCAATTGATGTCTTACTATTGTTTCTTTGATTTCATATTTGGTACTTTTTGCCATCCCATCCAGTCTAAATAAAACATTGAGTTAGCTAGCAATATATTGTTAGTTTGAGAACACATTACTTATTTGTAATTTGATTGGATACGAATCTGTTAGTTTACACTGTATGCCAAATCAAGGAAGAGTATTGTTTAGTTTACACTAGAATCGAAAGCAAGAAAATTAATGAAATTCCCTAGCACAATTTCTTGTAATTTTATTGAGCGCGATCACCTGTTAGTACAGACTTTGGATCAGGTCAAGGAAGTTACTTATAGTGTTTTCGTTTTTACCTGGCGCTACACCGGCGTAGTGTAAAAGAGATAGACTGATTACACTCAATTTCAAATGAGTGTAGCACCGACTACACCGGTGTAGTGCACTGTCAAAAACGAAAATGCCATTAGCTAGCAATAAATACATAAGGTACAAATAGATATAAAAAAAGAAAAAGCTAGTCAAAAAAATTGTCAATTGTAAGTCCAAATGAATTGGTTAAGCCTGGTTTCTTCAACCTGTAAATTCTGGGAAAGTACAAAACGCTTATAAACCAACGAATATAAAAAGGTACCTCGTAGTTCTGAGATTAATTGAAAATGTGATTTTACAATACCCCGCTGTGGAGTTCGGGCAAGATTCGGCAGATTTTGCAGCCACCTCTGTGTTCGAGGCAATTGCAACTGATTTTGTAATCCTACTAATATTAAAAATCCTTCCAGATTGTGGCACAAACATGATTCAAACTCAAATCTAAATACGAGGTATTTTTCGACATCCATTACAGCATATTGTAAAACGCGATCAAAAGCGGTACTGTAATCCATGTCGCAGTTGCCTCGCACCCAAAAAAAACAGCTCAATCTCCATTACAACCAGATAATGCGCGTGAGCGCGAGTGAGAGCCAAATAGCGATAGATGAACGAACGACGAGGGCAATGATGACGATGATGAAAGGAAGAAAAATGGTCGCCTGCTCCGTTTCCATTTTTTCTTTGCTCAACTAGGGAACTGGCTACGGCGTCATTCAACACGTGTCCGGAATTTCGGCCACCGGTGGATTCCAACCGTGGTCCAGCTGCGATTCAAAGCATACTTACCATTCAAAATCGCTTCGCTCCTCGCTGTTACTGTCGTGGATCGGGACTGGCTCTCTGATCCTCACACGTCTGAGCTCCAGCTTTTTTTTGCTAATACTTTTGCGAAATTGACAAAATCCAACTTTTTTCACGAAACTTCAACACTATTCATAGCCTGGTGGCTCCGCGCGACTTTGGCAACTTGAAATACGTATTTTTCAATCCGTTTTGGTGAAATAATTTCCAGATTTAAGCGTTTTCGTTTGGCGGACAGCGAATTTTGATGATGGACAGTTTTTCGTCGCAGATTCGACTACTGTTGCGAGTTGTGTGATATCTGCCTCAGAACGTCGCGATGAACATATTTTTTGCCTCTATCTAGCACGCATGAGAAAAAGCGTCTCACTCGAAAACGTTGCTTTTTCTTTCTGTCTGCCCAGCGGGAATGGTGAGATGAACAGCTGCTCTTTACGTTTTGTTGTTTGCGTGCGTATTATTTTGCTTCTCGCGCGCGATCGTATTTTCTTCGTTACACTGCCAGACTGATCGAACATGTTTTGTTGATAGGACAACTGTGTGAGTGTAGTTTTGTGAAAAATAGAAAAGGAAATCCAGTGCCGGCGATTGTCAAAAAAGGTATATTCATATTCGATGTTTTGCGGTATGCTGTATGCTCTTTGTTCCCGTATACAAGTTACGGTTTGTGTTTTTGCTATTTGGTTTAACAACGCTTCATTATATAAAACTTGTAAACAAGTTGTCGACATTACGGGTCAATCAACGAATCGGGTGTTCCACAGTGAGACAAACTTAAACAACAATGTACATTCAGGTTTTTTTTGCGCGGTATTTTTTACGCGGTTTTTTTACGTGGATTTTGAAATTTACGCGGTTTGCATTTACGCGAATTTTGAAATTTACGTGGTTTTTGAAATTTACGCGGTTTTTATTTACGCGGATTGTTTAATTTACGCGGTATCCATTAACGAGATTCCCATTAACGCGAATTCTTAAATTTACACGGTCTTCATTTACGCGGATTTTGAAATTTACGCGGATTTTGAAATTCACGCGGTTTTCATTTACGCGGATTGTATCCCCCGCCTAAAAAAGCCTGAGTGTACGGCAAATATTAATTAATTACAGTGCATATTAGGGATCATCCATAAATGACGTAGCATTATATGGGGGAGGGAGGTGTTTTGTATTTTGTGATGATGTGTGACGACAGGGGGGTAGGGGGTCATGTCAAGCTACGTAGCTTTTTTAAAGGGGAATAGAATAGAATTTAAAAAAAAATACGGTGACAAGGGGGGGGGGGGGGGGCAAGGTTACCGTCAAGCTACGTAATTACCAGGGGGTATTTAGAGGTTTGTGAAGAAATGTTACGATGGGGAGGGGGTGTTAAAAATCACTCAATATGGATGGTCCCTTATAGGAGTAATCAATAACCCAAGTAACAATTGAAGTTTTATAGCACGTTACAAGTGCAATCTAAGCTTTATCAGTGGCTATAAAACTACCATAAAACCTCAATTGTTACTAGGGAAGTTTCCAATGAGATATATGAAAATGTAATCATTAATCATTTAATTTTCACCGACGTTTTCATACAAAAAACAACTTTTTGCTGTCAGATGCTTGATATTGTGTACAACATCATACAAATAAAAGTCCCGTTTCACATATGCACGCAATACATTCCCAGGAAACCACTAAGCATTAAAACAAGCAATATATTCACTATATAACCGCTCATCGATGTTTATAGGCTCTAATACAAGCTTTGTAAATGTCTGTAGGCTTTAAACAAGCTTTATAAATGCTTATAAGCACTGCAAATCTCAAGCATTAAATCAGGCTGTATACGAAACTCTTTTGTAGAGCTTATAAACCCTGTAGCTATAAGCCAGATATGGTAGTTACCGATGCCATTTTAATTTCTATTTTGGTTGACATTTCCATTACTCTAATGTCGTTTTTGCTTGAAGCGAAACTGAGTCAGTTTCTAACCCCAACTGATGTCAAAATGTATGAACTGACAGCGGTTGAGGTTAGAACCTGTCGTAGGTTTGGGGTCAAACAAAAACGCCATAAAACAACGAATTCCAAATCAAAACAAACATGATATGCGGCACATTTTGTGAGCATAGGAAACCCTATAAGCTACCGAGGTTTGGGTATGTCGTCGTAAACAAATTAAAGGGCACAAAACCATCCAGCCGTAAAATTACGTGGTACATTGCGATGATTTGTTTCAATTTAATATGGAACTGATGATAGTTAAAAAAGAATGATAAAAACCATGCCCTGTTCATAAGTGTAATCACAACAGAAAAGAACGAAACATATCATTTATATTACCCTACGGCCAAACGGATCAAACGGCAAGCGCGCTGGGGTAAAGTAAACCTCCAAAACAGCGCATGTGACAGAGACCATGAAAGGAAGAACGACAAAAATAACTTTTCCTCCCTTTCGATTTGTTTTTTCTTCAACCAGTGGGTTCTACCCACTACACAAATTGTTCTCAGTGTATGTACAAAAATCAAAATAATTCACATTCGATGTTTTTTCTTGTTATTTTTTAGGTTACCGTGTGCAAGTTTGTGTTTGAGTATTCTGTACTAGAATGCTTCATTATGTGTGACTTGTAAACAACATGTCGTGCGGGTAGTCGATATTACGGGTCAGTCGACGAATCGGGCGTTCCTTGCACAGTGGGACGAACCCTAATATCAAGGAAAACCGAACCCGAACTGAGCGTCGCAATTTTTTTTGTTTTTTTTATTTCACAAATTCAATTTTCGATAATTTGCTATTATCATACAAAGTTTAAAGGTACTTATTTGCTTCCGATTACTATTCAAGTTCTCAGTCATAAATTGATGTAAGATTTTCTAGTACTACACTGGATGCGATAGCGATTGTTAGGCAGGTGCCTCCAAATGAGCTTGATCCTCTTTGGCTTAACCCTCCGGAAGTCGCGCAAATGGCCCACATAACGAGCAGCCGCTGGTGCGCTAAGACGATTTCGCTAGGTTTTCAGAGCAGCGTGCATTCAGGACTTCCGGAAGGTTAACAAAGGCCAATTGATTATCGTAAAAAGAGGTCACATTGATCACTTTTTCAGAAGTTTTTCCAATAATTTTCTTGAAATCAACTAGATGTAATTCTATATTAATTTTGCAAAAGGGCGAATAAGATTTGTAAACAAACTTTTATTTTGATGGTTTCACTTAATTTACTATAATTTTAAAGCAGAAAACAATTGAAATTACTTCTACGAAGGGTAAAAATTTACATTAACGCATATTTTTCATGAAATTCCACTCTGTAGCAGACTAATGAGCGAAACAAGTTTGTTTACAAAAATCACTTTCGCCCTTTTGACGAATTAATATTAAATTGTTTGTTTACAAGTACTGATACCCATTGACTATTCCACGTGCAGTTGTGTTTGACTGTTAGCGCTAGATTGAGGTTAAATCGGGTGGAATTTTTGTCAAATGAGGTTTAATCAGATGGCGAATCCTAAACATCGCATATACATATATTATTTTTATCTTAAATACGTTTATTTAGGCCCAAATGCTGTAGCTTAACGAGGCCGATAATTCATTTTTTTATTACATGTCACATGTTAGTGGGGGAAGGGAAAGCCGTATTTAGGGGCGGCTTGCTCCCCTCTTATGTAAGTAAAGGAAAAAGGTAGGAAGTGGGATACATATTGTGCAATTGACATCGTCGTTTGCTGATTGATCATTGTGGCGGATATGCACACTTTGTTGTAGTGTTGTAGTTTCCAGCCTGTAATCGCAGGGGCGAGGGGAGGGTCGATATTTCGGATAATTATTGGCACTCTATATAATCTGCATGTGCGGTATGTCATGATGTTCTGGATAGACGGTTATCAAGAAGGGTATGCACCGAAGACTCGTGAAGCAATGCCATATTGTAGATACAGGGATAGGTTGGTGAGATTCTACTGTGAATGAGAGAGGGGAAAATGTATTAAACTTGGACATCAATAGTTTTCAAAAAGATATAGATAAGAAAAATATAGGGGTGGTCACGGCTTGCTAGGACATCCCGGACTGGCACATAGGGTGATCTACCTCGGGCCCGAAGCGAATCTATTAGTTGGGACCTGGCAACACAGTACTCTGCGCACAGCCAAACAACATGCTCGATGTCGTGATAGCCGTTCTCACAAACACAATGATTACTTTCAGCAAGCCCTATGCGACGGAGATGCGCGTCAAACGAGTACTGGTTGGACATGATCCTTGACATCGTACGAATAAAGTCCCGGTTCACATCCAACCCCTTAAACCAAGCATTCGTTGATACCTTCGGGATAATGGAATGTAGCCACCGTCCCAGATGCCCATTGCTCCATGAGGTTTGCCAACTATCGAGCGTCCTCTGACGAGAGATACTGAAAAATTCATTGAAGCAAATTGGTCTTTCGTAAGTGTCGCCTTTTAGTGCACCCACCTTGGCTAAAGAGTCCGCCTTCTCATTGCCCGCAATAGAACAATGTGACGGGACCCAAACCAAGGTAATCTGATAAGATTTTTCAGATAAAGCACTCAGATATTCCCGTATTTTCTCCAGGAAATACGGTGAGTGCTTTCCAGGCTTCGCCGCACGGATGGCCTCAATGGAGCTGAGACTATCCGAAACGATGAAGTAATGGTCTGAGGGCAGGGTGTCAATGATCCCGAGAGTATACTGAATGGCAGCTAATTCTGCGACGTAAATTGAAGCAGGATCATTGAGTTTGAATGAGGCAGCAAGATTTTCGTTGAAGATACCGAAGCCTGTGGACCCGTCGAGAATTGATCCGTCAGTGTAGAACATTTTGGCGCAGTCGATTTGATGGTATTTGTTATAGAAAATATTTGGGACCACTTGTGGGCGAATATGATCCGGAATTCCACAAATCTCTTCCTTCATGGATGTATCGAAAAATACAGTTGGATCAGAAGTATCTAAGAGATGAGCACGGTTGACGTTATACGTAGATGAATTGATGTTCTGTGCCATGTAATTGAAGTACGAATCGGGTCTGAGAATTATGCTCGACAAGCCTTTCGCAATTTGCAATCACCAATGGGTTCAGAATATCGCATCGAATGAGCAATCGATATGAGAGGTCCCAGAATCGATTTTTCAGCGGAAGAACGCCCGCCAGCACTTCGAGACGAGTGCATGCAACCCAAGGCAATACGCAAGCAACGATACTGGATTCGCTCCAGTTTGATGAAGTGTATGTTCGCAGCGGAGCGAAAGCAGAAACATCCGTACTCCAACACTGATAATATCGTTGTTTGGTACAGCCTGATTAGGTCTCCTGGATGGGCACCCCAGCATGTTCCAGTTATTGTACGGAAAAAGTTGATCCTTTGTTGGCACTTCTGTTTCAGATACCTAATGTGACATCCCCAGGTACCTTTAGAGTCGAACCATACCCCGAGATATTTGAATGTTGAAGCCTGAGCAATAGTTTGATCCATTAATTGAAGCTGTAGTTGCGCTGGTTCACGCTTTCTAGAAAATATGACTAGCTCAGTTTTCTCCGTGGAGAACTCGATACCCAGCTGGAGAGCCCAAGCAGACAAATTGTCCAAGGTATCTTGCAGTGGTCCTTGCAAGTCGACGACTTTAGGACCTGTAATAGAGACCACACCGTCATCTGCAAGCTGCCTTAGCGCCTTACGTGAATGACATTGACATTCGTCAATGTCATTCACGTAAAAATTGTAGAGGAGAGGACTTAGACATGAGCCCTGGGGAAGGCCCATGTAGCTAAATCGTGATATCGATAAATCGCCATGCGAGAAATGCATTTGTTTTTCAGACAACAGGTTTAGCAAAAAGTTATTTAAAATTGGCGAAAGACCATGCTGGTGCAACTTCTCATAAAGAATGTTGATAGAAACTGAATCGAAAGCCCCCTTAATATCCAAGAATACTGATGCCATCTGCTCTTTGTTAGCATATGCCATTTGAATTTCTGTTGAGAGCAACGCAAGGCAATCGTTCGTCCCTTTGCCTTTGCGGAAGCCAAATTGTGTATCTGACAGTAAGCCATTTGTTTTGACCCAATTATCGAGGCGAAACAAGATCATTTTTTCGAATAACTTCCGGATAGAGGACAGCATTGCAATCGGACGATACGAATTGTGGTCGGAGGCTGGTTTTCCTGGTTTTTGAATGGCGATGACCCTCACCTCTCTCCCGTCATGTGGGACAATGTTACCCTCAAGAAACCTATTAAATAAATTCAACAAGCGTCTTTTGGCAGAGTCTGGCAGATTCTTCAACAAGTTGAATTTGATTCTATCTGGCCCCGGGGCTTTATTGTTACATGATAAGAGAGCAAGTGAGAACTCCACCATCGTAAACGGTGTTTCGTTCGCGGTATTGTAAGGCGACGCGGCGCGGTAGATTTTCTGTGCCGGGGCGGAATCCGGACAAACCTTCTTGGCGAAATCGAATATCCAACGGTTTGAATATTCCACGCTCTCGTTAGTACTGTTTCAGTTTCGCATACGTCGGGCCGTGCCCCAAAGAGTGCTCATCGATGTTTCTCTTGTTAACCCGTCGACAAACCGGCGCCAGCAACTGCGTTTCTTAGCTTTCATTAAATTTTTAATTCGCTTTTCTAATATCGCGTACACTCGATAACTAGAAACTAACACGTCGTTCCGGAAGGTTTTATACGCGGCAGCTTTCTCCGCGTACACGTCTGAGCACTCTTTGTCCCACCACGGGTTGGGAGAACGTTTTTGGGTGTTCACGTCGGGTACTCGTTTCGTCTGAGTTTGAATCGCGGTATCGAGAATCGAGTTGGACAAAAACTTATATTCTTCCTCCGGGGGAAGTACCTGTGTTGAATCGATAGTTTTGGATATCTCAGCAGCGTAGCTCTTCCAATCAATGTTTCGTGTGAGGTCATAGGGAACATTGATTGGTGCCGATGGTCTTGAACCAGTGGTGATTGCAATTACAATTGGTAAGTGGTCACTACCGTGGGGATCAGATATTACCTTCCACTTGCAATCTAACCGTAGTGATGTCGAGCATAAAGATATGTCCAGTGCACTTGCTTGCGCAGGTGGTTTAGGAATCCGTGTCATTTCCCCTGTGTTCAGAATTGTCATATTGAAGTTGTCACAAAGGTCTTGAATTGTCGAAGATCGATTATCGTCGTATAGACAGCCCCACCCCGTACCGTGAGAGTCTCCAAGAAGCAGGCGGGGCGAGGGAAGGTGTTCAATCACGTTGGAGAATCTTCGATATCCTATCATGGCCCTAGGAGGAATGTAAATAGAAGCAATGCAAAGATCTTTGCCTTTGATTGTTGTTTGATAAGCGACAACTTCAATGCCTGGCGTCGAAGGGAGGTTGATTCGATTGAAGGAGTAGCACTTTTTGATCCCTAAAAGTACCCCCCCCCCATATGAGTCTTCTCGATCCAAGCGGATAATGTTAAAATCGTGGAAGTTGAGGTTTATATTAGAAGTTAGCCATGTTTCACATAGGGAAAATGCATCACAATGATTGTAATTTAGCAAGTGTTTTAATGAATCAATTTTGGGGATAATACTTCTGCAGTTCCACTGTAAAACAGTGATCAGATCCCTGATTCCGTCTAATAAGTTAGCCATCGAAGGATACAATCGCTGTAAGGAGGGGCCATTGTTCAGTCAACTGTTTTAAAACTGTTCTTACTGTTGGTAGAATAGCAACCAGCAAGCTTTTCATAGGATCGGTAATGTTGAAAGCTGTGAATATCCAGTCCACAATGTCAGAAAATTTAAGGAATCCCGTTTTAGGTTGAGTTTCTGACTGTAAAATTGGAGCACTTGGGATTTTTGGTGCCCCGGGGAGTGCTGGGAACTCCTGGTTGTATCTCAATTTCCCAAAACCAGGAGGTATTATCTTCGGATTTGTACCAGCACTTCCAGTTGATGAATTATTTTTATTTTGTACCCTTGTTTGGGACAACCTAGGACCCTTACGAGGAAGTTCAGGTGAGTTTTGATTAGGTCTTTTCCTAGAGTTTCCAAGCGGAGCCAAAGAATGCCCCTCGCAAGGGTCGTTAGAAGCGTTATCTTCAGTTGGCAAGAGAGCGAATGGGTTTTCGGAGATAAGTGGAGCAGCTCTTTTAAGCATTTCTGCGTAAGAGCGTCTGGAGCGATCTTTGGCGGATCGCTTCAGTTTATCCGCGCGAAGTTTGTACGTTGGGCATGTCAAAAGTGCATGCGGATTCTCCCCACAGTAAACACATTTCTCAGCGGGCCTACTGCAAGTATCATCCGCATGGCGTTCCCCACATTTACCGCACCGTTGCTTGTTGCTACAGTAGGTGTCCGTGTGACCTAGCTGCTTGCAATTGGAACAATTCATGACCCGCGGTACAAACAGGCGTACAGGTAGACGAGCTCCTCCTACTTCAACGTAGCTCGGAAGTGCAGATCCGGCGAAGGTTACGCGAAACGATTCTGATGGATAGTAATTCCCATCTTCGATGGACTTTGAGTGCAATTGCTTGCACTCCAAAATCTTAACTGATTGAAGGTTAGGGTCCTTAAAGCGGCCAGCCCCATCATTCATCAGATCATCGACAGTTAGACCCGCATCACTTACCACACCGTCGATCTCCACATCACGAGAAGGGATGTAGACGCGATACTCCAGCGTAAAGAGGCTATTGCTAACGATATCATTGGCCTGTTTCAAGTCAGTAACGACTACGCGTAGTTTATCTGACTGAACCTTTTTAATCTCGGTTACGGCCGAGTAACGTTTTGTCAGCTCCCGTGCAACAGTTATGCTGTTTAACGGTTTATTTTTCGGCCGAAAGTATACCACCCAAGGACCAGCGGATCCATCCTGGTAAACCTGTGGCTGTGAGACATTGGGGGAAAGTGGGGGAAGTGGATCGACCATAACATTATCTGTCTCAGTATCAGATATACGTTCTTCTTCCCCATAATATTCGTCTTCGGAGGGTGATCCTTCTGTTTGTTCCATTTTGTTGCGGGAGCAACACGCTCGACCGCACTATTTAATTTAAATCAAAATAAAAAATCAAAAACAATAATAAAAAAATCGATAAGAAAATTAAAAATCGAAACACTTCACCAGTTGGTTCCTGACGAGCTGGTAGGTGAATTGATCCTTCGTTTGTTTTATCCGTCACCCGCGTGACCTTCATACAGTAGAGAGCTGATATAGCTCGTCTAAACAAAGCCGTCTTTCAGGCAAGAAAACTGTTTAGTAACGCACTTCACTGCACTACCTTCACCGATATCGCAGGTAATAATTATCACTCGTGGGACCGTTTATTAGTAATGCTTTACTGCAGCCTCTGCCACAGCAAGCACCTTCGTACTACCGAAAAAACTAAACCACACCGTAGAGAACAAAAAGCACTTGTTTCTCGGTACACGTTTGGTTACGACTGCATATACATATATGTCTATGTACATTGCAACTGTGTTGGTGTCCTAGACGTCAAATAAGTCAATGGATTAAAAACGTTCCAATTGTTGGGTGAATTATTTCGGGGTGACCATATGAGTCGAGTAAAAACCCAGGACAGTCGAAAGGAGACTACCTGCCGTTTTCGACAGTTAAAAAAAAATTCTGGGGTCGGGCAGACAGAGCTTCTGCAGTAAAAAAGTTCTGGAGGTCTGCGAGGAAGAGCTATGCTAGAAAGTCTTCCATTGGAATTCCGAGCACTTTTTCGGATTTACACATACGAAGTTCTTGCTACACCACCATCGGCGAATGTTTCATGATAAGATCGTCTGTGCAGGACCGGCGAGGTGTTTCAGCACTAAATACACGCCATTGAAGTAAAGCTGAAACATCAACGGTTCGAAGCAGCTTTCCTGTGCTATACCTGGCGATCCCTAACGACAACCATTATCCCTCGATCTGAGAACTAGGATCGAAACAGCAGCAAAACCTACCATTGATTCCAAACTTCTTCATTTTATCGATTGTTATATAACAACTGACGTATTTGTTGGTGTAAATAATATCAGTTTGAGCGCAACATTCCATACTCCCTGTTATGTGCGTCCAGACGTGAAGCTATGTCAATCGTGGATTAGGTACTTTTTATTTCGTTTATTTGACACGGTTCAGAGCGTTAGCTTACCTGAGCCGTGAATCTCTTAGTACTTAAAATGTGTTAATAAAAATAAAAAAATCGAATTTTATTATATTTCCATCGAAACTTGTACACGCGATTTTTTTACTTCGCGTAAACCTTTCTTATTGGAAATCGACTATTAGCTGCATCACCTGCTGTTGCTTGGGGATCACTTAGTCCGCTCTCTTACGGTTTATCGTTTTCGTCAATGCTGTTCTCGCTATTGTTGTTGTGTGGGTTTTCAAGAGTACCTGGTTTAAGTTGTTTGTGGGACCTACGGGTCATGATAATCTATCCGTATTGTCATTTACTTTATTGTCGGTGGTGCTGGCAGTCGATTGGGAAGTAGTAGGCCCTTCACAATAATCGGACACGCTGTGCGTAGGTTCTGTTGTTCCAGAATTGGTTGGTGCCTGAGCTGCACCTTTGGTTGTTCTTGATTTGGTTTGTATATATGGTTTCTCGTAATGTGTTTTCGTGTGGTAGAACTGGGATGTAGGGGTCCGACATATGTGCACAGCGTGATTTGATATTTAGTTACGCCATCAATTTCGTATTGAAAGTTGAGGTATGAAGAAATAGGTTTCGTCATTCGCATTCTGATGACACGAACACCGTTGGAAATACCTGGAAAGTTTTTTCTCGAGGTTTCAAACATAACGGATTCTACCGTTACGTATTCGTTATCACCAGCTTAAGAGAGCGCTAGATGAAGTCATGCCACGATAGTTATTCATGTTTCGCCTTTTTCTTTTTTGTGGAATGGATTTTCAGTTAGACGAAAAAATGCCACTACTAAAAGAACTCAAGAAGAAGCAGAGTCACCAAAACGTCGATGCGTCTTCTCAGAGGTACCAAAGGGAATTCTTTGGGTCTCGGATTGAAAAACGATTTGAGCCAAGAAGAAGCCCAGGAAAGTGCAGTCGGAAATGAGCCGAAATTCTGGCTGGTTCTAATTCGTATCCGGGTCCAGTGACACAACCGATTCTAGTCAGAATCAGTTGTGTCACTAGAGCTGCAGTATGAATTAGAACCAACCAGCATTGAAAGGGAGAAATCATCGTTTCATCGACATTGACAGCAGCCAGAATTTGGTCCAAAACTACAATCGGTTCGATTTTTATTCGGTTGCCAAATTTCCTGGCAAACGGACTACTGCTCATTTATATGCTGCGTACATACGCACTTCGCTTTCTCTTTTCGATTTCCATGTAATGAAAGGAAGTTGGATAGAAAAAAAACGGGGCTCTATTGAGAAAAAGAATGACAACGGATGATACAATTGGGAGATTCGAGTATTTACTCGAACTCTGCAATCGGTTGTAACTGTGGTCTGGAGCAGAGTGAATTAAACGAAGACTCAATAAATAGAAATATATTAGGATTATATGAGAAACACCAGGACAAGTCAAGCGTTTTCCTCGAGTTCCCAGAACACCTGGACAGTCAGTCAAAAACCAGGACATGACAGTCAAAAACTGGAAAACCAGGGCGTATGGTCACCCTAGCTTTCAGGCCCGTAGCCAGGATTTTGTTTCGGGAGGGGCTTAAAAAAATTTGCATAAAGCTTTTAATTCTGACAATTTGATATAGTCACTAGAAACTAAATTAAATTTTGAAAAGTTCATAATGAAATCAATTCCAAATCAAAGACAATCCTAAAAATATGTTCATTGTCACAAGAAAGGTTATAGTACTTACTCTCGTTACAACAAAGTATATTCTAGAGTTCACAGTATTTATGCGCTAACCGAATATGACAATGCTTGACGGTGCTGGAAAACACTAGGTGTTCCAAGCTACACCTTTAAAAGGCGTAGAAGATGCTAAACCGAAATGAGTAGAAAAATATCCATAAAATGTTCGAACGAAGAGAATGTCGAAATTCGTACAAAATCTTCTGATTTAGCAAGCGATTTGTAGATGCGCAGAGACGGTTCAACTTCTATTTTCTTTGTCTGGTGTTCTGCGAGTATTACCAGTTCCAAGGCATCATGCTAACACATTTTTTTGATATATTCTATTTAAATGAAACTATTTTCAAGACTAGCCTTGGTCGGGTAGATTAGAACCCCAGTTAGGAAGGATTTTTGGTAATCAATAGGATCAAAATATAAATTTAAATGATTAAATCAACTGAAGGAAACTGCCCACAATTTAATTGATTAAAGAAAATTGTCTACAAATCGAATGAAAACACTGATTACTAATATCTTCTAATTTTCCTTCAAATCGCCAGTCGCCGTGCATGTGTCGTTCACCGTGCAGTTTCAAAATCACGAAATTTAAAGAACTAGCTCCCTAAATCCATCGAAGAGATCCAGATCCCAAATCCTTTCGTTTCATCGTTTTATTGAAACATTCCAACTAAAGTTGAATCAAAATTTTAAATACACCGTAAGTTGATCATATAACGTGCACTGGTGCCAAACAAATGTCCTCAACTACTTATTCTCGTTTTGTTGGTAATAGTTTTATATTATTTCTAAATTGTGACGTATTTAGATAGGTATTTTTACGGTGACTATGAGGGCGGTTTTCATTTTGATAAAAAAACAGGATTTGAAGTCACGTCAAATCCACCTAAACGCACGGTAACTGGGGACTTGACGGTACGTGAAATTTGTTAAATGTATTACCAAAAGAACAAGAAGGTCTACCTTCTGATGTCGCAAAAAGCAGAAGCAAAAAAAATTGCTACGCTATAGCAGGCTACAGGCACCAGTGAATCAAGCTAGCTATTGTTCTATATCAGTGCACATACAAATTGTATCGTTGCCCCCGGCTGCGGAGTAAAATGAGTTTGCCAAATGAAGCAAAAGTGCCTGTGCTACGGGATAACACGAACAGTTAAGGAAGTGGAACAATTAGTTAAAGTGAAAATGGAGCTTAATCTCGCTGAAGTTACCTACATTCAGCTACATCACGTAAAAACTGTATTTTGATCACGTTTAGAAGCTTAGCACAGGCCGAAAACTTTATTGCAAAGAACAACATGCAACACGAGGTCGAATTTAATAACACCAGAATCAAGATCCCCGTGCATATGGAAAACGACATGGTGGACGTGCGTATCCATGATTTGGCCCCGCGCACGAAGGAGGATTTCATCAAACAAATCATGTCGCAATATGGAGAAGTAGAATCTATTACGAATGACACCTGGAGAAATTTTTTGTCCGGCATTCCCAATGGCGTTCGTATTGTGAGAATGCGAGTGACTAAACCAATACCTTCTTACATGACTATCGAATGCAAATCACCGAAGGATGGCGTGACCTATAAGCAAACAACGCTAATTACATATCCCGGGCAGACCCCAACATGCCAATTCTGTAACTATACAGCCTACTACGGAAAAACATGCGCCGAAGCAACTAGTCAAAACTCATCTACTACAGCCAACTCTAACACGCAGCCACCGATACCTTCAGATAAACCTAAAACAACGATCCAATTACCCAATAATGCAGGTACAACGACCACGACAACCGCTCCCAAACCAACAACTAGCATCGCCAATAAAGAAGCAAATACCGATGAAGACGAATATCCAACAGCGACCCATAAGAACAAGAAACAAATAAGAACCTCTGATCGTGAACAGGAAGAAAGCAGTACCGATGACGACATGGACGGGAACGATAACGCGAGAGAAGGCAGACTGAATGACCACCAAGCGGCCTCACCGCCAAGGAAAAAGATCTCAACACGCAGCAGCAAACTGCGTCAACAAGATCTGGCAGACCGACATTCTTAGAATTTTTTTATTTTTACTTATTGTAAAAAAAATTAAAAGACCCACGGATCAGTTGTGCTAACGCATTGAGCCGTTTCAAATAAAATTTTAGATTGAAAAAAAAAGAAATATTATAAATATGAACAAGCTCAATAATTTCAGCATCTCTTTATTCCGACATATGGACGGGTATACATCGCACTTACTTCACCTCTGTCGAAGAGTAACGTAGGTGTAAGGCCAACTTTCTTTGATGATTTCTGTTGTTCTGTAGTTGAGTGCCCAGAAAATATAGAACAGCTGCTCTTGGGTCGATTTCAATTTATTTATTATTTTTTCTCTCTTTTTCTTCGTGATCTCTGCTCATCTCTCTCATTTTATTCCATCACGAACACAAATAAAACGAAAACATGAAATCGAAACATTAATCCCAATTTATTGACTGTAGACAACATTTTAGTCGCTCTCCGTGATAGGCTACTGATGTTTGTTCACTGTATCGTCACGTCGTTTTTAGACTTACATGGACATTAATTGGAAACCATCGAAAGAGACAGAAATGCTGCTGCTTACAACATTAAGTTTATTATGATTGATTGACTAATATGTGGTTTAGCATCTATTGACATCCGTTGAAAAGTAAGGATAAAATCACAACAGATAGTCCTACCGCTACTATGTACGTTTCTGTATGTGAACAACATTAGTAATATACGACGGTATACAATTCTTGGGTTGATGAACACCTCAGAAAACCGCTGTTTTACCACTTTTTGGCTTGTTTATTTTTTGGCATTTTTCTTGCTTATTGTTCGATTGTTTAAAATATCACTACTTTGCGGACTAATAATGTTTAAATATGGACCGCATTCTCCGCATAAAATGAAATTGAGTGTCAACAGAAATACTATTGCATTAAAATGACGCGAAAACAAAAACTGTCTTCTCGACTATATTGTCATCAACTAACGGAAATGTTTTTGTCTAGCACGCTTGAGTGAGATGCCTGATGTTTCTACTAAGCGTACAGTGCACTAACCTATTACAGAAATTCAATCTGCTTATGCTTTAACTAACTTTATTCTGGCTAATATATAACATAATATCTGAGTTTTGTTAGACACAACCACTAGCGATAAAGTTCTCATTTTGGGACAGTTTTTGAGCTCACTTTTCTATAAAACTTCTGCAATTTTATTATATATTTCGTTTATTTTATTCGGTTCAATGCATTAGCTAAATGAAGCCTTGTGTCTTCAATATATTTCCATGATGTGAACAATGAAAGTGATAAAACGTAAATGGTTGTCCTACAGATCTCGTGCGAACAACTAGCGATTGCATGTGGAGAACTATTTACTAGGCTGAGAAATATTTTTCCTAACCAACAGTGTCGCGGTGGTGTTCATTTCTATCTCGTACACTTCCTTATCATCATAGTGGTTACTGCCATGTCCATGTTCGCGAATTTCTGACGGGTCACGAGTGTCGACTTCCTCAATGATGGTGCCGACCGTTGATTTTGAGATACTAGACGCAGTTTTTGCCGTCAATATTATCCGAACAGCAGCCAAAATTTGGCAAATGTTTGTTTTTCAGGAAATGGTTTTGGAGACTATGTATATGCAAAGATATAATGTGTAAAATAATACTATCGCATTCAGTTTTTACGTGCAGGGTCAGGTTGGAGGAAATATGTCTGTTCACCTAGATTTTCACCACAAAAACACCATTTAATATACTTCCTAGATGTGTCCTTTATAATGAATACCATTTTTTCCAAATGTGACAGGAATCTTTTAATAGCCACGGTGCAAGTAAGTGGTATCAGATCTTGTAGCCGAGCATTGATTTTCTCATCGTCCATATATATGAGGATCAACCACATGTTACAAGTTGTTATGCAAAATGACTGGTTTCGCCTGGGCTAATTTGTTAAATGGCATCAGCACTGAACGCCTGACATGGTTAAACTCGTTAAAGGCGATGTTCGTAAGCATAACCTCCATAATCACCTTCAGCAAATATTTCACATCATTAATGTTGCTCCAGCCAAATACGGAGGCTATTGGCTTCAGGTCTTTTCGCATAAGATCGATCTTATGCGAAAAGACCTGAAGTCAATAGCCTCCGTATTTGGCTGGAGCACTACTTCTTGCTTCTGCGACTCAATCATTCGACAGATTCCCACAGCAAGAAAGTAACAGTTTCGTTTGTCTTCCGACGAGTCACACAATATGAAGGGAACTGTTTTATCACACTCAGCATACTGAGTAGATATCCTGACCGCTGTCTTCGGTGTTCGAAATAGCAATCTTCCTCACAATTCTCGCATTAATTTGTTGAAACCAAACAAGATACAATTTTTTTAAGAGTCACCGAAAAACATGTTGTTTCTTAAATTTATTTTTGAAAATTTTCGGGGGGGGCTTTAGCCCCCTAGCCCCCCCTCTGGCTACGTGCCTGCTAGCTTTATTGTAAATGACAATTAGTTTTATTGTAAAATATCAATATTTGTAGCCAGGTTTAATTTGAACAGCAAAACGAGAAATGTTTGAAAAATTGTGTAAATTGCATATCAACAGGCAATTGCATGCCCAATATTCTTATATTGTCTGGAACGATACGTCTATTTACCGAACTTTTGCAGGAAAATAGTTGACATTAAATTCTTAACAACAAAAATCGCTGATTTTTGCGGATTAATTGAAAGAATATTTAGGGCTTCTAATATGCAAGGGATCGTCTCAAGTGACCGAAAAGGTGAAAAAAAGTTTTTTTTTCTTTTTGAATTTGTGTTCATAAACAAACCATTCCATGAAAAAATATTCGTTGCCTATTGATTCTGAACATGCTTAAAAGCAACTTAATTTTTTTTTTCAAACACTTATCATACAGTTACTGAAACAAGTCTCACACGAACAAAGCTACTTCGACGTTCAATGATACCCCGTTTTACGGTACCGTAAACCGGGGTGACATTGATCACTTTTCGAAGTAATCTATACATATTTTTAGACGTAACAAATTTTTTCAAGTTGAATATTTTTAAATTATGTACTGATGTATGGAGAAGAAGATTGGATGGTTTTTCCTAAAATTTTCTGTTTACAGCTATTTTTCCAAAAATGATTTCAAGTTTAAGTCCGTTTCGTATTCCGGGGTGACTTTGATAACCTGCATGTTCATCCACATTAAGTTTTTGATGTCAATGTCTTTCATTCAAATGGTTGTATAAACTATCTCTGGAAAGATACTCATTGTTAAATAGATGTTAACTGGTATTGTACAAAATATTTCAATATACTGTAAAATTCGAGTAACCAAAATTCGGGTAATTTATGTCCAATTAGAATAAAAGATTCTGAAAACCTTTTAAACTGCTCAAATGGTTTTATTTCAGTGCTTTATCAATGTACAAAAAGTTTCATCCATTTTAACACGTTGGAATGCTGAACTATAAAAAAGATTGCGAATTTTAGCTTGAAATAATTGCCAACTACTTCCACAAAATATTGTATTTAAAATAGGGTAAGGTGGGGCAAATCCGACCTAGTAAATGGTTTTGGCTGTAAAATGCTCATTTTACATTGGATCAAGTCGTTTTATATACCGAATTAAAGGTTAGACTTCTTTCTGTGTATGGCGTTTTATTCATATCTTGGGAAAATTTTTAAATACGAGCATTTTACGAAAATGTTCATTTTTGCTGTTTTCAAAAAATGGTGGGGTAAACCCGACCACCTATGTTTTTGGTTGATTTAGTACAAATATTACCCAAATTCTATTGTTTTCAATGAAAAATCAATGAATGTTATGTTATTGAATTGAAACATGAAGAAAATAGATTTCATTGTCAATCTTGGAATGTCAAAATCACGAGCAGTAGCACGTAAAGATATTCCCATTCGCATCGGTGCAATTGCTCGACGTATACTATATTCATCGCGTTTTTGTATGTTTTGTTTGTAATTATGAACCATTGTGCAAAAAAAATGAATAATAACAATAAAAGATATTTCAATTTGATAGATAAACATTTTCTTAGCAAAAAAGCAGTCGGATTTACCCCACTATTTAGAGGTCGGATTTGCCCCACCGCGTAATTTTTCATTACGATGCATTTAAAAAAATATGAAAAAAGTTGAACTAAATTCATTTATGCACTTTGCAGGACTTTAATCAAAGAACTTAAATCCACTTAAATTGTTTATGCTATCACTTTAACAATCAGAAATATCCTATAGTCAATGATGTATAAAAATCAAATCAAAAGTTGTAAAAACACATTTATTGTCGTTTGAGCATCTCAATGTAGACTAATAAAATGCTCTCATGCCCCCATTATGATTATTTTCGATGGTCTACACGACAACATTGATATTAGTTCGCTTCCGATTTTCGATAACAGAGGGGGGTCGGGTTTACCCAACGGTCGGATTTACCCCACCTTACCCTAAGTAAAATCTTAAAAGTAAATTTGGCACATCCCACTCTAAAGGAAAATAAAAACTCGCTTGTAATGTATTACTCTTGCTCAAATCGGAAATTTATTTGTTTTATAAAAAATAGACACTTTACGAAGCTTCGTAAAAATAAGGTAAAGTCAAATTTCGGTTTGTTGTAGTGTTTGTACCCAAAAACTGAACAATAAACTCAAAAAGTATAACAATTCAGTAATTTATAAGTGTAGAGTAAAAACTATTTCAAATTAAAATGATTCGGTAGACTATTCTGGTTTAATAAGCGTTCTACGAAAAAAGTTTCGAGTGATCAAAGTCACCCCGATGATCAAAGTCACCCCGGTTCACGGTACGTACATAACTAAACTCACTGTTTTCCATTCACCCACTTATGCGTGAACCCAAAGCAGTTGCATCGAAAACATTTGTATAAAGATATTCAATTAATAAAAAATAATCTGTAATAAGCAGCAGAAGCTTTTAAACAATGTCTATACATCTATGTGCAATAGGAAACACAATGTAGTTGATCCAACTGATATGACGATATTGATCAATTAAACGCAAGTGATAGAATGAGTTGTGATAGGTATAAGTGTGAGCTACTTATGGTGAGCCTAAAAATCAGCTACCATACCAGCTGGTTACGCGTTCTTCCTTGCGCATCAGGTCATAAAATGAATCGTGATGAACGGTTTACGGTATACCTACACGAAAGGTGTTACTTTTGTAAATCTAAACTCTAGAAACGTACACGTGCGGCTGTATCGATTTCTCGAAACTCTTAGCACATGGCAAGGTGACGACTGTCGGGGACCGGTGCCCAATAGTTGACAATGGTCGATTGGACATGCATTCATCACGGGACGGTTGGCAGAACGAAACATGCGAAGAAGCGCAAAGATAAATCCTTCAAAATCAAGACCCTATGCGAAGGACAAAGAAATTTATGCGGAGTCTTTATGGTGCAACTTCTCGGTGATACCCATTCGGTTCTATCATAATAAACATTCGAAAGTAGCGTTGAGGTCCCAGGTGTACGTTTGAAACAGGACTTTAAGATTAATAGGGGAACGGGATACAGCATAGTTGAATTATATTTCGAATGTCTGACACGTGGCACAACCGGGAACCGTGGGGGAAACACCGGATAAACAGGATATCGGTAAAATAAAGAGTATGGCTATAGTTTATTAAACATGTATATTATATACTAATAATACGTTGGAAGAGTGAGATATTTCGGTGAAAGAAAGAATGCCACGTTAATGAATATTATAGGTTAAAAGTGGAAGCAAGCTAAACACTACATTACGACATTCTAGGACTTACCGGATAAATCGATTAATACATTATTGGTGGTCCATCCGGCCAATTTCACATTCTGGTTATCCTCGATTTTTCGCTTCGGTTTAATCCGGTTTCAGCGTTTAATACATTTCATGGATACCGTCATCGGGGGTTACTTTACGCCAAAAATAGAACGTTTTGTACATTACACTCAAAAACTACGAATACGTAACTTCAAATTTGAAACTTTTTGATATTTTATATATGGCAGAAGCACCTCAAAAGTCAGTGAAAAGAACTTTTGGAAAATCAAGATTGAATATGAGATATAAAGAACTAAAAATTACATTACTCCAAAAAGTTTTTTTTAAAATCATGTTAACTTCTTGATTTATTGTTATGGATTATGCTCGTTATTTATGTGTGAATGCAAATGATTGTCGTGCTCGTAAAAATAAAAGGGTATGTTCAAAAGCAACGAACCATGCATCTAATAACCTTTTTTCGGAGATTCAATAAGTCCTACAATGAAAAACGACAAGCGGAGAAAAAACGCTCTTCATAATATACTTTTTATTGAGCCTTATGAATTAGATAACCTTGTTTTAGTTTTTCTATAAAAGTAGTTTTAATTGTGTTTCGGAGTGCAAAGGCCTTTCCGACAGAAACGCGAATGGTACTGTTATATTTAATGGTCAGGTAAGTTCATCTATCTTTAATGAGCTATCCATTTCCAATATACTGTGGACCTTTTATTTTGGCAAGGTTTTGACCATAAGGTCATTCGCCTCGCTGCAGAACTATTTCCCGCTGCCTTTTCTGTCATTCCACAACAAATTGCTTCAATACACATACAGCGCTGTTCGAAAAAATAGCAGTGCAAATTATTTTCGAGTTTATTGTAAAATACTCCCATACGTTCTATTCTCCAATATAGGGTTGCCACCTCTGGAGAGACTTTGACCCGGAGATTTTCACTGATCTGGGGGTGGTGGATTTTGGACGGCGCCGGTGGTTGAGTGGTAAGCGTGACCGCCACTCATTCCAATTTGCCTGGGTTCAATTCCAGCCGAGGTCGTTGAGATTTTTCTGAGGTGAAAAAATCTGTGGTCACGTCTTCCTTCGGAAGGGAAGTCTACATTCGGGCCTGGCCGGCGTCAGCATTGATCAATACTTTAGGATTACCAGGAGTTGTACATTGAAAGATGTTTCGCTATTCCCAAGCATAATTATCTACTTTCTCTGTGCAACTTCAGCTAGTCCAGATCTATAACGGAGTAGCAGCCAGGGATGGTCGCACAAGCTCAAGCTCTGGGGGTGGTGGATTTTGAGTGGAACGAGACAGAAATTGGAATCAAAGCGATTGCTAGGCATTTTAGAGCACTGTAATCGCTTTTTATTACCACGTTAAAGTAAAACTATAAATTTTTCACGCTTGATAACGGTTTTATCGGTTTAATGTGGTGTAGTGTTTTACTTCCCCGACTAAGTGCCAAGAATACAAAAGCACCAGCTACTCTCACTGTGGAGGTCGAACGAGCATTGCTCTCCTCCACAACTAACAGGAGAAGGAGAGCAAAGGAGGCAGAGCTGCGACATCACACTATGTGGTGTCGGTTATTCGTCACCAACAAATTTCCGCAACAAAGGGGCAAAACTCACCTCCCTAGCCCAGTTAAGGATCGCTGTTGGAGTAGCAACAACTCCGCAAGAACTCATTTGATGCTGACCTAGTCAGTTGGATTAGAACAAATCTGCCAGACCTTAGTGCAGCTGGTGATAAGCACCACTAAGAGTGAAATGATTTGGTAAAATTGTAGTAAAATAACTTTTTTACACCATTTTGAGCGACTTAGTAGAATGCAACATTTCAATTGTAGCACATAGCGAAATATTACTTTCCTTAACCCTCCGGAAGTCGCGCATATGGCTTACCGAACGAGCAGCCGCTGGTCCCCTAAGACGATTACGCAAGATTTTCAGAGCAGCGTGCACTCAGTGCACTAGCACGACTTCCGGAAGGTTAATTTGTAGTAAATTTTATTTGTTTTTCATTTTCATTGCTTTGTGAAAGAAATTAGCAATATTTGGTGAACTCTTCGCCACTTTGAAACGAAAGGTTAGTCGGGAAAAATAAATCTGAACCAGAGTAATAGTTAATTTAGACTTTTTAAATATTTTGTAAAGAATCAATTAATTCCAAAAAAATTGAACCTATGCTTCTTCCCACCAAATCCGGAGAAATTGATGTAAAACCCGGAGACCCGGAGATCGCTCCCGAAAACCGGAGTCTCCGAGTCAAACCCGGAGGGGTGGCAACCCTAAATAACATTATATGTTTTTGTAAGTGACCTATAGGACGAACACGTCACCATTTGGAATCATTGGCTTATTGTTTACGAAACACAGCTGTCATTTAGGAAGAAAGTCGATAAAAAGCTGTTCGTAAAAATAGCAGCGCTACCACAAAAGGTTTTCAAATCGCTAAAATTTCCAAGATGTTCAGTTTAGTCAATCAATTTTGTTCGGAATAGTATTCCTACGCTTACAATTAACCCGAAATTATAAGTTTGCATATTGTAGTATTTCACGAAAATGGGTCGTTCGAGGCACTGTAAAGTCGGGAAGCGAAATCTCATCAAACGGTTGAATGCTAGTGGAAAAACATACCGTGAAGTTCAGGAACTTTTACAGTGTTCTGCCACAAAGATACACAATGCATTGAACTGGACAAACAAATGTGAAACTAGCGGTAGATAGCGAACAACATCCGCTCAAACTTAACAAACTGATGGGCCGGATGGCAAAATAATATTGGTTTATGTCTTCGAGAGAATTCTAGAAAGATCTGGAACATTCTATTGCAACGTCAACGAGTAGAAAACGATTGATTAAGACAAATTTGCACGCAGGGAGTCCGAGAAAAGTAGGGGAGCCCGGGGCTAGTTGGTGGTTGGAGTAAGTTGGCGGAAGCCCCTTTTCTCCGTTTCTATTAGACATAAAGCGTTGTCTCTCGTTGTGTACCTCAAGTAATGTGAAACACATTATCCGATGTGTTTTTGTTGCAAAACATTTTGTTTTGTTGAAATTGTGGGCGATATTGTGTTTTCGAGCACACCAAGTAAATTTTCTAAATTTTAAATACTTTGCGGTATTTAGGGTGATTTTCAATCTATTTCCCGAATGATTATATTTTTCGATAGCGCGTGAAAAGAGCTTTCAGTATCCGTCTAGATATTACATCTACAAAGTTATTTTTTAAATAGTTTTTAATAAAAATGCGGTTGGGGTAAGTTGGCGGTGTTGCTCGCGTGGCAAGTTGGCGGTACTATTTACAGTGCAAAAAAGTCATCAAAATTTTTTATTTCTGGAATTCACTCCAAAGTAAGAAAATCTTTTTCTTGTGTATCTCGCCAATGTAGGAGACATTTATTCCAGCCAATTGCACGGAAAATTTCGAAAATTTGCTTTTGAATATGGAGTAAGCGTCAAAGTCAAAATGCCGGGGTATTGAAACTGAAATATAATAGCAAATGTCGGTTAATATACAGTTTTCTCGAAAAGACATTCAGCACGTTCCAAAAGGATCCTTGAGGTAATTGAATCTCCATTTGATTACGTAGTTTTTGACATATCCTAACATACCGCCAACTTACCCCGGGGCCGGGGTAAGTTGGCGGGTTTTCCGCGTCACATGTTTTTGTCTCTAAAAAAGGAGAAAATGCATCAAACCAAGAGGATGACATGACGTCATACTGGTGTAGTCAACATAAAAAACTTTGTTTGTAACAAAATTAACGGAATTTGTCTAATTACAAACGAGGAGCACTTTTGTTTGCATCAAATTAGAGAAAGTGTGCATTGTTTTCTTTTGTTTACTGCTTCTGCTGTTTGTTGATGACATTTCAAGCGATTTTGACGTTGTCAAACTGACTCCCATTGATCGGTGGAAAAACGATGTTGCCTACTGTCAAACTTTGTATGCAAAGATTGTTACGTATTGGTTTCGTGACGTTCTTATTGTGGTGGTGGGGCCACACAATACTCACCAGCTATTAGGGTCGTTTCACGGTTGTCTCCTGGAGAAATTCACACTGGGCGGACTTTTCTTCCCACACTATGGTCACTGAGCGAATCGTAATTAATTTTCGGCGGAAACAAGTACCAAAAAGGATTACACTATAAACAAAATGGACGACACAACTTGTATATATAGACCATACACTAGTTTTATTACTACTAATTGGAAGAAAATTACTCATTTAACACTTTTTTGTACATACGCTTTATTTTCTCCTAAACCTTCTTCTTGGTACAACGTTGCGGCCGTGATGACGGTGGTCGACATGCAGCAGACTGAGCAGACTGGATGTGGGGCGGGCTCCGATGGTTATGTAGACACAAAAACGCAGTTTGCGTCGAGCGATGGTGACGAGGGAATCCGGATGCTGCAGCAACTCGGCCTATTTGTATCGGAGGCCTGCGTTTCACTTTTGGACCCGGAGAGTGGTACTGCGCGCACTTTTCACACACGAGTGTCTCACTATCAATCGAGCGGGATTTTTAACGTTTTTCGGTCGAGTGGACCCTACCCTACCGGTACTTGGGCAAAGGCGTCCACAATGGCGTTTTTGGCTTGCCAATCACTGACCGTTTTCTGCACTCGCGTCGGACGTCGTTAATACACAAAAACCGGTAGCCACACTTATCCCGCTCGAGCAACCGAACAGAACCAAGCGATCGTGTGGATGTTCTGAACGGTCAACAAGATCCTACGGATCGACACATAAACTTTTCAACTACGGAAACGCGCGGTCACATTGGGTGTATGACTCGCTGCTGCTGGTCGTCACTTCTCCGGGTCAATTTTCTATTCGAGCCCGCATTACTTTTTCGCGGTAGATTTTATCCTTCCCTGTCCGTTTTCCAAAATATACCCACCGCGCCTCCTCGCATCCCACCCCGCATTTGATGACGGTGATGATGAGATGACAGGACGATGACGGTTGATATTTACAAAAAAATTATCGTTTTGGTTGGTGTCACGAAATATTTTTAGTACAAAAGCTATCAAGAATATTTAATGTGCGGTACTTGTTTCCTTGATTATTTTTTTAAATATTGCAATTATAACAAAACATATAATAACAAAATGAATAATAAACAAGCAAAATAAATAACAAATATAAATAAATAAATAAGCAAATAAATAAATATATGAATAAATAAGTATGTAAATAAATAGATATAAAAATAAATAAATAGACAAAAAAATAAATAGATCTCTGAACAAATAAATAACAAAACCTACGTTTGACGCCAACCTGGGCTATTAAGCAGAACTTAAACGTAACTCAAACATGCAAGCACGGAGTAGTAATGGTTTGACGTTTAAATTCTACTTAGACATTTACGAACAATAATTTTAAAGTATAAACAAAGAACAGGCGTCGTCACATACACGAGATAGACCGTACACTGTTATTTATTTATACGACAAAAAATAACAATATTTACAAATATATACAAGCTGGGCTCAGTGACCAAAGCGACGATATTGTGATCTAAGAAATCACAGGTCACAATTTTCCCCGACTCGGGTAAAAAAAAACCCAAATGGTTTTTTTTTCGAATGAATGCCGACTTCAAACGCGACTACTTCTTCCTGAGTGCCAGTTTTAATTCCGTGGAATGATTTTTCCAAAGGCCAGAGGAATCTGTCCCACGAAATTACGTGACTCTGAGGAAGTGAGCCTGTCCGTTTTTAGTCTCGCGCACTCACCGATGTATCTGTCACAATCAGGAACGATTCAATCCATCCATCAATCCCAAAACAACTGTGAAAGTTTCACTGTCGAAATTGCCTATAATGCGTCAGAATAAAAGCCGTTGCTGCATTGGCTGAGTAGAATTATTGATCGGATACGCTTCAAATTGCGGAAAATTACCAGAAAGAAATCAGACGGAATTTGACATTTTTTTCTGCTACCATTACCGTCACAAGGGCTATCCTTGGACGAAACATCTAACACTACCGCTTACATACCGCACACACTCACTCAGAATTCAATTTGCCAGCCTTTCATTCCTCTTCATTTATACTCACATTCATACCATAAATAACACTAAACACTAACTTTTAATTATGCTAGGGGCCCCTAAATTTAAATTTGTGCTTTACCGGACTCTTTTTCAAGAGTCGGAAAGACTATTGTCGCTACGGCACTAAATCGAACTGCCCAATTATCAGTTGCGAAGCAACTTGAACATGCGCATTTTCTGTCAAAATATATAACGTGCATTTATATCAGTGCATATTATGGTGATAAATTGTTTGTTTACAAAAGTTATTTTTTAAGACATTAGTTTCATAATTTATTTTTGTGTTTCTTGAGTGCCGCAGGTAGATTAACTAGGTAGACTAGCATTAAATAATCTTCGTTTATTTATGTCATGTTTTAGAATAGTTGAGTCATAGAAACAGAATCGATTACAATGGTGCTGATTCCAAAACGTCATCCAGTGTGCTCAGAAATTTGATTCCGACCCTTTCCTCTTTTCCGGAAACTGAATTCACTCTTCGGCTGATTCAGCAGAAATTACTACTCTCGTAAAGATTTCCCTAAATCTAAGTTGGTTGCGAAAATTGCGTTGGCCCAATACCCATTTGAAACTTCCCCGAGGCGCATTATTCACTCTCAACTCCTTTTTAGAAACTTGCAAATCTCTTCCGGGCCGCTTTGCCGATCTAGAAAAGTTCAAAATATTTCCCGTCTCCATGAATGAATCAATCCATTCCGTTAAGTCCTATCGAATTTATCTCGTTCTCTAGGTACTAGGCGAAGTCCTTGTCATTCTAGTTGCATCGCTTGAGGGTCAACAAGGAAGTAGACTAAATAAATCAAGTTTTTTTTGTTTAGTTTACGTGGGAACTAATAGTATTTGTTTATACACCATATTACACAAAGGTTGATGAAGTGTAACGTCAACATACTTTTTTTTACATTTAAATTGATTCATATTTTGAAATATCTGCAATTTTTATCTGCGGTGACAGCGTCCTTTTTACACTGAAAGTAAAACAACGCAAAGTTGCAGTGTCAAGCACTAGGCCAATGTCAAATCGGTTGCGCCGATATTTTGATTTATTTCTGCAAGCACAATATTACTTTTGTGAAATGGTTAACTCGTTGCGAACTTCTTTTACTCTCTCGACATGCGAGAGAAAACTAGATGAAGTTACGCAGAATTAACCCATTTACGCTTAGAGTGTAAAGTCGACTTAAAACTGGCGGCGGGCAAACGTAACCCCGTCGTAACCCAGCACAACCCTGTCGTCAGGTTGTCTATTATCCGATGTCACAGCTATACTCATACTCAGCTGGCTAATGCTGATTGTTTATGTTTGAAAAATAGAATGATTCGGGATATTTTCGGTAAGTATCTTTACTGCTAATTATGTTGTTTTGTTTTTCTTTTAGATTGAACGTCGAAGTTTGCACCGTTATCTTTGAGATCGGTGGAGGATACCGGAGGACTCTGAGTGTTGGTAGATAGTGCAGCTGTCTTTTCGTTTTATTTGGACGTGCGAATAAATTAGTGTTTCAGTTTTTTTTTTGATACTTTTTTTCCCGAAATCGTACAGCTGCAATGCGGAAATGATGCTAACCAGGTTTTAGATGGGCAGCCGGCCAAATCCCTAAACTTTTGCCCTTCAAATCCTCCAGCTCATAGGAGGACGACCCAATTTTTGCCTTGATACGGCATGGGAGAAATTGTTGGCCGTACTTGGCATTGTAATTCTGGGCCGCACTTGACGGTTTCATATTTCTCCGATACACCAACTGGCCGTCTACAAACGATTTGGAAAATTTTGTGTGGCGTAAGTTATAGCGATGTTGGGAAGCATTGTGAGCTTTCACCAGATTTTTGCGGACAAGGTCGTAGATTCGCTCAAACATTTTCGATCGTCGTTCTTCCATCTCTTCCGAAGTCAGCTTTACATCGAGACGGGTGAGTAAATGATCGGTGCCAACTTCAGAGTACTCGTGACCGTGATTAATGAAGTATGGTGTGAATCCAGTCGACGAGTGAACACTGGTATTCAAAACCATCTCGATCTCCGACACACGAGTGTCCCAAAGGCGTTGGTCCTCCCTCACGTATGTCCTGATAGCAGCATTGATAGTCCGGTTGACTCTTTCGACCGGGTTTGCCTGTGAGTGATATCGTGAGTTGAGCCAGTGGGCAACTTTGAAACGATCCAACAGCTCCTTGAAATCTTTGGAAATGAAACTGCTTCCGTTGTCAGTGATTATCACTTCAGGAACCGAGTTTCTCAGGAACCATTGGTCTTTCAAAATCGCACACATGGGGGCACTACTGACATTCCTCACAGGCTGAACCATTACCCATTTCGAAAAGTAGTCACAAACTACCAAAATGTGCTGACTACCGCGACGAGTGCGGGGGAGAGGGCCAATGAAATCCGCTGATACGATCTGCCAAGGGCGGGTGGCAATTTTCATGTTTCCCATGGCAGGTGCAACAGGGACGGAAGAAGCTTTGACTTCCTTGCACATTCCACACTGTTGAACGTACCGCCGTATTTCAACTGCCATCTTAGGCCAGTAGAATCTTTGACGGATCCGTGCAAGGGTTTTGTCATAGCCTGGATGAAAGCGATCGTCGTGGTACTGTCGAAGAATATTTGGAACTTCGGTGGGCGGGGGAATCATTTTCCACTCGAAGCGAGTATCACAGGGATTATCGTTCACGGTGATAAACTTGAAGAGTTTACTGTAGTAGATAAGACCTTCCCAGAAAAATATAAATAGAGCACACAAAAATATCAACATCTTTTCAATGAATATGGCTGGCAAACAATTGTTATCCCTATTATTTGTAAAGGGTAATTTCGAAGCTTTAGAAACGAGAGGGAGAAACTGAGCGATAAACGATGGACCGATGGGTGTGCGACGGTGTGGGTTGCAGTTGAGCATACTTACCAGTAGCAAAGTGAGCTGTCCCGTGAGTAAGTGTGTGTGGCTGACGTTTTGAAATCGTATGGGAAACGAGAGGGTGAAACCGAGAGAAAAATAAAGATTTATGGATGCGAGACTGGTGGAGTGGTGGCGCGCCTTATATTAACAACTGAGCGAAAGCTTTGTCGGCGTATATGTTTTTAGTTGTGGGAATTAGAATGAGAAGGGAATAGTAAATCCTATTTTGTGAGCAAGTGTGAGTGTGTTGAATGTGGCTAAAAAGTAGGCACTCGATTGCTAGTTTAGTTTTTAGAGCACAGTTGGCGGATTAAGACGCTTTGGCCAGCAGTTGAAGCGAAAAAAAAATTCGCAAGGAATGCGACAATGGCGCAGTGGCTCCCAGTGAACGGTATGTACTGTGAATGGTGGATTCTTTTTAAGAAAGTGATGTGTTGCCGTAGAGTGATGTTGCGAGATTTATATTTATCTGTGTTCAAGTAAATCGATGGTGCGTGATTCGTATTTGGCGATACAATGTTAAGCTTTAGGGAGATTTTACAGCGGCCATGTTGGTCTTTATAGAAGAATGTGTAGAGGGTTACAGGTGCCAGTGATTACTCGTCTGGTACTGCTGAACTAAGCGTTCGCATTTCGTATGGTGCTAGAAAAGGTCAACCCGCATAGTATGGTAGGGAGATAATGCTGGTATTGCTTTTTTAAACTTTCGTGCCAAGTTGATGATAAAAGCTTTAAATGTTTTAATGATTTCTAAACTGATTCGCGCGGGAGGTCGTGAATTTTTTTGTAAATTTACAGATTTGTGCGAGAGGACGCGTATCCGATTTTGGAACGTGCGAGAGGCCAGGAAACAGGTTCGTGCGTGTGGATTCATGCGTATTTGTTTAAATTCGTGCGAGAGGACGCGAATCAGGATTTTTTGACTTGTGCGAGAGGACGCGAGTCGAGTGGTTGAGATTCGTGCGAGAGGACGCGAATCAGATTAGTTTGGATTCGTGCGAGAAACGCGAATCGGTTCGAATTTGTTTGGATTCGTGCGAGAGGATGCGAATCAGGTTTTTTTGACTCGTGCGAGAGGACGCGAGTCGAGTGGTTGAGATTCGTGCGAGAGGACGCGAATCAGATTTGTTTGGATTCGTGCGAGAGGACGCGAATCGGTTCGAATTTGTTTGGATTCGTGCGAGAGGACGCGAATCGGTTCGAATTTGTTTGGATTCGTGCGAGAGGACGCGAATCAGGCTTTTTTGACTCGTGCGAGAGGACGCGAGTCGAGTGGTTGAGATTCGTGCGAGAAGACGCGAATCTGATTTGTTTGGATTCGTGCGAGAGGACGCGAATCAGATTAATTTGGATTCGTGCGAGAGGACGCGAATCGGTTCGGATTTGTTTGGATTCGTGCGAGAGGACGCGAATCAGGATTTTTTGACTTGTGCGAGAGGACGCGAGTCGAGTGGTTGAAATTCGTGCGAGAGGACGCGAATCAGATTTGTTTGGATTCGTGCGAGAGGACGCGAATCAGATTTGTTTGGATTCGTGCGAGAGGACGCGAATCAGGTTTGTTTTGACTTGTGCGAGAGGACGCGAGTCGAGCTGTACTTATTGAGATTCGTGCGGGAGGACAAGAATCAGGTTTGTTTTGACTTGTGCGAGAGGACGCAAGTCGAGCTGTACTTGTTGAGATTCGTGCGAGAGGACAAGAATCAGGTTTGTTGTAATTTGTGTGAGAGGACGCAAGTCGAGTGGTATTTGTTGAGATTCGTGCAAGAGGACGCAAATCGTGTGATATATGATAGGATTCGTGCGAGAGGACGTGAATCGGGTTGCAAATGCTCGTATGTGTACAAGTGCGAGAGAACACGGATCGGATCTGGATAGGTTTTTTTTTTAATTAAAGGTCGTTTGTATTCATTGTTTTAGAGTCATACGAATGGGTAGGAGAATATTTGCATTGTTGAATAAATGAGTCGTGTTCATGATATCTGAGAATGGCAAACACTAAGAAATTACACACTATGAATGTTAAACTTTTTGTAGCAAAAATGTTAACAAGAAGCAAGTTACCTCTGGAGCTGACATCCCAGCGAAAGGGAAAAAATATTAGAGAAGCTTTTTGTAGAGGCACGTACTCACATGCGCGAACTAAAGGCTACAAGTATGTATATTTCACATCAATAGAGTGGAGGTACGGAAGGATGTAGTAGATAAGACCTTCCCAGAAAAATATAAATAGAGCACACAAAAATATCAACATCTTTTCAATGAATATGGCTGGCAAACAATTGTTATCCCTATTATTTGTAAAGGGTAATTTCGAAGCTTTAGAAACGAGAGGGAGAAACTGAGCGATAAACGATGGACCGATGGGTGTGCGACGGTGTGGGTTGCAGTTGAGCATACTTACCAGTAGCAAAGTGAGCTGTCCCGTGAGTAAGTGTGTGTGGCTGACGTTTTGAAATCGTATGGGAAACGAGAGGGTGAAACCGAGAGAAAAATAAAGATTTATGGATGCGAGACTGGTGGAGTGGTGGCGCGCCTTATATTAACAACTGAGCGAAAGCTTTGTCGGCGTATATGTTTTTAGTTGTGGGAATTAGAATGAGAAGGGAATAGTAAATCCTATTTTGTGAGCAAGTGTGAGTGTGTTGAATGTGGCTAAAAAGTAGGCACTCGATTGCTAGTTTAGTTTTTAGAGCACAGTTGGCGGATTAAGACGCTTTGGCCAGCAGTTGAAGCGAAAAAAAAATTCGCAAGGAATGCGACATTTACCATCGTCGATCTTGAAGTCTACAAAATCATCGGGCCGGCGAGCCACTTTGTCGGACATTGACGCGTACCACGACGATTCTTGAACAGCTGCGATGCTTCGCGAGAGGGCGTCCGGAACCACGTTCTCCTTGCCCTTGCGATGCTTGACGGTCATATCGAATTGCTGCAGATTCAACGCCCATCGGCTGCATCGTGACCCGACCTTCCATTTTGTACTGAGTATATGGGTCAGCGCGGAAGAATCGGTTATTAGGGTGAAATGATAACCCTCAATATACTCACGGAATGCATCGATGGCGAGAATGGCTGCAAGCGCTTCCTTTTCTGCGGCATGGTAGTTCTTCTGGGGCGTTGTCAGTTTATGGGAGTAGAATGAAGTGACCCGCTCTACCCCATCCTGTTCTTGTGTGAGAACCCCAGCTACCGCCACGTCACTAGCATCCGTTTGGATACAGAACTCCTTGCTGAAATCAGGACTGCCCAAGACTGGTGAAGATATCAGCCGCTCTTTGATTTCGCAAAATGCCTGTTGATGGTTTTCGTTTTGCTTTGCAGAAGGTTTGTGAGTGCAGCGGTCACCCCGCTAAAGTCTAAGATGCAGCGCCGATAGTAATTAGCCATTCCCAGGAATCTCCTTAGTTTTGTTACGGTATTGGGCCGTTCGTATTCGACAATAGGACGAACTTTTTCCGGGTTGGCTCGAAGACCGTCTGTATTAAGGAGATATCCCAGGAAGGGAATCTCAGACACTCCAAACTTAGACTTTTCGAGGTTTATGCTTAGGTTTGCTTCCCTTAAGCGACGTGCAATCTCCACAAGAAGGCGTTCATGGTGTTCGAATGTCTCCGTCACCACAACAATGTCGTCGAGATAGACGAAGACGTACGGTTCAAGCATCCCGTGGCCCAGGACATTGTCCATCAGTCGTGCTAACGTAGCAGGACTGTTGATCAACCCAAAAGGCATCCGTGTGTATTGGAATAGCCCTTTGCCCTGTACACAAAAGGCCGTGTACTTCCGCGATTCTTGGTCCAATGGAACCTGGAGAAACGCTTCAGACAGGTCTATCGTGGACAGGTATTTAGCCTTGGGAAGTTGACCTAAAATTCGACCGGGATGAGGCAACGGATAGGCATCCCGAACAGTCCGCTCGTTAATCTTGCGCGCGTCCAAACAGAGCCGAACTTTGTTGGGCTTGATGACCGGCACGCAGTTAAGCGACCAATCCGAGATGCTCCGTTCCAAAATCCCTAAACCCAACAGTCGTTCCAGCTCGACGGCTACCAGATCCTGCGTCTTCGGAGACATCACGTATGGAAACTGGCGGACTGGTGGTTTATTTTTCCATTCCTCTCCCAACACGATACGATGCTGAGCTCGGTTGGTCAGCATCGGTTCTGAATTTCCTCCAAAAATCCATTCCGCAGATACAATCTATGGACAGATTTGCAACTACCAAAGTAGGAACTATTTCCACACATCCTTGGAAAGCAAATGGAAGATGAGCCTGACCTTGAATTTGCAGTTCATCTCCACTTGCAGACCGTAGAATCACGTTTTTGGAGGGACGATGCAACTTTTTGTACTTCAATTGCGAAAAAAGGGTTTCGCTAATAAGCGTATGATTGCTACCGCTATCCAGGAGCGCACGTACCGGGTAACCGTAAATCTTTACGTGTGCGTTCGGCCGGTTATCGTGGGGGACAGGGTAGGTAATTTGAAGAATTTCCGTAGACTCTGGGTAAATATCTCTGGTGGCCTGCACCCAGTAAGGGGGAGGCGTACGTTGAAGAAAACGGTCTTGACTTACGCGTTGGGTGTCTGCGAACGACGATTTTGGTTCGCGTTTGGTCCGTTTTTTAAACAAAACGGGCAATAGTTAGTCGGAAAACCGCGAAGACCGCACGTACTGCAAAAAATACCCCGGGGCTGTCTACACATCGCTACGTGATGACCAATCCTCTCGCAATTGTAGCAGGTATTGGCCGGTGGGGGAATGTGCGTGTTTATTAATTCTTCCAACGTGAACTGTGGACGAGAATTGAACCCAGATGGCACCGCGACCGGGTCTGGTCGGGCGGTATTTTGAGACGAATTTTGACTCGTTTGGGTGTTCGGTAAGGATTGGTTGTTTTTGTTGGGAAGTTGATTGGGACGAGACGAATTAGTGGATGTGTGTGAATTGTTTCTATTTTGGTTGACCTGAGACACTGCTGCGGTTTGATCTATCACCTGTTGAGTCTGGGATTGGTTCTTATTTTTTTTCTTCGAATTGTTTTCAGAGCTTTCGACCACTTGGACATTCCTGTCCGTCCCGAAAACCTTGTTGTATGCCGAGAAATTTAATGCATCTAATTTCTGTCCAGCAGCAACAAGTGTTTCAAGGTCGACTATCGGAATAAATGTCATTTGTCGCTTGTAGTCTACTCGCATATTCTGCTGTAGAATCTGTACTTTTTCGTAATCGGGAATCTGAACACTCATGGTTCTGAACAGTTTCTCGATTTCGAAATAGTACTCGTGGAAAGATTCATGTTTTTGTTGACGACGCTGGTAAATTTTCATTTTGATCAACGCGTCCAAATCAGGGTGCATGTAGGTGCGTTTTAATTCAAATACCAAATGCTGCCAATTCATCAATCTACCAGTGGTTCTTTGTGCCATATACCACTTGAGCGCTGAACCAACAAACAAATGCACAGCCGACTCGAAAAGCTCGACCTCCGACACATGCTCAGCTTGGGATAAAGCCTGTACAATTTCCAGAAACTCATTTAGCTTCAGCCCTTGATCGTCACCACTGTATTTAGTGATGTTCCATTTAGACACAGGAAGAGTGTGATGGTTGTGGTACGGTGCGGGGTACGGATTGTGTAGAACACCACTATACATGGGAGGTGAATTTCGTTTAGGGAAAGATGGCATAACCGAAGCATGGTTGTACATTTCGGGATTTGCTCCAGTAGGATTAGAAATTCTCGTCGGATAATAGGGAATATTGTATGTATTGTTAGGAATTGGTATATTGTTAGAATGTAATGTACGATCTGGGATATTTCGAAAATTATGGTAACTAGATGAAGTATCGAATGAATTGGAAGGCTTTATAGGCGGAAAATTATAGTTTTGAAATGTTCTGAAATTTGTATCGGGGTGTTGTGAATATGAAGTAAATTGAGCATGATCGGGAAGAGTTTGAGTTACAGCATCTTTTACTTCTCTTCGTCGAGCTAAATCGGCTTCTAGATCCGTAATTCTCGCTTGCAACGAATGGATCCACTCAAGATCATCCTGACTGAGAACGGAAACTCTCGGTCTAGGATTTTCATCTGCTTTGTCTGCATCCAACAGAGCTAAAAGATCATTTCCCTCTTGCTGATCCCCCTGTGAAGACGAAGCAGTACCCCGAAAGAAATTATCAACAATCTCCGCTAACTCAACTACCGTATTTTGCAACTGACTGTGCAGGTTAGGCGACCCCCGCGAGTCCCTTAACACAGTCACTAAACGCATACCGACATGTACCATTCTAGTAAAACAAACCTTCTTTTCCTCTAAATCCTCCTGTTCCAAACAACCTTTTAACTCTTTAAACTTATGCGTACAAACCTCGACTTCCACAGTAGGATCACCCACTACTCTTCGTGGGCATTTTCCCGACGGATCATCCCTTTCCACCTTCAACTGGTCTCGCAGCCACTTGCGTTTTCGTGAGCGATCGAGACCGATAGACAAACTGACAGAACGGGCAGTCAGTTCATAATTCAGTTCATCGTCGGCTAAAAACTCCACACTCATATCAAAATACCAACCTTGGATCAGCTCACTAGCTTGATCGAATGTGAGCTGTGCCATTGCCATTGTATAAAAAGGCAAAAAATAAATTTATCACAAACCACAAATAGTTTTAACACCCGCTAGAAAAGTAAACAAAAACCCGACAAGAAACAAATGTAATGGTATTAGTAAATGTCAAATTCAATCCGATCAATGCTACCTGTGTATGAAATATGTTCAAAACAAACGATCAATTTTTCTACTCAAGCACTAGCAAACGACGGCGTGCCAGATATACAATTTTTCATCACTCGCAACAATTCGCAATTCCACTAATCATAATTAAGTTTCAGGATCAACTTCAAGTTTGGATATCAACCCAATGACTTCGCGATTAATGAAGTGAACAATGTGAATTGAATTTCTCCGGGAGACACAACGAAAAAGGGATTTGCTTCTGGTCTTGGAAACAAATCACTTTTTCTTTTATTTTGCGTTGGGCGCCAATTGTTACGTATTGGTTTCGTAACGTTCTTATTGTGGTGGTGGGGCCACACTGTACTCACCAGCTATTAGGGTCGTTTCACGGTTGTCTCCTGGAGAAATTCACACTGGGCGGACTTTTCTTCCCACACTATGGTCACTGAGCGAATTGTAATTAATTTTCGGCGGAAACAAGTACCAAAAAGGATTACACTATAAACAAAATGGACGACACAACTTGTATATATAGACCATACACTAGTTTTATTACTACTAATTGGAAGAAAATTACTCATTTAACACTTTTTTGTACATACGCTTTATTTTCTCCTAAACCTTCTTCTTGGTACAACGTTGCGGCCGTGATGACGGTGGTCGACATGCAGCAGACTGAGCAGACTGGATGTGGGGCGGGCTCCGATGGTTATGTAGACACAAAAACGCAGTTTGCGTCGAGCGATGGTGACGAGGGAATCCGGATGCTGCAGCAACTCGGCCTATTTGTATCGGAGGCCTGCGTTTCACTTTTGGACCCGGAGAGTGGTACTGCGCGCACTTTTCACACACGAGTGTCTCACTATCAATCGAGCGGGATTTTTAACGTTTTTCGGTCGAGTGGACCCTACCCTACCGGTACTTGGGCAAAGGCGTCCACAATGGCGTTTTTGGCTTGCCAATCACTGACCGTTTTCTGCACTCGCGTCGGACGTCGTTAATACACAAAAACCGGTAGCCACACTTATCCCGCTCGAGCAACCGAACAGAACCAAGCGATCGTGTGGATGTTCTGAACGGTCAACAAGATCCTACGGATCGACACATAAACTTTTCAACTACGGAAACGCGCGGTCACATTGGGTGTATGACTCGCTGCTGCTGGTCGTCACTTCTCCGGGTCAATTTTCTATTCGAGCCCGCATTACTTTTTCGCGGTAGATTTTATCCTTCCCTGTCCGTTTTCCAAAATATACCCACCGCGCCTCCTCGCATCCCACCCCGCATTTGATGACGGTGATGATGAGATGACAGGACGGTGACGGTTGATATTTACAAAAAATTTATCGTTTTGGTTGGTGTCACGAAATATTTTTAGTACAAAAGCTATCAAGAATATTTAATGTGCGGTACTTGTTTCCTTGATTATTTTTTTTAAATATTGAACAATTATAACAAAACATATAATAACAAAATGAATAATAAACAAGCAAAATAAATAACAAATATAAATAAATAAATAAGCAAATAAATAAATATATGAATAAATAAGTATGTAAATAAATAGATATAAAAATAAATAAATAAATAGACAAAAAAATAAATAGATCTCTGAACAAATAAATAACAAAACCTACGTTTGACACCAACCTGGGCTATTAAGCAGAACTTAAACGTAACTCAAACATGCAAGCACGGAGTAGTAATGGTTTGACGTTTAAATTCTACTTAGACATTTACGAACAATAATTTTAAAGTATAAACAAAGAACAGGCGTCGTCACATGCACGAGATAGACCGTACACTGTTATTTATTTATACGACAAAAAATAACAATATTTACAAATATATACAAGCTGGGCTCAGTGACCAAAGCGACGATATTGTGACCTAAGAAATCACAGGTCACAAGATAGGGACGCCAGTTGCCTGCATCAAACACTTTTAAAAAAATCAAAGATGTTGCCAACAGTCTGCTCTTTCATGCCGCATGTTCTATTTTGCAAGATCTACCTACATCAAAGCGGTAAAAATTGGAAACTGAAAACACCGCCAACTAGCTCCGGTCTCCCCTACCACTACTCACAATACGGTACCTTCACAATCGTCTGAACTTTGTCGAATTTTACGCTAAGTGGGCCGTCGAAAAGTGGCGTACCATTTGGCATTTAGTGAGCTGATGATAGTGAAGTGGTATTATTAAAATCGAAAGGTAGGCGTCAGTAGGTTAGACGACCACCAGGAAATGAATTTTTATCACTATACACGATGCGAACATGAAAAAAATATTCAAAGTCAAATCACCATACTCGAATAAACGCTTGCACTGTAGTTTAAATGCGTCTAGAAGCGATAGAGTTTTTATATGTTTGCGCCATTGCAATAACACTACTCAACTTGCAAATTATCGATTACTGTTATTTTTCAAAGAGTCAAATCCCAAAATAAGAGTAAATTTTAGATCAAATATACAGATTGTGCAATACAGACTTAAGTAAAACTTGGCGTAAAGAAGCTCCAATTTTAAATAAAATGGACATATGGTCACCAATTACCAAACAAACAAAAATACGGACAAAAAGTACAAACACAAATAATTGCATTACATTGCCAGGTTAATTTCACGTAATCTATATCCTTGTATCTACTAATTTGGCTAGTATATAGCACTTTCCCAAGAGAATTTAATTTACAATGCTTTTTGAGTATATTTTATATTTCAGTTTCATCACCTACTACGATTACTTGGAAGCTTTTTCTTAAACCTATATCCATTTTTTATGTTTGTGTTGAACCAGCGAATAATACTATGTCAAAATATAACGTAGATTTCAAAGCAATTGTTTAACCGTTGTGTATCCGACGCGGTACCCGGGTACCTTTTTAGGTTTCAATTAATAAAATTCCCGTGTTTTATCCATAGCTGGAAATCGAAACTTTGCGACAAGCTTTTGGGTTAATAATATTGTTGATATAGTAAGGGAGGGAGTTAGGAGGGGCTCCTGAATTTTTTTACTACGTAACAGGCCGACGTGTGTACCCGGGTACCCACAAAACTGAAATACCAATAACTAAGGTAATTTCCAACCGATTTTGATGCTTTTGGGTGTTTTGGATTCAGGAACTCATCCGCTTTTGGACGTGGTAAAAATGAATCGGGTTACTTCATTCGGTTTCCGGGAATCCGGATTTCCGGAAGCAGGTTCCAGTACTGGGATACTATTTGTGAACTTCAATGGAATACTGGCAATATGGGTATCAAAATTCTTGGAATTGTATCAGTAGGCTGTATCTTGTAGTTTTGGAACCATTTGGTGATTTGACCCCGGAACGGACATTCCGGAGCAGGTTCCCGTGGGGCCGTGAGTGGCCATTCCATTCCAATTCCATTTTTTAAATTGCCATAGGGTCCCGTAACAATAAATAACAGACTTCCGAGACATTTTGAAGAGTTTTGATACTAATATTGCTAGGACATTATTAAAATTTACAAATCATACCCTAGTACTGGAACATTACCCCGGAAAATCCGGATTACCAAGAACCAGATCCATTCATCCGGTTCAACTTTACAGAATCAAAAGTGGACGAGTTTCGGAATCCAAAACATCTAAAAGTGTCCAAATCGGTTAAAGGAAGCCATAGTTATGAGCATTTCAAATTGTGGGTACCCGGGTACCCACGTTGGCCTATTAAAGGTGTTTTTTTTGTTGGGCACATAACTGTTAAATACGCAGTAAAATTGCATGCATATCAATATAAGTAGTTTTTTTAGCTTTGATATACTGCCCATGATCGCATATCAGTCCCATAAAGATAGGAAATCCCATAGAAAACGGGACAACTATGCGATCATGGGTAGTATATGTGCGGAAAAACTGTACATACACCCAAAACTCGACCGTAATACCTTTACGGTAATAAGAAAAAATTGTTCTAATAGCAAGACGTTCAATACTAAAACGGTCCCAACACAAAATTCCCCAAACGACAATATCAACACATTCAAATCTTCTCTGCGTCGAACTCATGTTTCATCAATTCTTATACAATAAATATTAACGCGTCGGCTTGTCTGGAAGTCTATAGCACTTCACTTGTCATTGTATTGCGCATCAAGCGAAGTGAACGCAATGTGGATAAAGACGAGTCTCGATTTTCTCTACACGACACATTCCGTATTTGAAGATCAGCTCACACTCGGCTAGCTTCAAAGCACAGTCAGAAAAAACAGGAATAGTGGTGGAGTATTTCGGCCGGTGTTAAATTGAATTTTTTTTCTATCACGGACGTTAACAGCAAGGTTGCGACTGCACAAAACATGAGCAATTCTTCCTGTCATGTACGGGAAGCAACACCTATGCTTTGGATCCACGCATCCGAACCGAGAGTCCGGATCTCGACATTTGTCTGGATATAAGCTTCCGATCGCATTGGGCCTGGTTTAGGTCCGGACTTGGCAAGGGAAAAAGAGAATGGGCAAGATCCGGGTACTGGTCGGGATCCGGGAGCTCTGGATTTGGGAACTGGTCCGGATCTGGCAACTAGGCCGGATCCGGAAACAGCCTACAATTTTTATTTCACTATCCAACCTACACAGCAAAAAAATCCGTAATTCCGGCTGAATTTGGGCAGAAATCCGCTTGGATTCCGGTTGGCTTGACTCGATACTAATACTGTCATAAAAATCGACAGAATTATCCTTCATACGAACAGAGCCGAGAGTGTGTGAAAAAGTGTTTGGTTTTTTGATACACATACATGAAGAGCAACTGAAATTCTTCATTCCACTACCTTTGCGGGAATATGAGTTTAATACCGCAATACGCAATTGCGTGGTTTGTTATCGAAGAGACAATAGATTCTTACCCAAAAGTAATAGAAATATACCCGTCGGGTTTTGGGTGCACTTTTAATATGATGACAAACGATGTAAATGTAACGTATTCGTAAAATATAACGCTGTTTTTCCATTTCATATAGATTAATCCACGTATGATTGTGTATATCCAAACATATAAAATATGTGCACGTTTCGTTGGCATCAAATAACTCAATTGATGTTTGACAACCCGGCTGTCAACGACTACTCGACAGAATGAATACTTTGTCCGACCATATCCGTGAAGAGAGTAAACGTGTAATTCAATTCTTTTCATTTTGTGGCACCGTAAAATCGAAAAATAACTCCCTAAAATAATTTAAGTGTGGATGGTGGCGCCACTATTCGAATTTTTTTTAGAAACTCGATCCAAAACAATGTGGAGAAAGCGGTTATTCGAAGCATTGCAGCGTTGGGCCGTGGAGTAACAATCTTATATCATTCGGTGAAAGGCAAAATCAGACAAAAATAATGAAATACAATTGACATACAATTGACATACCATAAGGAGATATTGTAATAATTTTCCGTTAAATATTTAGTGTTAGTTAAGCTCTTTAACTATGACGGAAAAATTAAAATGTGCATAGCTATTTAATATAAATATTTGTTATGTTTCGATAATAAATAAATTTTTGAACGATAGCATGGTGTTACGAAAAAAACAAACATCGAAGGAACTTTTCAAGTGCCTTAGTATAGGTTGTAGATCTAATCAAATGCAATACAAAGCCACGTTTGACCAGTTCAAAATACTCCCTAAATTTTTATTTATAACTAGAAAACCAGGGACCTTCAGCACCAAAAAATTGGCTAGGGTTGTCATTTTTCAGACGATTTTCGATTTAACAGTTCTAGAAAGCAGAACAATAGACCTTTCCAACGTTATGCTATGTCATGCTATGTTTTTTCGCGGAAAATGTAAATATGTAAATTATTGAACATTTTTCCGACGGCCTGTCCTTGTTTTAATAATACAGAACATTTAACCTACCGGAAGTCGCGCTAGTGCACTGAGTGCATGCTGCTCTGAAAATCTATCGAAATCGTCTATGCGCACCAGCGGCTGCTCGTTCAGTGGGCCATTGGCGCGACTTCCGGAGGGTTAATTTCGCGTTCAACGACATTTAATCATCAGAATTGGTCGAAAAATGGCGGAGTTATTTATTTATTTATTTTTGCCAAATTAGGAATTGTCTCCCGTGGCACTTGAGAAGTTTATGTGGCATTGCTACTGAGTCAAAATCTGCCAAGTGTGCAGACAATTTTTCATCGATCGAGCTTTTCCTGTAAATTTTTTATGGGTTCACAACGGTAAATAATAAATAAAATTTGAACAGTTTACAGGTACAACTCGAATAACTTTTGTCCTGTTCTTATTTTTGCACATGATTTATTGTGAAATATACACCAAACTTTTGTAAATTTTTTAACGAATTTACAAAAGTTTTGCAAAAATTTCACAGGAAAGGGATACTTTGCTGTAATTTAAAAACAGACAACCCTTGAAGAAAGTCTCTTCGGAAAAGGAGAAGTAGGTGTGATGTGTTCTCTTCCATGTGTCGGAAGCAAGTGAAGCTGAAATTTTTAAGCTCACCCATGTTCTAAAAATTCTTCAAAACATGTGTTTTTTATGGGATTTTTATGATTACGGCATGATCAGTATAATTTAAATGGGAAATTTTCTAAAGTTGAGTTGACGCAAACCTTGGGTGAAGTCACAGAACTAGTAATAGTAACAGGACCTGATCATGAAAATAGAAGTTGAACCTATTTTCCGCTTTTACAAATCGTCTGTCTGATCAGAAGATTTAAAGCAAATTTCGGCATTCACTTTGTTTGGACCTTCTATGCAACGGTAAACTTGAACTTCAGACTTCCTATCCATGGAGACAACCTTGACGTAGATTTCGTCCGCCATCTCGGTAGAACACGATTTGATTAGCAAATGTATGACAAGTTTCGTGAGCCGTTTTTTTTGTTAATTTTTTCTAGCTATTCCAATGTTGCGGTGTAGAACCTTGTAAACGTGTAGTCTAGAATACGTTGCATTTTCAAGCACCCTTAAATACATTGAACTCTTGAATATTCATTTTTGTAACTAGAGAAAATTGTAACTTGTAAATTAATAATAATAATCAAATTCAATTCGTCGTTGCACTATAGCCTTATAACAGATAACATATTTTTAGGGTTTTTAGTATATATTATTTTACGTTTGGAACTGTTTTCACTAAGAACTTTTCATAATTACATTCAGTTTAAAGTCATTAGAATTAATACATTTATGCAATAATTTTTAAGCCCCTCCCGAAACAAAATCGGGCCTGGTCACACTGTTAAGAAGATTTAGTTAGGGTAAAAAAGTACGAAAAGTAGAATGTCGAAGGAAAATAAGACCCCGATTGTCACGTCTTGCCTTAGCGTGTTAGTAGTTCAGTATACTCCATTGAAGTTATATATGAATATGATTGGCTGGTTTCTGTCGTCAGTAATCCTTCTCAAATGATACAACCGATCCCTACTTGGAATCAGTTGTTGCATTTGAGTCGAAATTTCGGCGAAAGTCATTTGGAGCTTCGATTCAAATTCCAGTTGGGTTTGACTGGAAGTTTTGCCTTTCTTATATAAAGAAAGGCTATGCAATCACTGTAAAAATCGACTTTTTAACCGAGGCCCGGAGGGCCGAGTGTCATACACCATTCGATTTAGTTTGTCGAGATCGGCAAATGTCTGTGTGTGTGTATGTGTGTGTGTATGTGTGTGTGTGTCATTTAAACTCACACAATTTTCTCAGAGATGCCTGAACCGATTTTCGCAAACTTAGTTTCATCTGAAAGGTATAACGCTCCCATAAACTGCTTTTGAATTTTTAGTTGATTCGACTTTCGGTTCCGGAGTTACGGGTTGAAGAGGGCGGTCACACAGCAAATTCCCATATAAACCGGTACTACCATGATGTTCAAATGATGTAAAACATATTAAAATTGATGTAACATTACTCTAGTTTGCGGGTCTGGATCACTAATGATCAATCAAAGCAGCTTTGACCACATTGGCCACCTGTGACGGTTCATGACGCCCCCGAGGAACCCGCCAAGTTCCTAAGCTAATATCCCACCCATTCCCCAACGAATTCTCTACCGATTTTTACAAACTTGATTTCAAATGAAAGATACAGTAATACCATTGACTGCTACTGAATTTCATTCGGTTCTGACTCTTACTTCCGGAGTTACAGGGGTGTTAGTAAGGATACACTGGAATTTCCCATATAAATCGGTACAATCGTAATACCTCAGAGGCTAAAAACTATTGAAATGGTCCCCAAATTACTTCTAATCGCAGATCCAGATCACTGATTGCCAATCAAACATTATTTGAATATATTGTCCACTATCGACGATTCCGGAATTCCGGGCATATTCCACAATTAAAGTCACATCGGTTCTTCGGTGATGACTGAACCGATTTTCTCAAACCAAGTCTCAAATAGAAGGCAAAATATGCAGTAGAGTATTGCGTCGCCGACACTCCCCCCCCGCCTTGCCCTTACACCTCCTTCCTTCATCACTCCCCTCCCCTTGGACCACCCTCACGCCCGCATTTCCTTCATCTATCTTGACATCTTGTTCCGGATTACGAGTTGAAGAGTATGGTTTCTCGGAATTTTCTGAACCGATTTTGACAAAATTGATTTTAAATGGAAGGTCCATCAGCTGCTGTTGAATTTTGTGTGGATCCGAGTTCTGGTTCCTGAATTACAGGGTGATACGTACGATCACGCAGCAAATCCCGATTCTAACGAATTCTGCGATGAATGTAAAAAGGTGAATTTTTTTCCAAAATGTAAACACAACTGTTGAATTTGTAGATCTAGGTCACCAACAGTCATTCAAAGTCTCTTTGGCCACACTGGCCACCATTGACGGATCCGGAAGCATCCAAATTCAGAATAACGGTTATATTGGTTTCTCGAAAATGGCTAGACCGATTTGATCAACTTAGTCTAAAATGAAAGGTGTTGCGTCCCCGGAAACTGATATTAAATTCCATCTCCATCCGACTTCCAGCTCCGGAGTTACGGGTTGTGGAGTGCGATCAACTAGAAAACTCCGATTCAAACCGATACCGCGAAGAATGCAAAAAGGTGCTCTTATATATACTTACCAAGTGTAATAAGAATGAAAGACATTTCCATAATGTTATATTGTACGAACCAGCTATTAAATCATAGTTTGGAGAAATGAGAAAGGCACAATTGCACCGCTAGGTGGATTAAAACAGGTTTTTTTATTCTCTTTTTACCTTTATCAATTGAGCCGAATTTGGGAACTGAGATGAAATCAGGAGCGCGATAGTAACAACTTAAAAACATTTTTAGTAAATTGGTGTCACAGTTTTAGTTTTCGAGCTGTGAACTATATGTAGCATTAAGGTTGCACAGAGAATGCGCAAAATTCGCAAACGAAAAAAGCAGTTTTTTCCACACCGTATGTCAGATCATCATAAAAATCAATCAGCAGTACTGTAACAACATTCTACATACGCTGATTGATTTTTATGAAGATCTGACATACGGTGTGGAAAAAACTGCTTTTTTCGTTTGCCAATTTTGCGCATTCTCCGTGCAACCTTAATTGTTAAGTATATTGCAGAAAACCTAACTTTTCTGCAAACGTTAGATAAATAAGGGAGCGCCTACCCTACTTGACCGTTCGTAATTGGATGGAGGGACACTCCGCAACTTTAGTTAGAGTGCGTCGTCTCACACGTTTGTAGCTTTTCAGAGTTGAATTGGATTATGGTGGATTGGTTCACGTATAATCACTGTTAACTGACATACAAGTCAAGTTTTCAATGTGTGTAAGAAAAATAACTGCCATTTTCAAATAACAGTAGCAAGTAGCAACTTACCACTTGTCGGCACCACGATCAGCCAGTAGACTTCCAGTCCAGCAAACAGTATACAGACTTTGCTCGCAAAGTTGGATAGAAAATTGCGTGCGATGGTGATTTGCAACGTATTGTTATTCGAATATTTACACAGGTTTTCCGGGAAAATTTGTTCTGTCTTATACATCTGTTCTCTGTGCATATATGTCTGTTCTCTGTGGTATAATTTCCATTGGAAAAAATTGATCCATGCCATGTAACATTATGTGCATCCATAAGACTTTGGTAACATTCTGATATGTAACAATTTGCCGTTTTATGCAATGTGTGTTTACTTGACCAAATTGTCATTTTTGACTGAAAATACAAAAATTTTAAGACGTTGTTCAAACGTATATTTTTAGTATTATAAAATTGCAAAGAAAACTGGCAAATTTACAAAAAATGCGATTATATGTTAACTCAGTGATCAAAAGAATAGCAATTGAAAACACCCTTTACCTAAATCAATGAGATGAAATATGAAAATTCCAAACACCGTCTAGGGCTGGTGCACGCATATTCTTTTCTTTATCGTCCGCTATCAATATTGACCCTTTCCTCAAAATATCACCGTATTTTACTTTATCTAGTTATCATAAAGAATAATATACATTTAGTTCATCTAACTACATATGTACTTTATGAAAAAATAAAACTACCCAAATAATAGCTCCCTATGTCGCTGTGCAATTATTCCCTTCTAACTAATAGGTTTGAATGGGTTGCACTTGCGATTCATTCCAAAGCAAAATAATTTATTTTTCTCATCGTCATTACTGGCTTTGATCCCGGTGGATAATTAGACGCGGCCACGGACCCTTGATGATCCCATCACATGAATATCCCGCAGGAACACACGAGTTAACACCATCTGAAGTCGAATAGAAACAAAAGATGAAAGCACCTCATTTCCCACTTAGTTCATTATGTGTAAATCCCATCCCACCAGAGGAAGTGTACCACGCTCACACACATTGCCGACTCCTTGTTGCTTTGTACCGCCCTAGAATGAGGACGCTCTGTGCACATAAGATTCCATCAGATTCCATCGCCTGGCCAAGATCCAAGGGCCTCTCGGTAAGTGTTCCTGACGTCACGCTGTGGGCTCATAAAACAAAAACCGTGGTGTTGAATCTGAATACCTGGAAAACTGTTTAATTGAGTTCAATTTTCCTTCTTTCTTTCTTTCTTCTCGTCACAGTTTTTCCTCGAGATTTCTGTTTTAATTATACGTAAGTGGAGAACCATTCGAGGCGTCGGCTTTCATCTTTGGCTGGTTGCTACTGAATATCACTTCTTGTACTGCGGCTTTCTGCATTTTTCCTTTCAATTTTTCAGGAAAACAACCGCCGAACGAGTTGGCACTAGGCAAATTACACATAATTAATGTAATACTTTACGGTTATTTAGTAGCATCAGCTGTGAGGGTTAACGCCGAAAAGTAAAGCCGAGGCACTCTCAGGATGGTCACGAGCTGGAACTCAAGGGCCCAATTAGCAGTGTGGGATGCGGAGCAGTTCGTCGTCCTGTTATCCTTTCGCCTGCAGCTAGCTTAGAGGTGTGATACCAGAACTAATTAGAGCTACTTGAACCACTGCTAGACTCGAACGACATCAAAGCTCGTGATTTGAAATGATTGCCAGGAGGTTCGTCGAGGTAACATCCGCGTCTTCAATGTATGTAAGCAATTCTTGGCACCGCGTAAATGAGATGTGGTATTGACAGAAGTTGCCTAGAGAAACAGTTGCTGCTTTGCATCTAATGAGATAATTGGGACGATGAATACTAATTACGGATCCCACAATACTGTCTAGTGGATGTCGATTGCAGCAAATTAGAACATTGCCACTCGAATACCCCTTGCAGTTGCGAAAAAGGGATTTGCAATTAAGGGTATAATATAAATACGGAGTAACGAATCAGTCAGTCGGGTGGAATTCGTAGAAAGATAATGTAAATTATATAAACATCAGATTTTCTACTTAATGCTATGGCATTCAATGCATCCGTAATTACAATACACGCATTGGATTTGGACACGACTATCAACTATTATATACAATATAAAGCATAGTAATAATTTGTAAAAACAACAATGGTTTGATACACTTATTGATATGGTGAAAGTAGGGATGAATAATTTTTATTAACACAATAAATTGATTAAGAAGCATAATATACACTATGCTATATTAAACTATTTTTCTCCACTAAAAACTATTTTTTCTCCACTAAGGAGAAGATTGTTTAAAACTACATTTGCGCTTTAAAGGCACAAAACTTATAACTAAATTAGTTATGGAATTGGCGTTTCGACTTCGTCTCATCAGAATCCGACGCTAACTTATGCTGATTTCGTTTTTAGATCAGAGTTGCTCTAGGTTCGCTCTGAGCTGTCACTTTTGTATGGAAACTGTAAACATTAGAGCGAACCTAGGGCGACTCGATTCTAAAACCGAAAACAGCATTAGTTGCACTGACTCTGCTGAATTCCAAATGAAATAATGTCAAAGATTCCTATGTACTATCTGAAAAATTCAATATTTTTGTATAAACCACAAGAATGACACGAATGCAAAATGCATCTGAAATGACGAAAGACGACAACTAAAATAGAACCTGACGTTAAGATTAACTCCCCCTGAAAACGAGAGATAAAGTCCTGAGAGAGTCTAGAAGGATAGTCCACCCAAACAGCTCCCTCATAATACGATACGAGCCACAGTAACAAGTTGTTGTCTGTAAATCATCGCTATACATACCGTTGCCATTATCATCGACACCCGTGTGCTAGTCATCATTATCTGTCGTTATTCCTTTTCCGCCATCGCCGTGCCGGTAACAATTGTCGACACTTGGAATTTCCCCATTATCCGTTTATTCTTCTTTAGCTAAGGATTTCCCTTTTCGTATCGACCGACAATGTATGGGGACCGCCCAACCCCATCGTACACATGGCATGGATCGAATCTTTAGGCATTCACACACCTTGCCGTCGGACAAGATTTCAATACTTTAAAAAAAGCAAATTCATTTCCAGGATGGTAGTATTTTATCGTCGGACTAATATGCAATGTTTGAGCCAGCATAACTAACGGAACGTTTTTTAATTCGTTTATTTTAGACGGATAAATCAGTTAGTCTTCCATGATTTTACAATTTATGAAAATCAAATAATAATAGCGAGTGCCCGGCAGATCACGCACACGCAATATGTTATTGCGCGTGGAGACCCTCTTGCGCCTTACAGAAACATATGCTTCCTCGCCCACTGTATTTTGTGAATTTAGCCACTTCACTCCCGTTGACGTTGTCGTCGTCGTCGTTTACGCTGGTATGGTGTTCTTCCTTATTTCTTTAATTTACAAGTTAACCCGGTGTCTTTGATATTCGCTTCCTCTCTGATAAACACCACAAACGAGGAAGCCGACACGGCTGTTGATTAAGGGGTACCAGATTCATTTGTAGGTACAATACTGTGCAGTATTTTCCCGTTGGTGAGTTTATTTTTGGAAACGGTCACGTCCAGAAATCTATCTCCCGTAATTTTTGAGCTAAAGCCAGAAACAATTGATCTTTCGATTTTTGAAAATTTCTACAGTGTTGTAACGGATGCTTAAGGATTGTCCAATGCACACCTAGGGGATTCACAATTAGTTTATAATTCTATGGAAGGATGAAGTGATCAATTTTTCTGCACCGAGTACTGACAAAAGGAATCTACAATTTCATGGATACAAAACTTGTTAATAGATGTCATTTATAGTAGAACATTGAATGACGATATGATAGAGGTTAATTGAAAAAATACCGTTGAATTACTTCAAACTACACACATTTTGAAACATGAAGGGAAGTTCACGGTACATTCATTGACTTATTTGTTATCTACAATTAGCAAGGCTCTAACGGTAGAAACGACTCTATTGCAGGTATTGCAGGGTCGGCAAGCTACGGGGAAATCAAGGGCTACGCGGATAAAGAACAAAACCCAAGAACATTCACTTTTCTTAACAAAGTTCCTTCGTGAGTATTTGTAGTTTGTGGGTGTGGGGTGTTATTTATAATGTGTATTATTACTGTGGCGTGTACACTATTTCTATCACTCAACGTACCGTGCTGTTGTGACGATGCTGAGCGTCGCGACGCTGACGATACCGACGGGCGAGATCCCCTCGCGTTCGTCGGTGAAATGGGCCGGACATAGGCTTCGATGATACCGGTACGATGGTGATTCAGATGCAGGTAGATGGACCAGCGGGCGTTAGTTTGGATTAGAGATGGGCGTGTATGGTTTTTTTCGTATCCGAACCCGAATATTATTTTTGTAAGCTTACCCGAACCCGACCCTTACCCGGATTTTATAAAAATACAAAACCCGAACCTGACTCGTACCCGGGCATGAAAAAGAATCCGAACCCGAATCCGACCCGCACCTGCATTAAACCTGATTTTCAATAAATAAATTTAACCTATTTGCGCAGAGAACAAACATCCATGATCAAACAAATATATTATTAAAACGTGTGTAAACATTTGAATTAATATACGTTAAAGCACTAACGCCGGAGGCCGGACAAAACCTCCAAAAGTTATGTTTGATATATTAATATTTTATATTTTTCCTGAATTCCTCATGTATTGAATAATGTATGTTCAATTTTTTATGATCACAATTGCTATATTCACTATAAATGCATGTTGCTTTTTTGATCTTGGTCCGATTTCAGCAAAACTAATTTCGTTTTGTAAGGAAATGGAAGAACTTGCTTAGCGATAATAATATATTTGCTAAATTAGCTTGGAACTATGACTTTTTCGTTTAATTATGTTTGAGGTGGTCAGATACTTTTTTCACTAATGAATTCTGTACAATCAGGCGAAAATTTTTGGAACGGTCACATAGTATACATTGTATGGGAAATTAACTATATTTTTCGAATATCATGGTCTCGTTCTGCGCCTAGGTGTGCAAACGGGTTTAAGATTTTAAAGTTTTGTTACTGATATGGAGATGCATGGTGTTTTGTACAATATGATTAAACAATCTACAGTACACCAACATGTTATGCAATAGATTTAAAGTAGTGTTCTTTATTTTTTTATGATATTGTTGATATTGGTGAACAGTAACGGAACATCTATCATAAAATGGGATCATAGTCATAAGAAAGATTCAATGAGACTGTATGGAAAAATGCATTTAATATTTTATGATCTTTAACAAAAAAAAATGAACTTTGCACCTCAAAATTAGCTTAACTTGTGATTTTTAGCCAATTCAGGTAACACTTTAGGTTTTGTCCGACTTTTATTTGAAGATCCGCTACTGCGCGTCGCCATATCAGCTTATGCCAACTACCCGTCAAACCGTTCGGAATCCTGAATGGATTCAGTGTGGATTCCAGTTCAAAGCAACCGATCCCAACTCAATTGGTTGATGCATTTGAGCTGGAATCCATACTGAATCACCTCGGATTTCCGAACCGGTTCCGGAATGGTTACTTCCCCACCCCATATCCCAGTCAAAAAGGGCAAGTTGCTGGCTAACGGGGGACTATTTGCCAACTCGGATGCGCTAATTGCCCTTCAATTCGCCAGCAAATTGCTGGCAATTAGGGGGCTATTTCAAATGCAACATTTGGGCGATTTGCCGCTGTCATTTTTTAGCCGCTCTACCCGCCCTTAAATCGCCCCCAAATCGCCCAGGGAACGCGCAATTTAATCGCCCTTAATTGCCTAATATGAAAATTACAAATATTACTTATTTTCGGATTCATTATCTACTCACATAAACTTATCACTACACTAGGTAATCACCACCAAATTATAGGAAGAATCAATGGTTAAATTGGCATTGCATACCAAAGCTTACCACAATCTGACTTTTATTAAGAGTTTAGGTCAGATATCTTGTTCCATTATATTTACACACGATTCCACAATTTCCCACATTCATTGGCTAAATGAAGTGCCCTAGATAAACAAAATACTAGCGAGAACACGCCAATCGTTAAAAAAAACTATTTTAAGCTTAAGCCAAACATGAACCGCCATGTTTGAAAAACGCAAATACAACCAAGTCCATTTCAGCCGCCAGAAAATTTCTCTAAGTGTTGAAATTGCCTTTAAATCGCATTCGCAAATTGCATTTGTTCCTAGGGGCAATTAGCACAGGCGAGTTGAGTTAAACGTCAAACTGTTTAAATCGCCTGACCATGTTCGTCCGCATTTTTTTTTGACAGGGATGTCACAATATGTCACAATTTGTCGTAGCAGCCCCCCTTCTCTTCAAAGTCTTTCGTAAATTATGGATGGTCCCTTTGATTCGAAGGGTAGGGGAGCCTGGCGCAAGTCGGCGGTATTTTCATTTTTATCACTTTGATTTAAGTAGATTGTGCACTATTGAAAAATAAAATCATTCACGTGATAGAGTAAAACTAACTGTAAATAACACAAACTCTACAAAATTAAGGACATTCGCTTATTACGTTCGAAAACTGTCACCCATGAATTCTACAAAACAAAATGAAATTGCAACATATGGAAACATATTTTTCATAATTTGAGGGAAAAACAACAGATAGTGCCATATGCCTAATACAGACGAAGATAAAGAAGCTCCGCCATCTTAGTTTATCTTTCGGTATAAATCTTTACATATGAACGAGACCCATCAGAAATACCACAGTTCCAGATTCCTCTCGGTGACAACATCTGACATGAAAACTGCCACTAATCACGTTGTGAGATGTGAGATTTTACCGTAAAATCTGGGTATATTTGAGTTTATGTGACTCCCTTTAGTAAATTTTCAATAAGATTAATTCTTCCAAAAGTCATCTAAACAAACATCAATTTTATTCTAAACTGCTGCCCTTCACGATTATTTTCTAATTTATTATGTGATCTTGGCATCACTCGGCTTAAATTCAACGGTCGGTTGGTCGTAATGGAAAAGGCGATGATGACGTTTATCTTTCACGGCCAACGCCACCGTTGCAGTCTCAATAGGTTCTCCGAATCCGAAAATCCACATTCCTCCGTTTAATGCTGATAGCTACTTATAAAAGGTGGCCAATCGACAGGATCTTCCGCGAGCACGGGTAACTTCTTAGAGACAACATGCCTTGCCGCAAGCTGCTGCGGTGTTGGTCCGACTGGAACTAGTTACATATTATTGATTGGTGCAATCGAAGTAAGGAACCATGCGACTGCATCTGCGGTATATTTGATACACCAACTTGAGCCACATGGGGGGCAAAGTGTGGAGTCGGCATAGAACAATAATAATCAGTACGTTGCCCTATTGGGGACGCGATAATAGAGGGTTTAATCGATTGATTTTGAGTATATGAGGGGCTGTTTTTATTTATCAACAACATGGGGGTAGTATTGGAAGGCTCAACACTTACCGAATGAGCCGCACAGTTGAGGTTATAAGTTGGTATGACGATGTTATCCGCCCGTAGGGCTTTGACGTTGTCTTCTCTTGCCCGTTGCACCATTCATCACTGAGCCCCGAAGACACTGACTTTGGAGGACTCCCCAAATTATTACGCTCCTCCATACAATTCAGCCCGATATCCCCGACTATATTTCTCAGAAGAAGTTGTTCCTCTCGTCAACGTGATCGATCCAATTGTCGAAGGTGCTCTTGATCAGATTCACGTAACCACTCTAGCTCGCTATCTTTGTTTACCAGCAGTTGCTGCTGCAATCTTTGCTTTTTCTTGTCGCAAAATCTGCCATTGCGATTTAAGATCTTCTGCCCTTCGTTGTTGTTCGCTCAAATCATTCGCTCTCTGACTATCCAGTGCTTTTGTTCTACCAGCGTCAATTCGCGTTTTCGACGGCGATTGTTCTCCTTCTGGTGTTGCAACTCCTGCTTCTGCAAAGTAGTAGTACAGTGGAGCGACTGGTCGCACGACAATTCATTGGCCAGCTTCTGACTGACCGCTCTAGTTGGTGCTGTTTTTGCTTCCTCCAATAACGATAACAATAGCTGAATATTCACAAGTGGCAGTGTGGGAGAAATCAGATGGTATGATGATTTGTCTTCAACAACGACAACCGAATCATCTGCAACTTGTCATCGATTGTGATGCTTCCCGTCGTGGGCACAAGAGAACTCACATCCATATCTGTTTTTGCGTGTGTCGCTGGGGGCTGAATCGAATTCGTTTCCTCATGTAGACCTTGACGGATGGTGTTGATGTGAGCTTAACACTCTGTATATCGACGGGATTTGAACTGACACCTTCGATTTTTTTCATCTGGGTCTTGATCCAATCTCCAACTCGATTGCTCGATTGGTGAATACGGCAGCTGCGCTCGCTGGAAACCTCTTTTTCGTCCTGCAAGCTTCGTAAATCGTATTTTTTGGTGATATACTGCCTGGTCCGCTTCAGTTTCTCCTGTGTGATCCTTTCCAGCAGTGTCGGTGCTGGCTCAAAACGCTCCTTTTCCATCTCGTCTAGCAACCTCTTTTCCTCCTCGAATCGCTCAAGTTCCCGATCGATTCGTGCCTTTCTCGCACTAGATCTACTCGACTGACCCATAACAGAATTGAGCGCTGGGATAGCAATCCGAGGTACACACAATATACACGAGAATGTAGTCGTTTGAACGGTAGCAGTATCCACCTTAGCACAAGTGAAGTGATACCATCGATCACAGTCTTTGCACTAAACCACATACCACTCAGTGTTGTTTGAACGGTTGCAACTAGCGCAGTCATTCTCATTGCCACCCAGTCAAAAAGGGCAAGTTGCTGGCGAACGGGGGGCTATTTGCCAACTCGGATGCGCTGATTGCCCTTCAATTGCCAGCAAATTGCTGGCAATTAGGGGGCTATTTCAAATGCAACATTTGGACGATTTGCCGCCGTCATTTTTTTGCCGCCCAACCCGCCCTTAAATCGCCCACGGAACGCGCCATTTAATCGCCCTTAATTGCCTAATATGAAAATTAAAAATAATGCTTATTTTCGGATTCATTATCTACTCACATATACTAGGTAATAACCACCAAATTATAGGAAGAATCAATGGTGAAATTGGTATTGCACTTTAAAACTTATCACAATCTGACGTTCATTAAGGCTTTAGGTCAGAGATCTTGTTCTACTATACATACACACGATTCCACAATTTCCCACATTCGTTGGTTAAATGAAGTGCACTAAACAAACAAAGTACAAGTGAAAACACACCAATTGTTCAAAAAAAAATAAGCTTAAACCAAACATGAAATGCCATGTTTGAAAAATGCGAAAAACAACGAAGTCCATTTCAGCTGCCAGAAAATTTGTCTAAGTATTGAAATTGCCTTTAAATCGCATTCGCAAATTGCATTTGTTCCGAGGGGCAATTAGCACAGGCGAGTTGAGTCAAACGTCAAACTTTTTAAATCGCCTCACCATGTTCGTCCGCATTTTTTTTGACAGGGCATGCTCAGCAACAATCACTATCGCTTTAATAGATGCATTATAGGGTAAACAGGTCTAATACGCTCCCCTTAAGCACCAACTACGCTAATTTATTGTTATATTAGTTAGAAATTAGTACCCGTTTCATCTTTTATTAAAAACATCCTGATACAAATAGTATTAAACATTTTTCAAAGATGCCCAAATTCTAGTTTTTTCTTTCACCCAGGGAAAAAAGGCCCCCGGTTACAGTGTAATATGCCCCACAACAAGAGGATGGTATGCCCCACAACAATGGGTGGGGCGTTTTAGCCGGTGATGAGTTGCTGTGAACGTATGAATAAATCTACACGCACAGTTTTAAGCCAAGCTAAAAACTGAGATAGTAACTATAATATTCTAGTAAGCTACTCGAAATAGTTCTATCAAATCCGACTGTTTCTAATTGGTTGTAATGCTATTGGAAAAAGAGGGAACTTACATCAAAATAGCTCTTTTGAAGATTTTGTGTATATTGTTGTTTTGCAACATATTAAAAATACCAAACTAACTTAGTACGTTGATTTCATGAAACGATACTGTTATCAGTCATTTTTACTTTTTAGATAATTTGGGATCCCTGGGAATTGAAGAGGGGCATTTTGCCCCGGTGGGGCTTATTATACCCTTTTACCCTAGAGAACACTTCCCTCGTGGGACGGTTTTCTGTTGGTGAGGTTATGTTTCACAGCCTTTGCCATGGCTTTTGTAACAGAGCGTGTTTGCCGCACAATTGACTTCCGATGCATCTTCTCCGATAGATTCTTTGGATTTCTGTTCGTGATGATTTCGGAATTCTCGCAGTAGAACACCCGGTTCTAGAGTATTCAGCTAAAACTGTGAATAAATTTTATTTTTAGTGAACGATCAATTTTAACTTCCGGCACTCGCGCGAATAGCTCCTGAATGAGCAGCCGCTGGTGCTGAAGGAAGATTTCACTAGAGTTTCTGAAGGTGTTGCACTAAATACAACGGCGCGAGTGCCAGAGGGTTAATCTTAGCTCTTACTTATAATCTAGTCTCCGATTTATTTTAATTGAACAGAAATTACTTCGAAAAACATTATGCAATTTTAATTTAAACTACAAATAAATATTAGATTGTAAATGAATATGAGCACAACATAAATTTAATTTAAATTTTACTTTTAATCTCCTGCTTCCTATCCGTTCAATGAATTGGTCAAAGTGATGGGGTTATGCCACATTGTTTGACACCCCACTGTGATGGTGTTAACCGAATATCAACGCTTGAGTTTTGGCTCCAGATTCGTGGTCGTTAACGAGGGGCATTTTTCCACCTACTTGTACCGAGCTTTGACACAAGATTTTTCAGATAAAATTATTGTATCATTTGAGCTAAAGACTAGGGCTGATGGAAGAAATTTTTCTGGTTATTCAAGCAGATATTTTTTGGGGCAAAGGACCTAAATCTCAAAGATTCGAAAATTTTGCAGGTATTAATTTTCACATTTTTCAATGTTCACACGCAAAACATCTTTCGTGGGAGGATCCATGTCAGCGGAAACGCAACACCTTGGTAGGCCACAATTTTTTGTCGTAAAATCCCAACAAAAGAATTTAGCTTCAAACGAAGAGCGCCCATGTTATGCACTATAATGGGCAAAAGAAGGATTCGTACTAGATACCATTATTATTGTATACGTTCACCGGAAAATATCACATGCTGCATGGTGATATATGGCAGGTAGGTAAATGTATGCTATCATAAATCACACGAGTTCTGACATCGCAAATGTAAAGCCCCGGCGGAAGGCGGAATTTGAAGATTTCCTTAGCGGGTGTAAATATTATCACATCAGGATTACGCTTCCTTTGCGACAGAGTCAAATATTTGTACAAAAGAAATCCTATTTGATGACGAGTCGTAAAGGAGAGATTTGTTGGATTTCAAAATAAGCTATCCGTGGGGCAGTTTGATGTACTATTATTTCAAAATAATTGAATTAAATTGCGAACAAATATGATCTTTAATGACACAATGTATTCAGATTCCACATCATGTCTCCTGACAACAACAAAAAATCATTACTAAAAGGACATCTTCAGTCTAAGTTGGAAAAACAAGAACCACTCATATTATTTCACTCTAATTAAACCAACCTGCAGCTTAGTGGTCCCTTGAGCGCGGAACGCTTGACGCAAATTAAAAATTACTTCGAGTAGAATGCTCGACACCACTGTACGCAGAGCGGGGCAAAACCGGAACAGGGCATTCCTTGGAAAACGCGAGTCCAACAGTGGAGCGATTTTAGCATATCCTGTGCTGTTTTTTTCTTCTCTATGTGCCTCGGACGACTACGACTATATGTGTAGGTAAGTGTTTTATTATTTTACATTTTCCACTTTTCTGGCTGAGATACTTGCAGTGCTTGTGTCGCGTATAACATCTAGCGCATTTTCTTGGCTGTTCGTTAGCGAGAAAAATATGCCCTAGAACAACATGAAGTAGGCATCCCCCTGCTCGGCCTTGGCGGAACCTTTTTAGACCATAAAAAGTCATGTGTCCCATGTGTCCCGAATTCTGTAGCTTAACCATGTGTCCACAAAAAATGCCAAGCGAAATTCAGCCTAAAACTGCTTCTGAGAGTTAGTGTGTGTGTGTGTGTGTATATATATGTACGTGAGGAGTGGTTAACGAGAGTTGAAATAATGCATGAACGATCCGAGATGAACTAGGAAACTGTTTTGTTCAAAGTTATTCAAAAGTAAATTACTTAATTATTGCAGTGTAAATGCTTATAGAAGGCAATCTTACTTTCGTGGCGCAGATGAAAAGCGTAATACTGCTAGTCAACAAGTATCAGAAAGAAAGACATGGGTTTATGGATTTCCGAATTGGTACCATGTATTTAAAATAATTGCCACTACAGTTTGTACTGAAATTGGTACTCCTAAATATAACTGATGACAACCATCAGTCGGTCATTCGTTCTGTGACTCTTAGACCGATCAGTCTGTATTTCCAGTCCGTGCAGTGTAACGTTTTTTATTCAATTCGTTTATTTGATAAGGCACGTTTGCGTTAGTTTAAAGGTGCCAATTTTTTCTTTGATTTACATTTTGAATTTCTTAAAGCTTTACATTTAAATATACGTATACAAGAGGGGTAATGTAATAATCGTAAAATTAGGGGGGGTGCGTAAAAAATGTTAAAATAACTTCGAAAAGAATGAGTATTTTTACGTACAGCCTTCAACAATATTATGTGGTCTTAATGCCTTTACGTTTGCACTATAAGTCACAATGGAAAAAGTTACATTAAAAAACTAAATTTAAGAGGGTTGCCGTAAAAAACGCTTTATTAATCGATAACCTTTAGTCCTACAAGTTCAAGTTGTTAAACAAAATTCTTCAGTACGACCATTTCTAAAACTTTCTGCCTCGTCAGTATAAAAAGTTATTTTTTTCTAGTTCAATCATAGTAAGCCATGCCTAATTTTAATTTTTATCGGGTTGTGGAGAACATTCATACGAACAATTCCTCTAAAGACATCCTGTGAATATATTCGAGAGTTTAGTTAATTCGTGATGTCGATAAATCACCATGCGAAAAATGCATGTGTTTTTCTGACAACAAGCTGGTGCAGCTTCTCAGAAAGAATGTTGATAGAAACTGAGTCAAAAGCCCCCTTAATATCCAAGAAAACTGATGCCATCTGCTCTTTGCTGGCATAGGCCATTTGAATTTCTGTTGAGAGCAACGCAAGACAATCGTTCGTCCCTTTGCCTTTGCGGAAGCCAAATTGTTTATCTGACAGTAAGCCATTTGCTTCGACCCAATTATCGAGACGGGATAGCATCATTTTCTAGGATATCTTCCGGATATTGGACAGCATTGCAATCAGTCGATACGAATTTTTGTCGGAGAATAGTTTTCCGGGTTTTTGGATTGCGATGACTTTCACTTGCTTCCAATCTGTAAGGACAATGTTATCCTTAAGAAACTTATTAAATAAATTCAACGAGCGTTTCTTGGCAGAGTCTGGCAGATTCTTCAACAAGTTGATTTTGATTCTGTCCGGTCCAGGGGCTTTATTGTTACATTACAAGAGAAAGAAACGGCGCGGTAGATCTTCTGTTTCGGGGCCAAATCCGTACAAACCTTCTTGGCGAAATCAAATATCCAACGGTTTGAATATTCCACGCTCTCGTTAGTAGTGTTTCGGTTTCGTATACGCCAAGCCGTGCCCAAAAGTGTGCTCATCGGTGTTTCTGGTGTTAATCCATCAACTAATCGGCACCATCAACCATGTTTCTTGGCTTACATCAAATTCTTCATTCGCGAGTCTAGCGTCGCGTATTGTTGAAAACTAGCGGGTAACCCATCGTCCCAGAAGGTCTTACACGCGGCGCCCTTCTCCGCATATACGTCTGAGTACTCTTTGTCCCACAATGGATTGGCAGGTCACCCGCGAGAGTTCACGTCTGGTACGCGTCTAGTCTGAGCTTGGATCGCGTTATCGAGAATCCAGCTAGCCAGGAACCCGTACTCTTTCTCCGGAGGAAGCTCTTATGTGGTCCCGATTTTACCGGATATCACGGGCGCGTAGCTATTTCAATCAATATTTCGTGTGAGGTCATACGAAACATTGTTTGTATTCGGTGGCCCTGGATAACGATCAGCAGATGGTCGCTGCCGTGGGAATCAGGGATTGCCTTCCACTGAGATGACACAAACACGTGCTTGAAAACCGTCCAACATAGGAAGACCTTCATCAAACCACTTAAACAGACTGTTCATAGAGGGAAAACGTAAACAAGCTAAAATCAGTGCGGCCAATCAAACCAATGTGGAGAATGTTCAATATTGTGATAGATTTCCACTTTATACAGCATATGATAAATCTGATTCAAAATGTTGAAATTATCAATCGAAATTTTCTATGAAATTAGTTGTTATGATTAAATATAATTTGGACTATGTCAATTATCGACATGTTGTTTGAATTATTTGTCGAAAATTAACAATCGCATAAATCGCTTTCGCAATATTGTGCGTGCTTTTGTGTGTAATTAGTATTCTGTGATGAATTTAGGAAAAATCAAATAAAAATTCATGTTATTATTTTCTTTTCGTTAAGAAATTATTTTAAATTCTGAAGTGCGTGATTCATTCGGAATTTAGTGAAGAATTGTTCAGTAGGATAGTATAAGTGATAAAAATTTGATTTATTGTGCAATTAGGTGAAAGTTGTCGGTGTGCATTGCAAAGACTGTGCTAGTAGCGATGAAGAAATTTGTTTCATCACTAATTTCAAAGTGAGAAATCGGAAAAAAACAATGAGTGCTTATTTTTAAATTATTATAAATTTACTGTGCCTATTTGAAGAAAGTTATAAATGCTAAAATATTTGTTAAACTCCAAAGATTTTTTTTTCGTTTTTGCAATGGTTGAAACTGTAAAGTCGTGTTGTATTTTTGTGTATAGGTGAGTAATCGAGAAATGAGATTAATTAGGGAGGGTCTACCCTACCAATACATTATTCATTTTAATATTTCAGTCATAAGATTCCTAGGTTTCTCCTAACCACTACGGGGATCGATCTTGTTGCCATGATAGTCAACCAAGCTTCCATACAGTGATGATGTCCTGGTGAGCGAGCACTCCGCAAGCACCTGGAACATGCCAGCTTATTTCATGCTACAATACTCGTTCTGCTTCCCTATTTTTACGTGTCGTAGCATCGCACACGGGGTGACGAGTATCTAAACCGCAGCATCTCCGTATCCTCGACACTCGAGGACACATCTTGACAGTGTGCAAACAAAAAGACGAGATTTTCAATTCCTCTAATGCTTGTTTTCACAAATTATATTTTTTTATTTCAATTTTAATTACTGCCTAGCACATCTTCGTAGTAACTGGCATATAGAGACTGTTTTTAACTAGAAAAAGAACTCTCGTAAATGGATTTCATCAACACAAACTGTGCAGATGAATGACAGCTATTCAACGAGTCTGTCCCCGCACGACGTTTTACCCCTCTTTATCTATCTCGTCTGTCCGATAAAAACGCACTTATGTTCGCATGTACCAACCAGAGATCATAATCAAGCCTCTTCAACATATGCGTCAGCATGCATAAATTACATCCTTCGGAACTCCTCCAGCGTATCAAGTTTTAGTAAGAGGACCCCTTTGAATGAGAACTCATCATTAGAGCAACAGGACAAAAAAAAACTACGAGGGTGTAACATTTAATCTTTACTTCGGATTCGGTTGGTTCTCCAACGACGAAATGAAACTAGGGAGCCCTGGGCTTTGCCCATATAGTTCACAGCATAATCATATTTGACCTTTTTTTTTTACTAATTTTTCATTCTCGCTTAACTCACGTCTTACTCCTCCGCCACCTCTCACTGCACAGGTAGCGGGGAAGGTACGATTTAAATCTCAACAAAAGAATTTTCTTTCGCTTTGTAGGTCGTTCTTCGCTCACGTTTGAACAAAGCGGCACGTTTAGAAACACCTGGACGGATGTTCCAATCAAACGTACATGATCGTGTGTGATCAGGACCGATTACTCATGGATGTAGCCTGAATATATACAATTATTGACGTAGGCACGAACATAAATCTTAGCAACGTTATGAAGAAAAACTATTTCTCCATAGTTGGCAGTTTCGCATTTAAGTAATTTTTATTTTATTGAAACTTATCCGCATAACGCGCCAACTACTTATTATTATTAATAGGGGAAAGTAATCGATTGTCAACACCTCGACGTTACTTTTGACAGAAAGCTGACATGGTCATTCTGATAAATTTTATTTGTGTGTTATATTCGTACGTTATTTTTGTACCGATTGATTGAAACGCTCGTATGTTTTGTTCTACAAGCAAAATATTTTTTGAATATGTGAATATCTACTCAAAAGTTTTTTTGCTCATTTGTTTAGCGTTATAGAAAGAAGTAAATCGATCGAAAAAGTATGCGCATTGAATATTTACGAAGTGAATTTATTCTATTTTATGATTGAACATTGAGTGGCACTGTAATGTTCCCCCCATTTTTGGTTCAGTTTTCAAGAAGGTTATTACGGCACCCCATTTTTTGTGGTAAATGCTGATTTCTCTATAACCTAATCAATATTTTCGGAACGGGCTTAAGGAGTAGATGCCAGAGATCGATTTTTGACATTATTTTGAAAACCAAGATAGCGGCGACTTCTAGTTTAGCGTTTTCGACAATTTACATGGAGAAAGCCCGTGTCGTGTTTTCACCACTGGGTAGCACTGCATGTACTAGATTGTCACGACCAGGAAGACAGCGTTATCGAAGGCTGTGCATCGATCCGACTTGAATAGGAAAAGCTAAAGAATTTATAAAGACGTGGTGTCTGAGTTTGTTTCGCACGGTACCTAACATCGCATGAAGGTGGTTCAGAAGTCGATATCCACGAACTTATTGGTTTCGCCAAAAAATGGTTGGCTTTAGTCAAATAGTATATTCCGAAAAATTTTAATGCATGAAAATATTGGTTCCTAATTCTATCAGATAGACGACGCCACCACTAACTTTTCAACAGAGATGGGTAGGTCATTGACTTCTTCAGACGAACTTTGTGGAAGACATCAACTTTCTATCTCACTGAATTGAAAAGATAGTATTGGCGCCCACTATCTAGCGTGTGAGCAATAGAATAGTCTTCCTTGTCATGAGAATCTAGTGTATATAGCACTTAGCGGCGACACGACCAGATGGGCTTTCTCCATGTAAATTACTAAAAAATTCTACGCAAACTTCAAGCATTTTGACCGGATCAGACTAGGCTTGGCTGATTTAGTTCCAATTCTGAGCAGACACTCCTGGGACTAGGAATTGACTCAAGGGTGATCTGATGGGGGTCAGCTTTTCTTGCAACTCTAGTATACATACACTATGCTAAGAGATCAAGAAATGTTGTCTGAGGTAAAAATGGGCACAATTGGTCAGGCTTCCAGGAAATCATCTGGTTGACACGATTCAGTGCTATAGCTCATAAACCCTTACTAGATCCGAAGTTTACCAGGCCCCCTTATAATTTAAAAATATACAAGCCTAATTCTGGCTAAGATGGCAACATCATATGCTCTCATCGTTATAATCGCTTACCAGTCAGTAACGTCGCCAGAAATTTGTTTGTGGGGGGGGGGGGGGTGTCTGTTGACGAAAATCGTTTATTTTACGAAAATGCTTCAACATAATTTAAATTTGATAAAATATTAAAAGTTCAGAAACAAAAACAGTTGAGCAGTTATCATTCCATTCTACAAAAAACCAGGAGCGGCGAAACACTTTACGCCCGAGTGGGTAGAAAGCATAGGGTGAGGGGTCCATTAGTAAGGATTTTTTCCCTTTTCGAAATGCACACGCTTACATTACATTCACATTAAATCACGTTCGTTTCTGCAAATGCAAATTGTAGTACATCGATGTTTTCAAATGTGTGTAGTGCGAGATACATGCGTTGCACATCTAAATTTTTTGAAATGGTTCAAAATTTCGAGTGGGCACTCGGTTATTTTCGAGTGGCTAGTACTACCCATACTACCCACGCTTTCCGCCGGCCCCGCAAAAACAATAAAGAATACCTTTCATATCTATGTAGAGAACTTCATTTATAAAATGTTATAAAATCAAAGAATATACACTTTTAAAGTGGAATATATGTTCGACAACTTTTCTTACGGTCAACATCACATAATTTCGAAACCATCAACTTCGAATGTTGGTCGTCAAATGGTGAATACTTCTCAGTGTTCTCAAGCTCCCATCTCATACTTCCCTGTGCGTCCATTGATGACATTTAATCTGCAGGCCGGCATCGACTGGGTACTATCGTCTTCTGCAGTAGAAGCGAAACGAGAAGCTTCGAGAGCGTAGACAGACCTGAATACGTGAAGTGGAAAAGAAACCCTACGCGGCTGTCCTTCGACAAGACAGGAGGGTGGGTCAAATCAAACAAGCCGCCCAGTAAACACCACGTTACGAAGAATCAGAAAGAAAAGGCGGATTGGAACAATCGATCAAAGCCCACGTTACGAACAAAGGACTACGATTGGAAACTTGGTACATCACAAGTCACTTTGCCTCCCTGGGTTCGAACGAATCTTACACGATGACCTGAAAACTCGCAACATAAAAGCTGTAGCAATGCAGGATCTTTGCGGACGTGTGGAAAAGCGGGCATCGATCGGCTACATTCTACTAGAGCGACGGCACAACAAACGGAAGTTGATCAAAGGCCATTTCTACGACTACAGCATCGTCAACGTGCACTGCCCTCACGAAGCGAGATCCGAGAACGAGAAAGATGCATTTTACGCGCATTTGGAGCCCGCGGCAGAATGTGCATATTCTCATCAGCGATATAAACGTAGCCTTTGAGATCACCTAATTAACAAACTGAGAACCAAATCGACCACCTTCTAATGCACGGAATTTTTTTCTTCGACATCACAAATGTTCGCACCTTCCACAGTGCGAATATAGATTCGGAATAGCCTACAGGAAGATGAGGATACCGATGCGATGGAGCATCTGTACAGAGTTATGAAAATTCTAAGAGTAGGTAAATCACTCGAGCAAAGGCTATGTGCCACAGGCTGACATATGAAGAGATACTAATGGAGACCTTTTCACGACCGAGTGTGAGCTGATCGATAAGTGTGACAAACATCAAAATAGCAGTAGACGACGAGAGTATCGTAAGAATCAGTCTGGGTACAGAAGCCGACGAAAGATTCCCAGCACCGGAACTACTAAGATTCATGAGGAGATCGGACGGTTGAGGACTGATAAAGCCGTTGGTAATGATCAACTGCCCTGTGCGCTGCTGAAACACGGAAGAGCAGTAGACTGGTTGGTTTTGAAGATGTGGGAGTAACAGATTTTACCGGAGGATTGGATGGAGGAAGTAGTATGTCTTTTCTTGTAACACATCAAAACTAAGAGATATAACCACTTAATATATCAAAAACAGATTATTTTTACTCAATTTTATGAAATTTGAAAAAATATCGTGTTTGCTATTTTTTGCTCAATTATTACTCTAATCATGACCTTATTGATAGTTGAAAAAGAATTATCTTTTGTTTGCCCCAATGAGTTTTTTTTTATCCCTTTATGGGCAGCTAGGGCCGAGGGTGGTGGCTAGCGGGTTTCATACATCCTTGACCTGACGGACAAAGCTATGGTGCCTTGAACACAGGCAACGCAGATCCAAGGCCATCATTGAAATGATAAGTTCTGCGTTTGAGATGTACTTCCCCCGGTTGTCAGACGAATACCTGTAATTATTACTTGTTGCTTTGTATGTATGAATCTAATGTTCAGTCCTGGGTGGTGTATGCGTGGAAGGTGTGGTTTTTAGCGTTCGAGTCCAGGAGTGCATATCTGTCTGGGTTAGCGTGGGCGTTTACTAATTGTGTAATAGTGTGATCGCTAAAGGCTCGAGCATATGAATGCCAGCGTGTCTGCAACTTTGCGTGCATAAATCCGATTTTAGATCCGTGTTGCCATTCGCACATTCACGTGTATTCTCGAACAATCGCGCGCGGACCGTGAATCTAATAATTAATTTTCAGTGTATGGTAGGGAAACGTGTTGTCTAGTGAATATGAGCATCATTCCCGATCGGTCCAACTGAAGGCATGAGTCTAGGCTGATCGAGAGTAGAGAATTCCGAACGTAGTCGGTCTATGATCGCGCGAGTGGTGGGTTAATGCTTGAGACCGCGGTTGTAAAGTTATAGGTGCTGAAAAGTTCACTTAAGTAAAGGAGTTTTGGCGAAATTGCGAGCGTAGGTGTGTGTGGATGATTGAAATTGTAATGTAAGTTCGCGTTTTTGACATTGGTTTGTGTTATCGCGAAAGTTAGGGGCGTTTGCACGTTTTGGATGTGAATGTATATGGGAGAATATGCAATTGACTGTGCTAATTTTTTTACTTTACTGACTTTAAAAGTATTTTTTCATTCGTCACGCAATGACTGTGCTAGTGAATATCAGTATGAACCCAACTCAAGATACAGTAATAAAAGGAAAAATAACATGACGAATGTTTCTTTTTTTAGGTCAATAACCGTGCATTGAAGAATGTTCAAAAACTCTGAACTAGGCCCCGTCGAGTCCAGTCTGTCCGTCTCGTCCTGTCGTGTCTGGGGTTTCCAGGTTACATGCATACACCAGATGAGACTAGCTTATGTCAGCTTACTTGTGCACTGGTTTCGTAGAATCGAGGCGATCATCGAAATGATAGATCCTACGAGTGAATGCACTTGGCCCAGTCACCTGTCAAGCATTTGTGTATTTGTGTGTGTTGAGATATGTGTGGAGCCTGTAAATAATATTTTAATACGAATAATATTTTATACTTTAAAATAAGAAATGTGTAATATACTACTTGCAGTTTGTTGATCGTTCCTACTTATCTGATTCCATCGAGTATGAGAATACATCTCCATTGTTTTAAAACCTGGCGACGTCCGATGGCAGAGAAGAATCATTGTTGGCAGCAATGTTGCTCTTCTTGGATGTATGAGCTCGAAAAGGTCATCACAAGAAAATAACGCATGAGACCGAAAATAAATTAAAAAAAATAATAAAGAGAAGAGTTAGTATTGTTATTGAGTATTAATAATATGCCGATTTTTTTCGAAAGTTGTCCTACTGGAACTGTAGAGCTAATTGTTTTAATTAAGGCATGGACCTAGACTTCTGGAAGCGAGGATAGAGACTTCCGGACGCGAACGATTCATGAATGCGCGAGTGCGGTGGACTGTAGGTTCACGCTTGAGACTGCGTTTGAGTGATTACAAGTGCCGAGACGTTCATATTATCACCGGGATGTTATAATGTCTGGAAGAGCACGAGTATAGGTTGCGTGGATGGTCGCGAAGGGCTCAAGCATTTTGATATTTGTTTGTCGCGTGTATGTGACTTTGCATTCGATTTTTATGTAGTTTCGCGCGAACACGGCGCTTGGAGGTTCACGCTCGAGACCGGGATTGTTAATTTATAAGTGCTAAACCATTCACTTAGTCATCAGGGCGTTATACTTTTTACGAGATCGTGGGTGTAGTCGTGCGTGGATGATCGCGAAGGACTCGACTTGTATGTGGACGTTTTTGTCGCGTGTGCTAGTATGTAACTTCGCGTGGACACATTATTTTTATAAGCGTGTGGCCATTCGCATGTTCGCGTATTCTTCAACGATCGCACGTGGACGTCTTGTCTAGTTTTTATTTCTATTGGTCCAACTAAAGGCATGAATTTGGGCTGCTATGATCAAGGGCGGAGAGTTCCGGACGTGACCGATTCATGATTGCGCGAGCTTAGGTTCTTAGGTTCCAACGTTCACCTAATCAATCGGGGTGTTTGAATATTGGCGAGATCGCGGGCGTTCGTATTTGTGACCAGGTTTGTGTTATCGCGTAGGCCACGTTTGTACGTTTGGAATGAGGTGCCTGCAGAGAGAATTGGGCCCTAAACCCACATTGTATATTATTTGACTATGGCAGTGGATAATAAAGGTCGCCAAGTTAAGTACTAAAATTGATCACAATGTAGCTTAACTAAAAAGAAAATAATCGTATCCCAAGTTTATGTGATATATTCTCTGTAATACTGCTTTGGTGGAAAAGCCCCCGGACCACATCAAGGTACAGTATCATGCCGAGGGATCTTTTGTTTGCCCCAATGAGTTATATTGTTATTCCCAAAGACCCAATTTTTGGCGAAAAGTGCTTATAACTTTTCAACGAAAATAGTTAGATATGTGGTGCCGTGAAACAAATTATTCGCCTTAAAACAATCTTAAAGTTGTCTGAACACTACTTCAGTTTTAAATCAATACCGCAAAAGTTATTTGAATAAAACAGTTTTTCTTAGAAACACCCTAACGTTAGATTTTAAATTTGTTGAAAAATGAAATGTATGACAACTAGAGCTTACATGTCTTCAGCAAACTTTTCCAAAATTTGTCGTTCTATAATTTCACTGAAGGTCGTATGGATCTAGCTGGAATAATTAAAAAGTTAAATTTTTGATCTTGGTAAGGCTGTTCGCAATGCTGGGATGAAAATTTGTTTCAAAATGACAAGCCGGCGGATAATTTGGATCTGTCAAAATACATCTAAAATACGGTGTTCCCAATGCGATGATTTAGTCACCTGTTCTAAATGTTGTTCATTCGATTTTGTTATTGTTTATCACTTATGTGATACATCTTTTTTTTCTGCTGTCAGTCTTCACACATACTAATAAAGAATATTTAAAACAGGGTTCTATTCGTGTTTCAAATTCTGGAAAATTTAAAACAGAATAGTCGAGCTGTTCCGAATCTGATCCAAAAAAGTGCTCGAAAAATAGAACTGCATTTCAGCATTGCGATCGATCTGTTTTAGTCGGTGATGTAAAGTAGAACAACCCATATAGAAGAATACATCAGCATTGCGAACAGTTTTAAATTAGAACCACCTTGACTGTTGTTTTAACAAAAAGAAAGGGCTCACAAGCTACGAAAACTTCTCCAAAGACTTAATGGGGTTGATTAGCTTTAGTAAAATTTCAAAATTCCTGCTAAATTTGCATTCTGGACCACTGTGCACGGTGTGCTTGGCCGCCATTTGCGGTGCGATAATTGAACAAAATCCGAAAGTGACCTGATGCCGATCGTAGTAAAGTAAGCAGAAGTAAAAGAACGACCTATTTCACACGGATAACCCTGGGATCAGACACCGTATTCGACTAATTTGTGAAACAACTACATGTGGAGATCTACCTTTCTTGATAATGAGAGACATCAATAGCACAACGAGCACTATTTTGTCATTGTACTCAGCATGAAATCATTTTTCAAATTAAATAATATCTATTTTCGGCTATGTGAACTAGTAGTCTCTGATTAAAAATTTCAAATCCAAGAGTTATTTTTATCACTGTATAATTAGAAGAGGCCGCTTAATATAATTCAACATGTTTTATTTGTTTTCTAGAGTTGTTTCAATCACACTTATTCACATTTCAGCAAAAAAAAACAACCTAAACAAACTTTGCCAAAGCTGTAATCTAACTCACAAACACAAAGTACGTTGTTTGCTTTAAATCAGCACTTTCAAAACACTTTCGGGCGATTTTTCTGTTTGTTTTCAAATTTTATCGCTACCCTTAATTTACCAGCACAAACCAGCCAACCGTAACAGGAGTCGGGGCAGCATTGCATGGCACTGGTGAAAGGCTAATGTGTTTACCGTGGAGGAATACAATTCTCATATGGCTTCGGGACATTTTCTCTTTGGGCCTTTCTCCATCGTCGGGAAAATCGTGCAAAATGTAACGAGAAATAAAATTCTTCCATTTCGATTCAGTTTGCGACTGTACCCGTTCCGAGATTCATCACGTATAGCGCAACCCTTAATTTGCCCCGCAGCACCGTCGTTACGGTCGTCGTCGTCGTTGTTGTTGTCGTCTAGAGGAAACAGCTTGTTGGTTTTCCCTCATGTTTTTGGCTTGAGAAAGCTAGACTTTAGAATAACACTGTAGGTATAGCCCCAGGAAGGAGTTCAACGACAACGACACTTCTACGATATACGCTGGAAGGATGTGCTGAAAAAGATCAGATTTATGCACTTTACTCACGTCGTTTGGTAGAATGTAATTTGGATTTTTGCGGAACCAAAGTAGAGAGGTTTATGTTCTGTTTGGGAAATACTTTTTTTCATTGCTTTTTCGCTTACTAGCATTGGACCCAAATTTCTTTTCTTCGACGGTTAGAGGCACGATTATTAATGCTTACCATTGATTGTCCGATGATAAGTCATTGAAATTGCATGGTTTGGCCACGGGAATTCCCGGTTAGAAAAAGAGTGTACATCCCTAGGTGTATTTTTTCCAGGCATGCGAGAAAACAAAATGTTCGGGAGGTGGGAAATCGCTCCACCTAAATGTATACATTTGAGGGTTTCCTTCGTGGAAAAACGAGCCCACTAAATTGCTATGGGGCGCCGAGATTCGAATCGTGAGTGAAATATTAGATACAATTTCGTTATTATTGCTATTGTTTATCTTGGTTTGAGGGAAAATGGTACATATGAGGAAAAAATTATGTATTTGATTAGATTTTTTTGCTAAATAATTTTGTTAACTTGTTGAGTCTCTTATCTTAGACTGAGAAACTGAAGACTGAATGTTTTTACCAATTTATCATAGAGCATAGTGTTTGTTTTGATTATGAATCAAAAAAAGTTCATGGAGTCTTTTCCAACCTCCTTTTTAAAATGTCTGTTATCTTGTTACATTTCAACTTTTCTACAGTGCGTCCCCCTAGTAACAATTGTGGTTTAATGATAGTTTTATAGCCACTCATAAAACCTAGATTGCACTTGTAGCATGCTATAAAACTTCGATTGTTGCTTGGGCCCACATTTATACATTCACCCTAATTTTTCAGGATAGCTTTTTTCTATTCAATCAAACTGTGCTAAGTTTTCAGGGTTTAATTTAGAACTTAATCAACGATTTACCTCGAAATTTGGAAAATCTGGTACGTTTTGTTCGTTTTCGATGGCAGTTTAAATGAAAAAAGGGTGTCCCATATTTATACTTTCAACTTTCTTTTTTTATAACTTTTTTTTCAATCCAAACAAACTGCACCAGATTTTCGGCGTTTGTTTTAAAAGCTACGGAAACTCGGTACGGTACGTCTTCTTCGTTTGTTATGGTTCGTTTGTTATGGAATATTTTAATGAAAAATGTTTCCAACATTTATCCGAATTTTACTTCGCTTTGGTATACACATCGGAAGACAATCAAATATCGCTTTATCTGGGCGTTATTCGATAGAAAATGATTCGAATATGATGTTTCACGATTTGCATGTCAACGTGAAGTAGTATTTGTTACTTTCGAAGTTCAAGAAAGCAATCAAATCATCCTAGGACAAGCTCAGAACAAGAAATGTAGAAAAGCTTAATGATTAAATGCCGAAGCGAATGAAACTTGTTCTAAAATTGATGGGAATTCTATAGATTTCTAAATGTAGTGTTAACTACCACTGGATAATTACTCGAGTAAAGATTTTTTTAGGAAAAGCTATATTTTTTCTTGGTGAACGTATAAATGCAGGAAAAACAAATAACCAAGGTTTCCAAATTTTAATAGACATCGTTGATTAGGTATTGTAATAAACTCAGAAAATTTAATACAGTATGATTGAATGAAAAAATGTTATTCTCAGAAAATACGGTGAACGGATAAATGTAGGACACATTTTTCACTTAAATTGCCATAACAAACGAATAAGATGCACCACAGTTTCCAAACTTCTAAAACATCGTTGATTAAGCTTCAAAACAAACGTTGAAAATTTGGTGCAGTTTGCTTGAATATAAAAAAAAATATTATTCTGAAAAATTAGGCTGAACGTATAAATGTGAGAAATACTGTATTTGAACAAACTCGGTTCAACATTTACCGTCACGACAATGTTTGACGGATTTCATGTCAACTTTTTGTTGATAATTCTGATTGTTGTTATTTAAAGAAGAAAAAACGCTTTAAAACCACCTAACCGTGTGATGAGACATTTCTTAAAACTCTAAGAACTAGGGAGAGCTTCGGATAATAAATCGGTCAAGTTACCATGGGGCAATTTCATTGCAAGAAATTTCGAAAGTAAATATCTGATTTTTTAGGGAAAATTCTTACCATTAATGAGTGCACTGAAAACTTTAACTGCGTTTTATTTTTACATTGCGTCCAGTAAAATTTCCAAAACATGCCTATTTTTCGTGCTCTACAGTGGTGTAACCCTTTAATAAAATTTTGCAATCATGGTTAGAGAAAATAATGAAAATTTGTAATCTTTGTACATACCTACAAAGAGTGGTGGAGCCAGGGGAAGGGTCCTGGGTATCCGGTCTCCTCCCGAAATATTCAACTTGTTGAGAGATTTTAAATTAGTTTGAATTTTATATCAATTTCGAACCCAAAATCTTTTCAAACTAAATTTTACAACCAATAATGATTTTCATTAAATGGGGCTTTTACGTATTACGTATTGTACAATGTTTATTTAAAAAGCGAAATTTCGTAAAAATCGTGTTTTTGCTCAATTTTGAAATGATAAATGAGTTCCAACTTGCAATAAACTGCTGATCTACATGCTAAAACTGAAATAATCACAATATATTTCAATGCACCAATTTCACCCAAAATTTTAAATAAATAAATAAATAAAATATAATTTTGAGTTGTCGATTGCATGTTGTACAATTTCTTTTAACTAGAAGATTGCAGTTATTAGATACAACCTTGTACCTGTTTCGGATTTTGTATAAACAAGCCTTACCCCGTAAGCATTGAATTCAATTAATTTATCGATTTAGTGTTCGGATCATTTCAGCTCGGTAAACGTACCGTAACGAATCGGCCAATGATCCTTGGACGTGGACGTCGTCAGCGGCCTAGCAGCTAATCACCGACAACCACTAGAGCGATTAAATTTCTTGCGTGCAATGCAAACATCAGCCGCAAAAGGGATACCAAACCCTCCCCCGAGCGGGCGTCGTCGGATGCTTCAAGGTACAACCTACCTCTCGAGCTCTATTCTTCCCTATGGCAACTCCGCTCGTTTTGACCAGATGGTTCATGTTCATTTAGTTGAACGATGATGACGAGTCGAAAATGTGCTGTGAAAAATTTTACACTCATATTTTCCACAATCCGGTCACGTGTGCGTGGCACACTCCAGCCGGGAACGCCCCAACGGTTAGTGACTGACGCTTCGTGGGCCACAGACCGATTGACAAGTCCTGCGGAGCGCCAGCCAGTGATCGAAATTCATTATCCGTAGATTTATCAGTCGTTGCCGTGCGCACCCTTACCGTTATAATATTCAACCAGTGTGGATATATGAAAAATGTGTGGGAGATATTGCCACTGTTCTGGGTGGCCTACGGCATGCTGGACTACGCCGGGGACGAAACGGCAGGCAGCACACGTTTGCTCGATGGCATTAGTTATCATCATCGGCTTCATCATCGCCGCCAATCAAAAACGGATATATGCTCGCTGGAGGGAGTTTAGCTTCGTAATTATCAGCGTCACGCAACTTTTAGGAGATAAGGAAACGGTGAACATGTGTTTGATGAACCGATAATGAATATCATTGATGCAGAACTTTTGATTTTGGTTTGGTTTCGCTAAGCGGAGTTTTTGTTAGTTACTTTTCTGAGATCGACATAGACAACCCATATTTAGGAAGACGGACGACAATACCTTTAGTTTTAGATATACGATGTTTTCGGGAAAATTTCTTGTTAAAATATGAAAATGGCAATTGTCATATATGTCAGTAAAATGAGGTGGTCTTTGTGGTTAGGACGTTCAAAGCATAAACTACTTTGATATGTGAAATTTATCTACGCAATGTTGTCAGGGCCGTAACGAGTCTTAGAGCTTCTGGCGGAGACTCAATTTGTCGCCCCTTGCTTAATTTGTCTACGCTAGCAGCATTGTCAACGAATATACCGCGGTGAATGTGTAGTTAAGTATCCATAGCACAATCCAATTAGAAAATAATCGTCCCTTGCAGAACCTCAAACTTAGTACTTCCTGAGCATTACCTCAAAAGAAGAAATACATCGATGGAAAATTTAGCAAAATCAACACATTAGTCAGGATTAGTTCTGAAATTTTCACAGTCTATTAAAAGTTGCTTTCTCCAGTGGCGTACGTACACACTTATAAATTGTTACGTCTTGCAAGATGTACATAAAAGAAGCGTACCAATTCACTTGAATTTACATTAAAGCACATGTAAAAATGTGCTTCATTCACAATTCTTCATCTTCTTCGGCTAAGCTTTATATTTGACAAAATTTTTCAAAATTTTACGAAATTTCAAATTTACGGAATTTCACGAAATTTCACGAAATTTTTCGAAATTTTACGAAATTTCACAAGAAATTTCGAAAGATTTCGAAATTTTACGAAATTCCGCGAAATTTTTCAAAATTTTACGAAATTTCACAAAAATTGTCGAAATGTCTCGAAGTTTTACGAAATTTCACGAAATTTTACGAAAGTTTACAAAATTTTACAAAGTTTTACAAAATTTTACAAAATTTTTCGAAATTTTACAAACATTTTCGAAATTTTACAAATTTTACGATACGTTACAAAATTTTACAAATTTTACAAATTTTACAAATTTTACAAATTTTACAAATTTTACAAATTTTACAAATTTTACAAATTTTACAAATTTTACAAATTTTACAAATTTTACAAATTTTACAAATTTTACAAATTTTACAAATTTTACAAATTTTACAAATTTTACAAATTTTACAAATTTTACAAATTTTACAAATTTTACAAATTTTACAAATTTTACAAATTTTACAAATTTTACAAATTTTACAAATTTTACAAATTTTACAAATTTTACAAATTTTACAAATTTTACAAATTTTATGAAATTTGACAAAATTTTACAAAATTTCACGAAAGTTCACGAAATTTTACGAAGTTTTGCGAAATTTTACGAAATTTTACAAATTTTAGGATTTTTTTACGAAATTTCATGAAATTTAACGAAATTTTATCAAATTTTATGAAATTTTACGAAATTAGTCCATTTGATACAAGCATTACATTAAGGCGGGCTGGTTAATGGAACGATTACCTTGGAACACGGTTTTCCCTGTATACGAAATGGGTAATCGAAAAACTAATAGCACCCACCTAAATCCTGGAATCAAGTTATTTGCAGGTATGAATATAAATACATGGAAATAACTTTTTTCTGTAAATCGCTGCCGGACAGTGGGAGATAGAATGGTTAACACATACATTTGATTGACCAGTTTAAGTGCCATAATGATATTGCGGTTATGTCCCCAGACATTATTTATCGATCATTTTGCACATGTGAGTAAAACAAAGCTCAAGATCAAAGATAATCCGCTAAGTATTCTAACTTCTTTCGGAGGTAACTGACGCAAAAAATGTTCAGCCGTGACAGATATCTCTAAAGTTCGTCCAGTTAAACTAAGAATTGTAGTAGTCTGTCTGAATCACGCAAATTGCGTAGCTGGCGACAAGCCTTGTACGAAGGACTACAGCGTCTACATGCTCGCTAACAAAGCTTAGATCGACGGTGTCATTGCCGATTCAAGTTTGTCGTGCGTGGATGTCCTGAAGCACGAGGTTGGTTGTTTCAAGGATCCTCTGCTTCGATGAGCAAAAATTTAAATGGCAAGGATGCGACAAAACGGTGTGTCCTTTAAAACTCGTGTCAGGTAACCTTTGACTGGAGAGCCCACATAACCATGCCCTGCGTACAAACAGCGTCCGAGGAATCTGAAGCACCGAACGCTCTTAGCACTGTTTTACAGAAATACTAGAAAGAGCTACGCTACTTACCACGGCATATCATTATGCTCTCTTAGCTTAGAAGTGCGACTCTGATGATCTCTATGTGGGGCATCTTTCACTGCTGCCAAAAACTATAGGCAGATGAGATTACTTATAAGGGTTGAAATTTTTCGCTAGTGATGCCGCCACATATACCAGCTCGAGGAAGCTCTGTTGGTCTTAGAAATTAGAGATGAAACAATGAGTTTCCAACGCTTTCAGAAGTTCAAAATACTCATGTGTCATTCAACTAGAGCTTCAAAGTGCAGGATTCGTTGATCACTGACAATTTTGCGATATTGCGAAACTCTTCCCGGCATCGAGGAGACTTTAATTTTCATGGTACGGAATGAGATTGTCTTCTAGATGACAATTGATCTAGCTTCTTACTGCATTACCTTTGCTAATGATTTAGGGAGGTGGCGCTTCTTTACTGCCCATGACCATGTATCTATCCCACTTGTGTTGCTATGATACTAAATAAACTCGCGCTAAAGTTTGCAATAATTTTCGTTATTCTTTCAAATTGCTGTCTTTGCAGTGGAAATTTTCGGGTCGTGCAACTCAAACACGTTCGTTATTTATTTTTTTATCCACTTTTCATTTAACAATAACATCAAATATTATGAATTAATCTGAATAGGACTGTAGTCTCAGCTGTGCGCTGCTTTAGTGTTTACATTGGCTTTCAAAACAATAATTTAGTGTGTACTTGGGAATGGCACTCCTATCGTGACTTACTTTATGATTTATCATCTCTTGTTTTATAAAGCAGATCACGATTTCAGCGAAGTAAAGCTGTTGATGCTAATTTGTACGCATTCCATCTATTGTAGGCAGAGTAATTAATGAATTAGTGCAGCACCCTCTCTAATAAGGTGAAAATAGGAAGTTTACTCTATATTTCCTTTTGTTTTGGGCAGTTAAAAGCGAGATTTATAACAAAGGTAGTTTTCTTTAATTCTTTCAATGGATGTAAATAGATTTTAAAGCTGTTGATTCCATTTGAAAGATTGGAGTTTTCGATGACAAAACTGTGAGAGTTGTTTCTTTAAAAAAAACCTGTTTTAATCCACCTAGCGGTGCAATTGTGCCTTTCTCATTTCTCTAAACTATGGCTCGGAGGCTATTTATGTTCAACATAATTGCGGATTATATTCTTATTACACTTTGCACTTATACACAATGGCTTGCCAGCCTTGAACTTGATGAGCTACGTGTCGACGCTGAAACACTTGAAAGAAAAAAATATCATGCTTCATTGGCCTAATCAGCATTAGATCAATGTTATCTGTTTGCTAACTCATTTTGTCATGCGGGGGTGGGTGTGTGAGGAGGACGAAAGTCCCACGAACAATAGCTTAATTTGGTATGCTTTCTGATATAGTGGTGGTTTAAAATGATGGGGTTGAGAGGGAGGGGTATGAGGGCTGGTGGTCTGAGGGGTGATGTAAGGGGATTTTAAAGAGAGGGGAGTGAACAGTAGAGGGGGGGGGTGTAACCCCTCTCCGTATACCATCACCTACGCCCTGTTAAAATGCAGAAACCTTATGCCAGTCGGGATTAGGTTGACGTTTTTCAGAGTGATTGCATAACCATTGCATATGAGAAAGGCAAAAATGTGCCAAAATCCAAAAAAGTGAATTTTCGTAAAAAAAAATTTTCGCGTGTGCATCAAATCTCGACGTTTCATGCACCTTAAAGACATTTAGCATCAAAAATAAAAATTCTATTTTTAATTTTTCCTGTAGTTTATATGGGACATTTCTGTGTGGGCGCACTCTTAAACCCGTAATTCCGGAACCAGAATTGCGATCGATGCAAAATTCAATAGCAGCCGATGGGAAGGTTGCACCTTTCATTGGAGACTAAGTTTGGGCAAATAGGTCCAGCCATCTCTGAGGAAAATGAGTGACATTATTTGACAGATACTAACATACATACACACACATACACATACAGACTTTTTCCGATCTCGACGAACTGAGTCTAATGGGATATGACACTCGGTCCTCCGGGCCGGGATTAGGTTGACGTTTTTCAGAGTGATTGCATAACTTTTCTATATGGCCTGCGTTAAGCCAAACCGAGCTAAGCGCCATAATTTTTTTCGTGTATTTTTCGTACCAAAATTAATTTTTCGATAACTTATCATTTACATAGAAAGTTAAAGAACACTGGCTTGCTTTCGTTTGCTATTTGGGTTCCCAAAACATAACAGATATTAGAGTTCCTGGTGCTACATTGGATGCTGGAGCGATTTTAGATAAAGTACCTCAAAATGGCGCTTGGTCCTCTTTGGCTTAACAGAGGCCATATGAGAAAGGCAAAAACTTAATTCTAAAAAGTTGTTTTGGCCATTTCAGAATTGCTGTTGTTGTCTTGATGTTCAAGGAATATGAATTCTTGTTATTGTTTAGTTGTGAGTGTGTGGGGGAGGGCAGGGGCGGATTCAGAAAAAAATTTTGACGGGCTCCGAAATTTCGATTTTGTAATGTTCATTGTACCATACATAATATGTAATAACCTCATTTAAATTAAAATCCATTTTTGGTGGTCAAATCTGGTTTAAAATGATTTTGAGTGTAGAACGAATTGAAATAGAAACTTGTTTTAAAAATTGTCAACAAGTTAAAAAATTTCGAAAGGAGGGGGGGGGCGTACGACCTAGGCCCAGCCCGTGGATCTGCCACTGAGGGATGTGTTATTACCGTATTTGTTAAAGTTGTTCGAAGAGATGCTGGGAGCAGATGTCTCATGTTGACAGAATAGACTTGTAGCTATTTATATCAGAAATTCTGAAATAAAAATTCCATATTTGACAAATTCATCCAACAGTAAATTCACATTCTACTAAAGTGTCAAATCAAAACAAGTATTGCTGCATGCATATTAGAATATTATATTCTTTGACAGCATTTATGGCCGTTGGGATGTCCAATAATATCCCAATTTTTCCTATTCTGAAATAGCAAACCATGCCCTTGAATATATAGTTTTACTCAGAATGTATTAGTTTCAAATATGGTCGGTGTTAAGTCAGACCGGACTAAGTGACAAAATATTGATTTCGAGAAAAACGATTTTAAAGTTTGAATTGCAGTATCCTTTACATTATGATTGGAAATAAATTTTTGTCATAATTCTTGTATATTGTTACATATTTCAATTCTGGCAAAAGTCGAATGTAGCTGACGAAATTCTTTATCCAGTGTTATCATTATCTGATTTTTTGATGTTTTGCGACTTAGTCCGGTCTGACTTAACACCGACCATATCTCCCCCTACATAAATCAGGTACGGTTGAAAATTGTTGAAAACATAATGGAAGTGAATTTAATAGATAATGTTTACCTATTAGATTTTTCATCAAAACAGTTTGTTAACAGTGCGGCTGAAACACAAGTTGACATTAATTTACCAAACCAGTCCGGGCGGCTACACTTCCACGCACCCACGTCTCCGAGTGAAAGATAACGAAAATTCTTGTCATTGCTAATGACGATAGGAATATAATCCATCGTACTCATATCACTCAACATTTTCCCGTCATCATCGTGTTTCCCGTAAATCATCCGTCCTTCATTCGTTCTCAGCTTGGCCCACACCGTCCCAACAGAGCAGCGGGTGGGGTCCACTATGGTAGCTTTGGTTCAAGGAAGGACAGGACTTACACGCAGCCGGATTCGCAGACAGACCGATCAGGCTAGAGGATTGATATGGCAAAGTCCTCCGCTAAACGCCTGCCTGGCTGTTGATGTGCAAAATGTGTAATGAGACGGAACAGGGCGATAGTGAGACGCATCGTTGGACGGCTGGTTTTTGGCTGGCAGTGATGACTAGTTGGTGGCATTTAATGGTACACAACATACACCCACTCTTTTTTTCTGGCTGGCAACGGAAATTTATCATTTTTCGCTGCGCAACTAGAGCACGGAAAGAAAATTCGCCTGAAGCTCGACGCTCCGTGTTCTGATAGCACTCAAAAATATTTCTTTAATGAGCCAAATCATCCATCTCCAAGACTCATCTTATGGACTTTGTAGAGTGTAATTATAGGTACGTAAAAAAGCAACTTTCCGTACCTTCGAAAATATATACCTTCCTAGACATAGAACATATTTACCAAGTACCAACCGAGCCGCATTCATACTTCCAAAAGGGAGACCATCATCATCAGCGCATTAGTTGGGTCCACTCGATTCAGCTGCATTACACGCTTGTTGAGAGTGAAGAAAGACGATTCGTTTTTTTGCCCCATGAAACTTTTTTCAACACACTCGAAAAACAGACCTGTACCTGGTTCAGATTCCGGACAGCGTAATTTGCTTCCAGGGGAGAAATTTACTAAGAGCAAAGGAAGATCCGAGTGGTCATTACATAATTGAGTTTAAAATCTCAAGTGGACGGTCGCTTGGTTCGTGCTTATCGAATTAGCTACGAACTGGTGGTCGGAACTTTTCGTAGGGAGTATCAAACCGGTTAGTCTGAAATAGGCGGAAGCTGTAGTGAAATATTCTGTTGTACTACATCTACACCTTTATATAGTTCCTCCTATCCTATCAGCACGATTTGATAGCCATCGAAAATATTATTCTAATTTACGAAACAATCTTTGACACTATTGTAGTGATTATTACTTCCTAATTACTACCGATTTGTACAGCTTCCGTTTTCCTACCAGGAACATAAACTCGATGGGGGAATCCTGCATTTCAGGATACTTTCTGCAAATAGACTGAATTCGGCATGTTATGCCCTCGGTGAAAACTCATCATCATAATTCCCATATAAGCCATTCGACACTTCCTCGTCGTTTGTGTGTGCAACACTCTGCTTAGACCCAGATAGCAGAGCATGTACATACCTAGGTACGTGAATGCAGCAATGCGTGATGATGAGCTTGTGTCTAATCTTCTTTTCCGCGCACTAAAACTCCCTCCGTCTTCACACGGCACAACCCAGCCCATTCTGACGTATAAGCCGTTCCGGCCATAATCCTGCCTGACTGGCTTGCGGATTGGATGGTTCCATTCCAAACGAGGATGCTGCCAGAACCCACCCCTTCGATGACGCCTTCACTCCCGGAGCTGCAAAAGCGCTCGAACTCGACGGTAGCATATGCTTTTTAGGAACATAGTTGCCAACAACATAATAATGTAATAAAATCTAATAAAGATTGGTTCCAGGACGCTCCGATTTAGCTACTACTCCCTACATGGAAGGAGGGCGGTAATAAAAGTTGCTGCCGATTCCCTTCTGAGCTGTGCCAAAATAGACTTCACCAAGCTGTTGCGTAGAATGCTCTGTCACCTCCGGGAATCGATTTCTTCCAGCGCAACCACCACCGCCAGTAACAAACATCAGCGGGAAGTCGAAGATATGGAAGCGGTACCGAGTTGGGAAGAACTCTGTATTGGGCGGGGGGTAGTATCCTTCCTTGTGCGGCTTATCGTATGTGCAAGGATGCATGAATAAATTATTAGGAATTATGAGAGTCGTTACCGCTTACCGGGGGTGATTATGGCAAATCAATCACGACCTGAACACGAACACGCTTTTTTGGCTTGGCACTGACAGTAAAAATATAAAGTTGTTCAAATATGTAGTTTCATCTGTATATTTATTGTAGAATTTCGGAATATCATTTGTTCATGTCTAATTTTATATACAGTATTACGGTAAGAACTTTGGGATGAAATCTGTGTTTCCTATTGGGTTTAACCCGTATTTCTCTATTATCTTATATCATTCAAGTCGGAGGTTTTTTTTAGTTATGTCAACATTTCATTGTAATTCCCCAAAAATCTACAGAGACAATATTTTTTGGTGGTGGGTCGATTGGTTATGGCCGGGTCTGACAGTTCAGAGGGTAAGATTGGGCTCATAAACTACTCGTAGTATGATCGAGCCCCAGTCAGGAAAGATTCTTAGTGGACAGTAGAATCGACTGCAAAGTTCGCCGAAACATAATCCATGCAATTAACTTATTCTCGGGATTTAGTAGTGTTACATCAGCATTCGAAGAGATATTTGGTTCAGTGTAACTGTTATACTGAAATCCAATAACCATGTATTCGATTAGATATGATTAACAGTGTTAAATGACACTAGCAGAAATACACATAAAAGCAAGAATCAATATAGAGCTGGCCTCTCAGTTATGTTTGGTCTACAAGCTAAAAAGTATCGTGTAATGTTAATTCCCCGAAACCCAAAATCCAGTGAAAGCTCTTCAACCGGAATTCAGTCATTAATTATTCAAATGTTTTAAGTAGGAGTTAGTTCTACCGATTTTCCGATGTCCCATTTCAGAATAACAGAAGTTATAAGACGTGTACCATAATTATACCAGTATTATATTCAAACTTTTGATTTTGTGGTCAAGTAGGTCAGTTTTCTTTGGTGAGCTCGTGCGATGGTATTTTGGCACTGATTTTGACAATAATGATTTTATGCTTGGTTAACTATTTTTCAAGTTAAATCCAATAAGGCGAAGGTATTTTTTTCGATGTTTTTAAACCTGGGGGTACGATAGGTCACTATATTCGAGGCTCCTTCGTTTTCGAGCGCTTAGTCGAGACAGAAGTATTTTATTGCCAGTCCGTGCAGTCTATAGCAACAAAGAATAGTGCTAATCCGCGTTCAAGATTATTTTGCGCACTCTTCGCCTCGTCGAGGTTTCAGTATTTTTTCGCTTCTTTTGTCATTCTGTTTCATAGTACCGTTAGCCGGTCAGTGACCAGTTAAGCAGTGTTCTTCTAGTAAGTCGTCTGGATACCGTTACATACACAAATTAAGTATTATTTTACGTTTCCCCTTCTTGGTTCTTTTACTAACGTGCACCCGTGCAAAAATGACTTCCTCTGACGGCGCTTCATCTCAAGGTGAGATGGACGTCGAAACAAAAAAGGATCACCGGCTCAAAGTATATCCAAGCTCGGCCATTCGTGATCTTCTTTCGGACCAAAGAGAAAAAGTGTTTGAATCTATTGAAGATTTCTCGAGTTCTGACGGACCGGTATTCGGCCGTGACAGAAATATCGAAAATTCGCCCTGATTAGCTTTCGGGTGGGTCTGAGTTGCGAGGACCTGCTGAAACATAGAGCTGGCTGTTTCAAAGGCCCCTTGCTTAAGCCAGTGAAGATGCAAACGTTTGCATACAGCATCAGTCGCAGCTGACGGGAAGAAAATATACGACAACTCAGACTCTTATCGGGTTACCTTCGCCGGTTCTGCTCTACCCAACTACCTCCGCTTTGACAAGGTTCGTCTACCTGGTCGCCTCTTTTTGCCGTGGGTCATTAACTGTAAGGGATTGTTGAATAGGTTGGGACGCTGTATAGGTTGGGATAGCTCGATATTTTCGTTTCTATGCAGTGTTTCCATCTGTTATTTTTAGCAAATACTAGAATCGGCGGTAGCTCATTTTTTTATGCCGAGTTGGAGTTATAGTTCGTTGTCACAGCTGCACTGAGCAGTGTCAAAAAACGAGCGAAAAATCTTTTGTTGTGCTGATACCGATCAGGGTTTTGCGTTTGCTTCATTGGATTTTTTCTTCGAAAAATAGGTTGGGACAGGCGTGTCGTATAGGTTGGGACACCATGCACTTACGCATGCGTACAAGATTGCGTGCAAGTTTTACATGTAAAAACTGCGAGTCACATTAACTTTGTCAAATGGAAGTAATTAAGTCTTCCAGTTACTTATTCTTATTCTAAAATACCAATTAACAAATAAATATTAACCAAAAAATAAATATAATGCATTGAAGTTTAAATTGTCTTTAATTATTTAAATTGTTTAAATAATTAAAGTGTCCCAACCTATGCGACACATTTTTTGGCCATTTTGCCGTCATGCATAAAATTGATCCTGAGTATTATTTAAAATTGCAAGTAAACACCTTCCGTTCGCAGAATATATCTACAAAATGGTTTACTATAAGCTTAAAAATATTGTCATGGAAACAAGATATCAACCTCTAAACACACCCTACCCCAACCTAGACTACATTCCCTTACTAATTGCAAACAATTGGGACACACAGCCTCCCATTGTAGCAATAAGGCCCGTTGTGGGAAATGCGGTAGGAATTATGCGGATGATTTCTGTAGAAGAGATGTCGAAAAGTGTCTCTACAGTGGGGGAAACCCACATGATCTTTCGGCATGACCCGCGTAAAATCACAGCGCGAGGAGAATCTCAAGCGTTCTCTTCAGGAACGCTCTAAGCGATCTTTTGCAGAAATGCTTAAGATAGCTTCGCCACCGGCCTCTATGAACATCTATACAAACTTGTCTACTGACGAAGGCGACACCAGGAGGGAACATCTTTTGCTGTGCTTAGAAGCAAGAGAAAAAGGAGGAACATTTCCTCTCTTATGATGCGTTGTAAAGGCCAGAAGGTGTCTCTTCATGGCTCCCTAAAATAACCACTCAAGGAAGTACTGGTGCAAAACCGAAAAAAAGTCGCTCCCGGTCTCAGAAACCCTGCATTTCCAGGAACGTAAGAAACCCCAAGTGTTCCCATATCTCAGCCAGAGAAAGAAACCAGCGCTGGCTTAATAAATTTCTCTGACATTGAGGGCCGTATTTTTACAACACTAAATATTTCTGACCCTCTGAAAAGCATCTTGATAAGCTTTCTCCCCGCAGTAAAACATTCTTGATGCAGTTCCTTTCAGCGATTGTATCCTTCGATGGCTAATTCAACGAACGAGGTCACGGATTTAATCACTGTTCTACAGTGTAATTGCAGAACCATTATCCCAAAAATCTATTCCTTTAAAATAGACCTACACTTCCACGATTTTAAAACCGTTCGCTTGGATCGAGAAGACTCTTACTGAGGAGTACTTTTGGGGATCAAAAGTGCTATTATTTAAATCAAATCGACCTCCCCTCGACACCAGGCATTGATGTTGTCGCTTGCCAAGCCAGAATTAAAGGCAAAAACTTTTGCATTGCTTCTACCTACATCCCCCCTATAGCCTCAGTTAGCCACCGACGGCTTTGCTATATTGCGGAACTCCTACCCGCACCGAGGTGATTTTAACTCCCATGGTACAGAATGGGGTTATCTTCATTGTGATAATCGATCTACTTCACTCCACGATCTTTGTGACAACCTTTATATGACCATTTTAAACACATAGACCGCTTGATATCACTGCGGTTAGATTGCATGTGGAAGGTAATCCCTGATTCTCATGGCAGCGACCATCTGCCAATCGTAATCCAGGGCCACTGAATACAATAATTGTTTCATATGGCCTCACACTAAATATTGATCGGAAGAGCTATTCTCGCCGCTGCGAATCAAGTTAAGGCTTAATGCGTACCAGACATGAACGCTTGCGGACAGTTTCCTGACCCATGGTGGGACAAAGAGTGCTCAGACATGTATGCGGAGAAGGTCGTCGCGTATAAGACCTGCCGGAATGATGGGCTACTCGCTAGCTATCCACAGTACGCGACATTAGAAACGCGCATGCAAAGTTTTACTAAAGCCAAGAAACGTAACTACTGGCGCCGGTTCGTTGATGGACTAACGAGAGAAACATCGATGAACACTCTTGGGGGCACGGCCTGGCACATACGAAATCGAAAGAGGACTAAAGAGTGCGTGGAATATTCAATTTCGCCAAGAAGGTTTCTCCGGATTCCGCTCGGCACAGAAGATCTACTGCGCCGCGTCCCCTCACGATACCGCGTACGAAACACCGTTTTCTATGGTAGAGTTCTCACTTGCTCTCTTATCATCGTCAGGGCCAAACAGCGTCAAATTTAATGCCATGAGACGCTTGTTGAATTTATTTAATAATCTTGATGCCTCTACTGACTTCGGTATATTCAATCAAAATTTCAATGATCCTGCTTCAGTTTACGTCGCAGAACTTGCTACCATTTAGTATACCCACAGGATTGTTGATACACCGATTATTTCTTTATCGTTTCGGACAGCATCAGCTTAACAGAGGTTCTTCGTTCGGCGAAACCCACACAATGGGACAATAGGTCCCCTCGCATTGCGGACTCTTCGGCTAAGGCAGGCGCTTTAGAAGATGACATCTACGAAACATCAATCTGCTTCAATGAATTTTTCAATATCTCTTGTCAGAGAACGCCAGACGGACCTCGTATAGCAACACAGAGTGGGGACGATGGTACATTCTATTGTTCCGAAGGTACCAAAATACTTGGTATAGAGGAAAGGATGTGGGTCGGGGTTCATTCGTGTGATGTCTCGGCTCATGTGCAATCACTACACGTTAGACACTTATCTCGAACGTATTGGACTCGCGAATTGTGGCATCTGTGCATGTGGCTACGGTTATCACGATGTCAAACATATTGTCTGGGCATGCGCCGAGTATCGTTCCGACAGATCTCAACTATTGGGTTTCCTTCGGGTCCGAGGAAGATTACCCAATGCCCCATTTCTTATCATTCTCAGAAGTGGCCTGATCCTTCTGTACCGCACACCAATGATGATTTGATCGACTTCAAGGTGACACGAAACATCTCTGTCGTATGAGTTAATCAACACGCGACCTACATCACAAAAATCACACGCGCAACTCGGTATGTTGCCGATCCGAATCTGAGCTACAAAATCGTCTGAAGGAACCCCTACCTATTAGAGGAGGATCACCCGGCTTCTTATGATGATGTCATAATGTCTTCTGATGAAAGCGGTTCGAGTCCGTAATCGATGTCGTTGAAACTGGAAACTGATAGATATTTTCTCTTTCTGTTATCATTGTCCACCATCTTTCCCCTGTTTCTGATACCCCGAAGCAAAAAATCAGCCCCTCCTCCACTTCTGCTCAATATCTTCTCGTAGCATATTTGCTCTCCCCGTGTTTATCTAGTATTGACTGCAAAATTCACTAATCTCGTTAAAAATACTCAACTCTATTTCTACTCAAAAAATCTCTAATTGACTCCTTTAATCTTAATAAAATTCAATCCCTAACTGGGTATAGGAACTTGTGGTATTCCCGTCCCCATATGTGTTCCGTTAACATTTCATTCGTTAGCAAATTTTGGAATGCCAACTCATTCTTTTTTTCTCAGTTTAAACGTTTGCAAACTTATAACAATTTACTCGTGATTTGAAATATATGTTGTCTGAAGCTAAAAAGTGCAAAGTAAATCGTTTTTGAAACAAATGAACAGATAAATCTGTCAACAAAATCGACTTCATTAATTTCTCATTATCACTAGTAACACCGAAACGTATCCTTCCTCCCGCTCACCAATATGCTATCCCCTCAGAGTTAACAGCCATTTGCCCGGAAAATCAATGGAAAGCATGCGGTCGTTCCCGATGTGACAAACGGTAAACGTATAAAATTTAATTATAATAATCCGCATATAAGATTATCTGTTAATTGAATTTCCATTTACCGGAATCCTAAAATGGTGTGCGAAACGGTAGACCAGTCTAGGCAGGAAGGACATCCACCCAGACTCATGTTCGACCAAGGATCCCATCATTCGGCTGCGTGTAATGTCAATCAAAATGTGTCACAACAGATTTAAACCGATCCATCGGAAAACGTAGAAATTTCTTCATTTGGTTAAATAAATTAAAGTCACGTGGCCGACCATACGCCGAACCGGCGCAACCATCGCCTGGGATGCTGCCGGCACTCAATGTAGCGCGGGGGTAGGTGTACGCATTTACAACCACTGAGGACACACTTCTCTATCACTTAATACCGTGATGAAGTTGATTGACTGACGCTTTTCTTCCACATTCCGCATAACAGTTTCCCGGCGACGCTGACGCACATCCATCAGTCGAAAGGCGGGAAACGATGGCGGCGCTACGACGTAATGCAGGAAGCTGGAATCCCGTTTTCTTCTTTGCCATCTGTGGGTGCTGAATCGGATAACTAATCCGCCCAGAATGTCGAAATTAACTTGTGTGCGTGTGTGAACAACAGCGGATGATTATCGGATTCATTAGCTTGAATTGGAAATATTATGACCGAACATACTGAACCCCTCTGAATCATGGAAAAGGTCTAAAAACTAAATTAAGAAGCTGCAACTTTTTAAACACCCATAATGCATAAGCTATGTATGCCCAACGGTCGATTGTGCCATTTACTTCGAACAGTGTTTGTTTAGATAACATTTTCTCCGAACGTATCCTCGCTAGTCCCAGTTCCGCTGTGTGTGCTCACTGTAGTGCTTAAACGGACGTTCGAAGTAAATCTTAAGACGGACTTCGTCCCAACTGTTATCGCGAATATAACTCCTCCCGAATGACGACACACACCGGGAGAAAAAATGAAAAGAATAATAAAGATAAGTTTATCCAACAAATAGTATAAGCTTTCACCCACTTTAAAAATCCTTTGCAGAATTTTGTATCCTTTTCTATCACCCTACCCAGCATCAAAGAGAAACATTTTAAAGTATTAGATAACGCTTTCCATAGGTAAAGGAAAGCATAAAACTGATTTATTTTTCCACTTACTCGTTCCAAAAGCAACCTCCTTGCTTCGTCCCGTTCTATTCGGCAACGAAAGTCCACATTTTCCACTCGTAACCAAATACTGTATAACGTTATAGGTAGCAGGAAGCATTTTTCACTGTCCTGCGATGTCAACTGCCCTCCTCGACATGTCGAAGAAGGTTGGGGTTTTAAAATATTTTCGGATTCTATTTCTAAGCAAATATTGATGCTGGAAATAAATCTGTCTGGCGCAAATTGTCGCAAAGTAGTTTGGTCGGTGTGGACACGGATAAGTGAGCGAGATGGTTTGCGAGTGACTAGGGCAACAAATTAATAGTTTAATAGGAACTCAGTACCATGTCACGTAATTGACCATATTTCGAAACACTTTTGATAACCGGTGTCATAATACATTACAGTCGTGCCGTAATAGTCTCAGTCCAATTTACTTAGTGCATATGTTGCTGAACTTAAAAGCTGTAAAACGAAAATTATGTTCTAGATCGGTCATATTTTTTTTTCTTTAAACAAGATCGCTTATCAAAAATATCGACTCATTCATTAATTCTATTCTATTCTATTCTATTCTATTCTATTCTAACCCTTACAGAGCCAGTATTGAAAAGTATCCTGGAAAACACCGCAGTTATTCTTTAGTGTTTTTCTTGTCAACATTAAAATTTGAAGCATATAATTTGTAATATGTCGTAAATATTAAAACGGCCAGGCCTACTGTGCAGAGTTGGGTAAAAAGGGGTTTCAAAACTATACGGCAATTAATTTATTCATTTAATGAATAATTTAACTAACGAATCGTTTTGAATCTTGAATGAGGAAGAAACGAGGACAACCGTTTCAGTTTATAGGGGATTAGGATATATCGTTGGGAGTGACTTGGCTAAGAAGGTTAATGTCACTCCTTTGGTCCTTGGGGATTAATATTAATATTTTTAAACATTTTTCTACACCTTTTTCTAAAACCTCGTAATTTGAAAATATTTTTGGGTTGGTTGGATTGGTCCAATTTGCTAGATAAAGTTTTGAAAATTGTCATAAAAATTTAAAAATTTGAATAATCTTTGGTATTATTATAAAATACATGTTGACCTGATTCGACCCATCATGTAAGTGGTACTTTCTACAGAGAATCGCTAAGAACTTTTAAACAGAAACGCAAAATTCGTCGCCCAAATACAAATTTTCGAAAACTTTCTCAAAAGCAGTGTTGGGAAATTATCAAAAATCAAAAATCGGTAACGCATAAAATTACTACTGATATTCTTACTCGATATTAATTCTCCGCAAAATCACGGACGAGTTTAGAAAAACAACGAAAATATGAAATCCATTACGCCTTCTTCGATCTCATCATCGTGATTAGTTTTTCTTTCACACGTTCTCATAAAATCATATAGAGAGAAAATCAATCTCACCAATTATCAATGATGAGTGATATTGATATTTTATTATGCGCACTGCTCAATCAGTTTCGTCTGGAATTTTGCAGTAGCTGCGATTGAACAACTAGAGGTGAATATAACGGAAGATGCAGGAAGTTATATAGGGCCCAAAAATTTGTTAGTGGGAAAAATGTTCTCTGATGCAGCGAAACAAAACATTAATTTAACGTTACAATATTAGGAATGTCCCTATACTATTAAACATGTTTCAGTTTTAGGATTTTAGTTGACCAGTTGGATTTTCATCATTATCGCCGAATCCCGTTTTAATGCACCTAGTGGTGCGATTGTGGCTTTCTCATTTTATTCAAACTGTGATTCATTAGCTGGCTATGTTTAACACTCGGAATACCAAGGGGGTAAAAAGTTACGCGGACTACCAAGGGGGTCTAAAAAAAATGGGAACGCTTACTTTGACCGGACATATCTCAGCCGTTACTTAATCGATTTTAAATCTGTCTTCACCAATAGAAAGAATAGAAAAATAGAATAGAATAAAAGAATAGAGTTGTCTACCATAAGTTAGAGTAAAAAGAGTATAACAAAGTCAGTGAGAAAAAAAATGGGAACGCTTCTTTGACTTGCCATATCTTAGCTGTTTGCTCACCAATTTTAATTCTTTCTTCACCATTGGATAGGTAAATCTTTTATAAAAACAGTGAACAAAGAATGATAGAAAACAAATTTGTATATCTGAAGTAATTGTAAAAACAGTAATTGAGAGTCAGTATAGACGAAATGAGTTTTTCTGTTCAAACAATCGTATCACGACCGTTTGTCAACCAATTTCAATTTTCCTTACACCAATGCAATCCTTAGAGCTTCTAGACTTCTAATATATGCAATAAATAGTAGATTTTCAAAAAATACTATACTTTTTCGAGTTTTTAGGAGATAGGATTTTTACAATGTACGTGGCATACGGTTGATTGAAATTCTTTGCGACTTGTTAGTTTTACGGTTTGAAAATTACCTGTTTACTCAATAGTCCTACATATTATACATGGATATTATTATGTCAAAATGTTTGCATAAACGTGGAGAAACACAATATTGTATGTAAGTTACTAAATAATAGAGTGTGTTAGGACGATTCAGTAAATACGAAGAAGGTCAGAATTTTAAAATATTCGTCATATAACTTTAAATTTGAAGCGATAACCTAAACATTTTAATACACCAATCGATTGTAATTGATGGCGGCTACAATTTCTGAAAAAACACAATTTTATATTTTCTCAAAAAATAGCCAAAAGTACGTAAAAGTACAGAAATTTCATTTAGTTGGCAAATAACGTTGAATTCAAAGCGATGGCCTATACCTTTTTATATACCAATCGACTATAATTGCTTTTGGTTACAATTTCTGGAAGAACAACTTTTATATTTCCTCAAAAAATAGACAAAAGTACGTACAACTACGGTAATTTCATTTAGTTGACAAATAACTTCAAGTATTCAAAGCTATCACCTATGCAATTTATACTCCAATCGATTGTAATTGATTTTGGCTACAATTTCTAAAAGAACAATTTTATATATTTTCTCAAAAATAGTCAAAAATACGTAGAAGTACAGAAATTTCATTTAGTGTATTTGAGGGGAAAATCTGGACATACTGTTATCTCAGCTGTTGATAGTTAACCCTCGGGAAGTCGCGCAAATGGCTCACTGAACGAGCACCCGCTGGCGCCCTAAGACGATTGTCGAACAGTAGGCAAAGAGAATCTCATCATGGGGATCGAATGCCTTGTACGTAGCTCAACTGGGATCGATTCCGCACCCCGTACAAGGGCTTTGTGATCTTTTTAAAATAGAATCTTCTAACCCGATAACAGAGGCGAATGATTCTAAAGTTAAAACCTCTATAAACAAAAAAAATCCCGCCATGAGGTTCTATTGAAAATTTAACCCAGAATCACACTACTGAAAAATGGCGATGCCACAAATACAACCGAATAATTTAACATCTATGAAACGCAAGACTGCCAGGTGGCCACATTTTTCTATGTATGAGTACGGTTATCATTTTCCTTCGATAAAACTGCTTTATCGGAGAACATAAAGAAGAAAAACATAAATAAATGACATAACTGGCTTTGTTACCGATCCTGATGTCAGAAATTTTTTAAACATACTCGTCCGGATGGTTATGTTTACTTCCAGGGTCCCGGACACCATGTTTAATTTAACAACTAAAAAAAACTAATACACTTAAAGGTGACAAATGCTCCCACCTTTGTTTCTCTTCATCTTGGATGAAACGCATAATTTTTCAATCCAGTTGATATGATACTTCTCATTCTTGAAGACCGAAGACCCATCGGCGACCATATGGAGGGTATTATTCCGATGAATTTTTTCCTCTTAGAAATGACTACAGTGATCAAAAAAAGGAGGGAGTAAGATCTGATGAGAATAGTGGTTAAGACAGTATTTCCCAAATTACGTTACATGAATTCAAAGTTATATGCCAACTATTTGAAATTGCTGTACTTCTTTGTATTTTGTCAATTTTTGGATAAAATATAAAAATTGTTTTCTCACAAATTGTAGCCGCCATCAATTACAATCGATTGGTGTATAAAACAGTATAAATCATCCCTTAGAATCCGACGTTATTTACCCACTAAATGAAATTTCTGTGCTTATACGTATTTTTGGCTATTTTTTGAGAAAATATAAAAATTTGTTCTTTCAGAAATTGTAGCCAAAATCAATTACAACCGATTGGAGTATAAATTACATAGGTGATAGCTTTAAATACTTGAAGTTATTTGTCAACTAAATGAAATTACTGTAGTTGTACGTACTTTAGACTACTATTTTTTGGGAAAATATAAAAATCGTTCTTCCAGAAATTGTAACCAAAATCAATTATAATCGATTGGTATATAAAAAGGTATAGTTCATCACTTTGAATTTGACGTTATTTGCCAACTAAATGAAATTTCCGTACTTCTACGTACTTTTGGCTATTTTTTGAGAAAATATAAAAATGTGTTTTTCAGAAATTGTAGCCGCTATCTGTTACAATAAGTTGGTGTATAAAAAAGTGTAGGTCATCCTTTTGAATTTGCAGTTATGTTATGTTATTTTGAGATTTCTGTACTTCTACGTATTTTTGTCGTTTTTTTGGGAAAATATGAAAAGTTTATCTTGCAACAATTGTAGCCGAAATCAATTACAATCGATTGGTATATACAAAAGTGTAAGCCATCACTTTGAATTCGACCATATTTGCCAACTACACCAAATTTCCGTACTTCTACGTATTTTGTCTATTTATTGAGAAAATATAAACATGTGTTCTTTAAAAAATTGTAGCCGCCATCAATTACAATCGATTGGTGTATAAAAAAGTATAAATCATCCCTTAGAATTCGACGTTATTTACCCACTAAATGAAATTTCTGTACTTGTACGTATTTTTGGCTATTTTGAGAAAATATAAAAATTTGTTCTTTCAGAAATTGTAGCCAAAATCAATTATAATCGATTGGTGTATAAATTGCATAGGTGATAGCTTTGAATACTTGAAGTTATTTGTCAACTAAATGAAATTACTGTAGTTCTACGTACTTTTGTCTATTTTTGAGAATATATAAAAATTGTTCTTCCAGAAATTGTAACCAAAAGCAATTATAATAGATTGGTATATAAAAAGGTATAGGCCATCGCTTTGAATTCGACGTTATTTGCCAACTAAATGAAATTTCTGTACTTCTACGTACTTTTGGCTATTTTTTGAGAAAATATAAAAATGTGTTTTTTTCAGAAATTGTAGCCGCCATCAATTACAATAGATTGGTGTATTAAAATGTATAGGTCATCGCTTCAAATTTAAAGTTATATGACGAATATTTTAAAATTCTGACCTTCTTCGTATTTACTGAATCGTCCTAACACACTCTATTATTTAGTAACTTACATACAATATTGTGTTTCTCCACGTTTGTGCAAACATTTTGACATAATAATATCCATGTATAATATGTAGGACTATTGAGTAAACAGATAATTTTCAAACCGTAAAACTAACAAGTCGCAAAGAATTTCAATCAACCGTATGCCACGTACATTGTAAAAATCCTATCTCCTACAAATTCGAAAAAGTATAGAATTAGTAGGAAGTAGTAGAAAATCTACTATTTATTGCATATATTACAAGTCTAGAAGCTCTAAGGATTGCATTGGTGTAAGGAAAATTGAAATTGGTTGACAAACGGTCGAGATACGATTGTTTGAACAGAAAAACTCATTTCGTCTGTACTGACTCTCGATTACTGTTTTTACAATTTCTTCGGTTATACAAATTTGTTTTCCATTATTCTTTGTTCACTGTTTTTATAAAAGATTTACCTATCCAATGGTGAAGAAAGAATTAAAATTGGTGAGCAAACAGCTAAGATATGGCAAGTCAAAGAAGCGTTCCCATTTTTTTTCTCACTGACTTTGTTATACTCTTTTTACTCTAACTTACGGTAGACAACTCAATTCTTCTATTTTTTTAATTCGACGTGTTTACAAAAGACATACCTTTCTATTGGTGAAGACAGATTTAAAATCGATTATGTAACGGCTGAGATATGTCCGGTCAAAGTAAGCGTTCCCATTTTTTACCCCCTTGGTATTCCGAGTGTTAATATAATTGTGGAAATGTCTATTACATTCTTATTACACTTTGACACACATTAACACACTTTGAACCAAAAAGTATATTATTTAATTGGCTTAATCGCCATGAGTTCAATATTATCTTCATGTGATAATATTTCGAAATGTTGGGGGAATGTGTTTGGAAACGATTTTAACGGTTTATATGGGAAATTCCAGTGCAACCTTACTAACCAACCTGTAACTCTGGAATGGCAAGTAGCACCGCAAATCATGTTTTTCCAGAGACGTTCTACAAAAAGCTTCGTCACCGAGTCGTTTGTCGATATATTGTTAGAGAAAAATTACAGCATGTTATTGAAATGATACACATAATGTACAAAAGTTTTGATCAAATCGCTTCGCGCAGAGTTCTAAAAAATTCGCGGAAAAAGTGTGTTAGGAAGTCGGATCAACTAAAATTCAATAGCTTATGGGAGCGTTATACCTTTCATTTGGAACTAAGTTTGTGTAAATCGGTTCAGCCATCTCTATTCAATATTACAAAACACTTCATAAAAATGGACATGATGAATTAACAGCAAATTACACAATTTTTAACCCTTTAGCTTTATTCAAATTCAGTTCTTAAGTAAAGTTCACAATATGTTTATATGCAATCAAAGATTAAAGGTATCTAGTTCTTCTGCTATTTGTGGTAACAAATCTGGGTTGAGTTTCAGTACCATCAGATCCTGTATCCGTCTGTCTCCTAAGCGCTGGCGATGATCGCTTAAAACAAGTTTCAGTGCACTAAATGCACGTTCTACTGTCACCTGTGTGGAGGGGGCGGAAAGAACTACCATCGCCAAACGAAACATTTCCGGTCTTTTGATCTTCTCACCAACACAGTAATGTAATACATCGAATGCTTCTTTATATTGTGATACAGGCGAGCTCTTGATCTCGTTTGTCGTAGACGGTTGCATTGTATGCTGAAATTTAAACGAGGTTGGGCTAGTTATCGGTACCTTCGGACGAAATTCTAGTTCCTTGATCAATTGATAAATTGTATCGTGTGCGTCCCTGAGCTCAGGAACTTCCAAGTTGGAAGAATCTTTTTGAAAATAATCATTTAGATATTCTTCAAGAAAGCTGCTTTCGGAAGGCGAATCTACGTGGTCACAGTTTTCCTGAGTACCGTTTAGTTCTTGAATACGCTCCCATAGTTCTAGTAAGTAACGCTAAATATATATGATTATCAATTACCAGATGTTCTTAGAAAAATTTATGAAATGGTATAATACCTGAACTATCGCTTTATCTGCAGCCGTAATACGATTGGAACCCAAGTAATTATATCTTGGGTCCATGTATAAACAAGCCTTGAAATGATTTGTGTTAATCAAGTTTTGTAAACGCGCATCCATGGTTTTCAACAACTTTGCTGCAAGTGTGTTCGTTTTCAGCAAGCTTAATTGTGCTTGGCAAATGAGCCATTCGGTATAAAATGCAGATAACGGGACGTGTTCACGTTGAAGATATATCATCAGGTAGAACACCGGTTCTAAGGCATCGCAAAATCTCTCAACAAACGTCCAATGTTTTGAAAATGCTGGAAAGAGCAATACAGCGATATCAAGCAATAATGTTTTTGATAGGTAACATAAACTGTTGTATACGTTTAAAGATAGGTTTCAATCAGTATAAACAAAATCACTTACTCATTTCTTTAAATTTGTTCTCTAAGACAAGGTAAAACGCCTTCTGACTGTTCAATGACTTTAACATCAAATAAACGGCATTCCATCTTGTCGCATTCGATAATGGAGAATAATGGGCTTTACTTTCGATAAATGTTGGCTTATACTTTCCCTGTCTAGATGTCTTAATCAACTTTTTGATGTCATCAATTCTCTTGGTGTGTTTACGAAGAGCATCCCATACTGCTAGCTGACATGTGTGAGCTGCGCAACGCGTACTGCTTATTGAAAGTAGTTTAAAATGTTCCGCATTCCACATTCAGCATTTTCGTTATCTGAATTTTCAGAATCCGAAGAAAACGATGTATCTGAATCTTCGTCGTGGAGCTGCTCGGATCGATTCTGATCCTCTTCTGCAAGAGCCTCGTCTGTAGCATTCAAATCGGCTAATCGATGGCTGGGAGCAATATCAAAAACTGCTTCTATAGCGTGTTTTTCCTGATGCAAGACCTCATACTCATTTGAAATATGCGGCAGTGCCTCGCGTAATCGCAAAACCGATGCTATCATGTTACTACCGTTATCGTGTGCAATAGTATATATTTGCTCCGGTCGCAATCCATACGCTTCCAGCGCTTCACTGGTTATGGTCTCCTGCAGTTTTTGGGCTGTCTGACTTCCAACCATTTCTTTTATGACTAGAAAGATATAAAGATGATTAAATTTCTCCAAATGAAGGTCCCATTTTTAATTTTACCCAGGTTCCGACAAACGATTTTTCCGTCAATGGTCAATTGTGCGTTTATTCCAAACGAATGATGGTTTCTTCGCGATGCACTGTCCACTTTCAAACTGACCATTTGGTTTTTCAGTTGATTGGCAATCAGCCGTCTGGCTATGGAAGCGGCCTGCTCAACTAGCTCTCCAAGTTTCTTGCGATTCATGGTCAAACCAATAGAATTCCACAGAGGTTGGACTATTGTTCGAAATCCAGTCCACTCAGGATAGGTCAACGATAAGGCGTTCACTGTGGCTAACTGAAGGCTTCCCTCTATGATAGATTTCCGATCAATCTCGACGGGGACATTATTTGTCTTCTTTGACCTTTTCGGAGGAGCTATTTCGCCATTCAATGTCGGTGGTTCTATTTTTGTTTTAGCTGCAGCCGGAGGAATTTCCAAAAGCTCCAACTTATCTGCATGCAATGCTCTAACGTGTCGATTGAAATTACCATGAACTAATTTCCCCTGCTGCATGTAATTACACCCACGGCTAACTATGCACTTATGCTTTCCATCCGTTGTTGTTTCAATTGCCTTCAATATTTTATCTTGCAGCTTCTCCATGTTAATGCTAACGACGCCAAAACACTAGAAACCGAAAACTTCACAGCCGAAAACTTCACTTCTCTGCTGCCAACAAAGCCGATAAACGTTTAACGCTAAGAAAAGTTGTTCACGAAGTTTGAAAAAAAATCCTTCTACGCGAATGTGTGGCAATCACGTGGCGATTTTATTTTGGTTACCGTTGCGAGCACAGCAATGGGTGACAACGGGCACATAAAATTGAAAACGAGAATACTAGATCAAAATCACTCTCGGTGTATCAAGTTATGAGGTCCATGATAATGATGGTGGTAATAATGCAAACGATTATCATCGAAGATTTTTTTCGACGGTGATCATTGATTTTTAAGATTTTGATTATGATTATGACAACACTGCTCAAAAGTGACGATCACATTTTTTTGAAATCATCAACTTTGAAGGTTTTACAACTTCGAAGAAGTTTTCTAACATAAAACAGCGCATCTTTTGATATACAAATTCTAGTGATTTGTATAGAAGTAATTATGGAAAATTAACTCTTTAAAAATGGTAAGTGACTTGGTGCCTTCAGCAAAGTTGTCGATAATATCATTTTAAACATTTTGTTGGAAATATCAATGCTATATGAATGCAGCATATCGAAATATAAAACAATATTTAAGAAACTTTTTAAAGCCAATTCTCTTCAATATAACTTTTTTGTAAGCTTCAGAGACTCATACCTTGAATGCAATGTGAATTCTATTGTTTATAAACCGCAGAAGAAATTTATCAAATACAGTAATAGCAAAATAACTTGTTTAAATTGTTTTCTTTTACATATACTCTACTATATTTCGATACTTTGAATATATAAAGTATTTATGTCCTCAACAACGTTATTTGAAATAGCTTTTTCGAAAACTTTGCTGGAAACATTAAGTCTCGAGCTAAATTTTCACGAAGAATAAATTCTCTGTAATTACTTCTAGAAGGATTAACCGCCAAAATTATTTTATCAGAAGTAAAACAGCACGTTGTAAAATTCTTCATTCTTCAATGATATTTAACAAATAAATTTGGCAGTTTCGAATGAAAGTGATCGTGACCGTAAAAAGTTATCGAGCATTTATTTTACTTTCCTTCACTATTCAAGCTCATAACTTGACAACGAGTCCTAATACCTAGTACGCAAAATGTTACTACGCCATTCAATTCAGCACTCAAGTATACACCATTAATAGCTTGAAATATATTGAAATTTTTGTTAACTCCAATCCTACTTAGCTGCTATTCATATAATTGTAATCAGTGATGTACCAGATCGGGTTTTTATAATTTTGGGAGAAGGATTTTTCCCGGTTAAAACGGTTTTTTTATGGGAAGATTGGGTTTTTTGCAATTTTTTGATATTTCAATAACTGAACCTTTATGTTTTGTTTGATGAGCATTATTGTCATTAAATTTTGTTTAAATCTGAAAATTCTGATAAGTTTTGGTCAATTTAATCATTGTCTAATCGCTGACCCCACGTTTATTTACAAATTTTGTAGTTAAATCAAAGATATGTTAGCTGTTTTATATGTTCCAAGCTAAGTCGATTGCGTTTCTTACTGTGCAGGCAGGAATTTTGAGTGAATTCTTACCTAATTTCGTCAAAAGTGGAACAGTCCATAAAATGAGAAACAAGAAAAAAATGAATTGGCCACTATTATTCTGTTTTTCACTAGTCAGAGTAACTATGACTATTGTTCGCTTTATAAAATTTATCTATAAGGGAACATGGGGAGATTTGACCGAGTGCAGAATTCTATTATTGGCTATGACGTATTCTATTAAGTTCTTAAAAAAATTTCAAAAATATTTTTAGTGTTTCGATCCCTTAAGGTAATTTTAAAAGTTTGGTATGAAAAATCCTTTCCTTACAGAAAATATTCAGTAATTGATAAATTTGCGTTAAATGATGTAATTTTTCATCAAACTTTGTATGGACATATCTACTCGACTAATAATTACTTTTAAAGTACTCATATATCATCTTAATCCTAATGAAGTAGTGAAATGATTTTACATAAATCGGAACATTGGAATAGTTATTACTAAATTTTGCACGACTTTGAATGCAATAACTAATGTTGGGGAGACTTGACCAAGATTTTGTGGGGAAACTTGACCAAGTGGAAATAAGCTGAAGAAAGATACAAAATTCCTGATATTTATTATGCTTTGGTATCTACTGTTAATGTTAATCACGCCATAAAAAGTCCCACCTCAAACATAAGTCTTTATATTTTAGTATTAGTAAACAAAGTTAGCAATAGTAAGACTGATTTCGTGACGTGTGAACATGCAATGCAAGCAGTATAGTTAATCCTATTTTGGCCGATTAGGGGAGTGTGGGACTATTTTTTGGACAACTTTTAAGTGAAGTTATATCAAAGATAAACTCGAGATAGAGCGTTCGAATAATTCCCATGTACCATCAAAATTCGACCCCTCGATGAACCTGGTTCACCGTCAGTGTGACAGCTCAATAATAAATTAGGTTTTACACCAACCAACATAACCCCATAAAATGAGCCGGATGAATTTTGTTTGACAATTCTCGATGGTTTGTTTAAATGGAATTTACGTGAGTTCGATTGTAAGAGATGAGCACTCGTTGCACTCGCACTCACGCAACTGGCAAAGTAAACAAACCACTGAGAGTTGCCATACGTGAACTTTATTCATCATGATTTCATTCGTGTCGTCAACGTCAACGTCGATATTTGCATCGTATCTATGACAATTAGTTATTGCGAAAATAACAAGCAAACTTTCGGCAGGAAAATAAACAAACTTTGAGGTTTTTAAAATTCGGTAATTAGTTGATGTGACTAATTGAGTTCTACAAGATGACGACATGAATGAACTAATAATGAATGAAGTTCATGTTTGACAATTCTCGGTGGTTTGTTTACTTTGTCAGGTGCATGAGTGCGAGTGCAACGGGCGCTCATCTGCTATATTCGAACTCACGTAACTTCTATGTAAACAAACCACCGAGAATTGTCAAACGAAGTTCACCCGGCTCATTTTGTGGGGTTATGTCGGTTGGTGTAAAACCTAATGCCGAATTTGTTTTTAGATTCGAATCACTCCAGGTTAAAGTTACCAGGCGCCCCGGATTTCAGGATCCCCCTCATGGTAAAATGCACCGGAAAGCGCACTTCATTTACCAAAATTCTGCTTTTCACATCAAAATACCCATTCGTATTGTTCAAAACTCTCATAACAGTTTTGGGCCCCGCAGCCTGATTCCCGAACTACGTGGGAAATGTGAAAAATGAGCCAATTTATTCTGATTGCCACGAGTCCCTTCTCGATTTCTAATATGAGCCAGGTCAAGCCCAAGTTGTGTAAATAGTTGGGAAACGTACATCTTTAAGGAGTTTCTTGAGGGCGTAAGTAAGCATAGGGAGGGAAGTTCACCCGGCTCATTTTGTGGGGTTATGTCGGTTGGTGTAAAACCTAATGCCGAATTTGTTTTTAGATTCGAATCACTCCAGGTTAAAGTTACCAGGCGCCCCGGATTTCAGGATCCCCCTCATGGTAAAATGCACCGGAAAGCGCACTTCATTTACCAAAATTCTGCTTTTCACATCAAAATACCCATTCGTATTGTTCAAAACTCTCATAACAGTTTTGGGCCCCGCAGCCTGATTCCCGAACTACGTGGGAAATGTGAAAAATGAGCCAATTTATTCTGATTGCCACGAGTCCCTTCTCGATTTCTAATATGAGCCAGGTCAAGCCCAAGTTGTGTAAATAGTTGGGAAACGTACATCTTTAAGGAGTTTCTTGAGGGCGTAAGTAAGCATAGGGAGGGACCATCCATAAATGACGTAGCATATATGGGGAGGGGGTGTTTTGTATTTTGTGATGATGTGTGACGACAGGGGGTAGGGGGTCATGTCATGCTACGAAGCCTTTGTAAAGGGGAATAACTAACATCGTTTTATTTATTTTTTTCAAAAAGATTGCCGCGACAAGGGGGAGAGAGTTACCGTCAAGCCACGTAATTGCCGGGGGAGTATTTAGAGATTTGTGACGAAATGCTACGATGGGGAGAGGGTGTTAAAAACCACTCAAAAAATACTACGTCATTTATGGATGGTCCCATAGCTGTAATAATAATTTTACACATCGATATAGACGGCGTGTTTCTCTTATAAAAAGATTGTTTGTAACCACAGCATTTTGTCGACGCATTCTAAATATTATCGACGCCTATTAACGAGGGGGCAGCCAAAGCATACTATTGTTGAGTTCACCGGTTCATGGTTACTGAACCATCTTTTATTAATGGTTGGTATAGGACCTAGTAATCTTGAGTTTATCTTTGGCTATATTCTATATTAACCCTTTTTAACAGAAATGTCTTTATTTGCAACATAAATGAAAATAAATGTGCATCTATTCGCACCGCCACAATCCAACAATCCGCCTCCTTGGTGTGCCAAATTTCACCTCATCGAAAAAGAATCTGATTGAAACGGCTTGCCTTATACTCTACTACGCCGAAAACGTTATGCGGTAGCTCGACGAAGCCGATTATTCTTTTTTACACAATAAACTAAAAAACAACTAAATTGAGTTATTTGTTTCTTTCAGGCGCAGCTTGTTGCTGCATGTTGAGATCCTTTTTCTAGGTAGCGAAATATTTTCAGTGTTGTCCACAGCAACTTTAGGTTCGATTGGTTTGTCTTCTTTCGCGTTATTGTTGACGTTCGTGTCCTCACCTGTACTACTTTTCTGCTGTTCGCGGTCGGGTGTTCTAGTTAGTCTAGTCGCGGTGCGGATGTGGGCGGTAAATGGATAGTCCGCACCGCAACCGCAAAAAATAATAAAACCGCACCGCTTACCGCAACCCAGGCCCGTAGCCAGGATTTTGTTTCGGGAGGGGCTTAAAAATTATTGCATAAATGTATTAATTCTGATGACTTGAAACAATCACTGGAAACTGAACGTAATTATGAAAAGTTCTTAGTGAAAACAATTCCAAAAATAAGACAATAGACACTAAAAACTCTAATAATATGTTGCCTGTTACAAGAAAGGCTATAGTGCATCGACGAATTAAATTTGATTATTTTTGATTTACAAGTTAGAAATTTCTCTAGTTACAAAAATGAATAGTCAAGAGCTCAAAGTATTAAGGGCTGCTTGAAAATGCTACGCTGCTTGAAAATGCTACACATTCGATACACCTTTACAATTTGTAGAAGACGCTAAATTGGAATGAGTAGAAAAATATCCAAAAACCCGTCTCATGAAACTTTACACGCATTTGCTAATCAGAAGAACGAAACCAACGTCAAGGTTGTCCCCATGAATAGGAATATATCAGTGTGAAATCAAAGTTTACCGTTGCAAAGAATGTCCGAACAAAGTGAATGTCGAAATTTGCTTCAAATCTTCTGATAAGGCAGGCGATTTGTAGATGCAGAAAATAGGTTCAACTCCTATTTTCATGATCAGGTTTCTTTCTACTATTACTAGCTCTTTGACTTCATCCGAAGTTTGCGTTAACTCGACTTTATGAAATTTTCAATTTAAATGATACTGATCATGTCGTAATCAAAACAATCCTGAAAAAAAACATGTTTTTTTCATTTGACTCTCATAGGTAATGGGTTAAAGACTATCTTCGACAACATTATCAGGCAACTCAGAATAACTATCTTTTTATCTATTTAAGTTGATTCTTTTTAGGTACTTTTTATATCATTGTACTTATGAATTAAAAATATCGTAGACTGATTTTCCTAGATCCCTAAAACTATAGTAAAAGTCAAAATGTGAAGTGAGTGCAAAAACTACTGATTTCACTACAAAGCAAGAATGCCTTAGCTCTATTGACTTTTGATAATCTTGCAAAACCGTTGTAACTTGAGAAGATTACCTAGATTAAGTAAATATTATATTTGAACATTTTGGTTTTATTTATTTATTTGAAGGTTTTATTTCGGAATTCGTGGGGTTTTGGACAATGTCAAATATATATTTCAATGATTTAATCTACTAATGGAAACTACCCAGAATTTAATCTACTGAGCGAAACTGCTCAGAATCTATTCACAAATCGAAAGAAAATTACTTAGCACTGATTACTCAATGCTTCTAATTTACATAAAATTTGGTAAATATAACATTGATGACACCACCAAAATAACTAGAGACTATACACATAGATAATAATTTCAGCATCACTTGCTTCCGACACATGGAAGAGAACACATCGCACTTGCACCTAATTTGCCGAGGCTTTCTTTTAGAGTTGTCTGTTTTAAATTACAGCAAATTATCCGTTTCCTGTAAAACTTTTGCAAAACTCTTTGCCAATTCATTAAACAAATATGAACACTAATCTGTTTAGTAATAGGTTTGTTTGTGAATAAAAATAATTAGCTCTTGATTTTTTTCAATCATCATCAAGATTGGAAGAGATGTATGATTTCTTGAAGAAAGTTGTAATGTTTGTCTGATTACATGTTTGTTTTATCACTATTTGGGAAAAAGTTTCAATTAAAGTTGTTGCACCTAACGCAACGAAGACGAAATGAGAAGATCAGAGCGCAATTCGGAAAGAACTCGTGTTGAGTGTATAGTAAAGATAGAAGAGTGATCTTGAGTCGATTTAGATTGGTTGATTTTTTCCTCTCTTTGCTCTCTTATTTAAGATTATCTCTCTCATTTTATTCCATGACGAGCAAAAACGGAACGAAAGACTGTCACATACTTAAGACATGAAATCGAAACTGTTATCCCAACTTATTGACTTATAGATCAGTCCCAACATTTTAGTCCCTCTTCGTGATTGCCTATTATTTTACCACTTTTTGCCCGGTCCACTTTTAAAAGAATTTTTTTTGCACGTTTGTCGAAGATATCACGGATTTACGGATTAACAGTGTATTAGTACGGAACGAATTACTCGTAACAATGAAATGAAGCGTTAATAAAAATGGTATTGCGTTAAAATGACGCGAAATGAAAATTCTATTCTCGGCTCAATCGTTCTCAGATAAATTGAAATACTTTTTGTGTAGCGCAGAGTAGTGTACAGAGAACAGAGTGTATAGTGTGCACTGACCTAATACAGAAATTCAAAATTGTGTGCAATTCAAAAACTTATCATTTAAAAATAACAAACTGGGTCGTGGGTCTTTTATATATTTCCTTATGTAAACAATAAAAATAATATAACGAGTTTATGTGGTTGTCCTACAGATCTCGCGCAAGCGCTTAGCCATTGCACGTGGAAACCTGTTTACGAGGCGAGGAAATATTTTTTTCCTCACCAACTATGTCTTGGGGGGGGAGTAGTTCATTTCTATCTCGCTATTGTACATTTCCGTGTCATCATCGTAGTTGCTGCCTTTATGTTCGCGAATATCTTCCTTGCTTTTCGCCCTCAATAATTGCCCTTCCAAATAGATTCCATTTCTCCCAAATGTGACATTAATCTGCGAGTAAGCGGTATCCGATCTTGTAGCGGAACATTCATTTTCTCATAGTCCATATACAGAAGGATCTTAATTATAGCATTGTCACACACAACCTTGTGCTTTAAGTTGTGCGAAATGAATGGTTTCGTCTGCACTAATTTGTTGAGCGCTAAATGCCTGCCATGGTAGAACTGGATAGAGCCGGTTTCCGAAAGTCTAATCTCTATTTACACCTTCAGGATGCGAATGATCAATAATTTTATAATCACCGCATTTGGCTGGAGCACCAATTCTTGCTTCTGCTAATCACTAATCTCGACAGATCATTACAGCTACAATTAAAGTAACAGTCTCTTGTATTCTTCAGACAAGGCACACAATATAAAAGTTACTTTTTTGTTGTTCGCTTCGCACTGGCTCGAGCAAAAGCATAAAGCACACTGAATTTCGTGACCATTGCCTTCGGTGGTTAGAAATAGCCTTCTTTAACTTTTTCTCAATAATTTGTTCAAACCAAATAAGCAACAAGTTTTGTTAAAAGTCACCGGTTTTTTAAATTTATTTTTGAAAAATTTCGGGGGGGGCTTTAGCCCCCTAGCCCCCCCTCTGGCTACGTGCCTGCCGCAACCGCATTGCATTTACCGCACCGCACCGCGCGGTAATGCGGTAAAAATCATGTATTTTAAAAATTGTGCTGAAAAATTATTCATTTGTTTTGTATAGCCATATATAGTAAAATGTTATTCTTATTTACACGAAAATTATCTTTGACGGACTCCTCAGAATGTAACATTTATGAAAATATTCAACCTTGCAAGTTTTATTAAGATGGGTAAGGGGTTTGGCGTGAAAAAACACTTTTTCACGATTTTTTTTTTAAAACTTGCGTGACGCGAAGTGATTAAAACTTTTGTACATTATAGTGTATCATTTCAATAACATGCTGTAATTTTTTCATGCAAAAATATCGACAAACGACTCGGTGACGAAGCTTTTTGCAGAACGTCTCTGGAAAAATATGATTTGCGGTGTTACCTGCCTTTCAAAAACTACTTAACCGATTTCTTTCAAACTTTGTATACAGATTCTATGTAAAAATACCTAACACCTACGTTGAAGTTTCGAGATAAATTTTCAATTAAGGCAAAAACTGTCCAAACTGTGCAAAATTTGGCATCTGGGCTAATTTTGACACTTGTCACAATATGAAGGAAGACCTTAAGGGAGACTTTGAGAAACACAAAAAAACGCAATGCCCTACACTAACTTCGAAAGCTTTACTTTCAAAGAGTTACAAAATTCTCCTAACTGAAAAATATTATTTGTTAATTTGATAGAAAATTCCTAGTTGGACGAACAATGGACACACGCGAATTCTTCCAAATTCGTTTGGTTTGATGATGATAATTACATTCTTTGGATTGTTTTTAAGTCGTATCATTAGTTCATCTCTAAGTTCTCCAAATTAATCAAAATTCACAGATGAGAATGTCATAGAAAACGATTCATAATTTCTCGATTGCCAAGATGAATCAGGAGAAATGAAGCATTTTGTAATTGGATGTGACAGTAAAATTCAATTGTTTTTCAATGATTCAAATTAATTTTTTTCTTTAAAGTATAAAATGAAAAGTTTTCAAAATATGTCGTAATGGTGCTAAATTATATTGGACACAGCTTATAAATTTTATTTCTTAGTAACAGTATGTTTTATCATATTTGAATGACCAAAATGTAAAAAAATCAAGTAGCGATAGGTCGAATACAGATTATATTCGGATTTCTTTTCAAATCATCGTCAAGTCTATGGAAATTAGAGCAATTAAATGTTTATCATGTTTCTCTATTGTAGGGTAATCAATGCTGTGCAATCTCACGATGGTCTTTGAATTGTGACGGTAAATATGAAGTGACCGTATCACCACAAAAATGACCGTTATTTCATTTCCATTTTCCCCGGATAGTGCTTCAGTTAACTATCTCTCACAGAAGCCGTGCGAGAGAGAACGCATTGAAATGACAGACAGATTGAGTACCATTTATGTTGTATTGGTATGGTAAACTAAATATTATCAGTGTATTGTATTCAGGCAGCATGCGGTGTTAATTTTTTCTCCACCTTTCAGCTTCTTTTATGCATAGGTATTTATGTGATACCGCCTGTTTGTAAATTCTACCTCGTTGTTTGTAATAAGATGACCGTCATAACCGTATTTATATTGTTAATAAAACGACGGTCAATTTCCCTTCCTCTCAATAATGATTCCAATGAGTGAGAGATTCAGAGAGAACTATCTGACTGCTGTCGATTCATTGGAATGAGAACCGTCACTCAATAAGCATCGCTTACTGCTTTAACTGCTAACCGTTTCATTCTCTTTTGTCTAGCCGGTTTGCCATCAGTACCATGATGGAGCTCAGCACTGAGGGTAATAAATAAAACTCGAACGTTCTGACCGAGAGATGTTCCTAATGATGACATTGCTAAGCATTCGTTCAGAAAATAAATCTAGTTGCATTCTCCCAAATGGTAAAAGTCATAGTTTTAATTCACTTTTTAATGCAGACTGCAGACTTTATCATTTTTTTGAAGTGCGGTTGCGGTAATACCGCGCGGTAAAAGCTCATTTCCCGCACCGCATCCGCGGGAAAAAGTGTCTCACCGCACCGCAGTTTTTGCGGTGCGGGTGCGGCAAATACCGCGCGGTTGCGGTAATTACCGCAACCGCGACGAACCCTAGTTCTAGTTTATGTCTTACTCTTAGTGGTTGCAATTGTACGCCGTCTTTTTCAGCATTCGCTTCGTTGGTGTTGTTGCTGGTTGCTGGCTTGGAGACATTAGATGAGATCGTTGTTGAATGGAGATTTGTTACTGCTTGATCCGGAGATGTTGGTTGTTAGTGGCTTAGCGTAAGATGGTTGTGTCCTGATTTTAGTCGGATTGGTTGAATTTTCCTTAACAGTTTCTGCGCAAGGTTTTCCGAATTGTAGCGTCTTCGTGCAGAACTGGCACGTAGGAATTCACTCTAGGTACGTGACCACTGACCAGTGATAGTGATGTCTGATGAATGGGAACATCATCGTTTGATAACACTGTGACGGTTATGTTTGACTTGGCTACACGCATTCTCACCACATGAACACCGTTAGAAATGCCTGGGAAAAAGTTCTTTCATGTATCGTGTGTAACGGAGCTACTTCTCCGAATTTTTGTAAGTATTTTTTAATCACGCTGTCAGGGGTACGCGGAGCCAAATCATGGACGCAAACTTCTACAGTATCGATTACGATGTATACGGGAATGCTATATTTAACATTATCGCATTCGGCGATGTTCTGCATGTTGTTTACCTTAATGAATAACTCAGCTTGGTTAATGTTCGACGGGGCTGGTTTTTGCTGGGCACCGACACTCATCACTAAATCGCACAATAGGTAGAGGCTATTGTTATATGCATTGCCTGTGCGATAGGCACCGATCGAAATTGACTCGCTAACTGGAAGAACGACCACTTTGTTTTCAACAGATGGAGATGGCTTTTGGTCACGGTTTTAGCCAATATTATTTTATTTGGTCTATCGCCTACGTTTCGAAGGTCTACGCCTTCATCTTCAGGGCAAAAAACGGTTACAATAATATCATAGTCAAGTGATTTTGAACATTGAATCTCAAAACGCAACACGTTACTCTACAATAAAGGAACCCCGCGCACATCACTAGCAGACTGAGCAATTGACTGTTACACTTGTGCGGGACGATTTTTAGCTTCTGCCTAGAGCGAGATGTGAAGACAAACTGCCGAAAAAGTTTTAATTATATTGATCATGGACGCCTTCGTATGATGTGTCACACGAATCATTTTTCATGATCAAAATAGACATGAACACTAGAGTGGGACATGGTTATATGAAAAAAATTAAATTTTGCTCCGAGTAACTTTTTGGGTCCCATTTAGCTCCCTGAATAACTCTGCAAATTTTTAGTTCGATCGGTGAAACTATATTTTTGCGCACACGGTTTAAAGTTTACATGGGATTTCGCATGGGGAAAACATCTTTTGCAAATTAATTCTTCCAAGAGTCGCCCGTTACCTCCTAAAAATAAATAGATGTCTGTTTTTTACAGGAAATTTGTCAAGGAAACAAAATCTAGAAGATCACGAAACGATCTGATGCTTCTGGAAAAAGTTATTAAGCAAAAACCGATTGATGCCCTGAAGATTAATGAAAATTTTACTTTTCATAGCATCACTGCTGCTGACGGTCGAATTATATACACAATCTGTAATTCTCTCTTGTTATGTACAAAAGAAGACTCAATTTATCCCTTAAAACTTTTGCGAAGTGGCCAAACAGTATAGATAAATGATTTAGATACATTAAGAGAAGATCAAAGCAAATTTGCATATAACCAACAGCAGCGGTGCTAGAAAAAATGAATATTTTATCAATCGTCAGAGCATCAATTGGTTTCAGCTTAATAACTTTTTTCTCAAGCGTCAGATCGTTTCGTAGTTTTCGAGACTTTGTTTCTTTGTTAAATTTCATACAAAAGCCATATAACGGTTTATTTGTAGGAAGCAATAGGCGACTCCTGGAGGAATTATTTTGTGAAAGGTAATTTTCCCATATAAAATTCCATGTAAACTTTGAACAGTGGGCGCAAAAATATAGTTTCAGGGATCAAGCTAAGAATTTGCACAGATGTTCTGGGGCCCAAATGGAGCTGGAATCTATTTTTTGTCCCACCCTAATGAACACATGAAAGAACCTCATCAGCTCCCAATGGTATTTTTTCGCCAAAAGCGCGCGCAAAAAATGTTCAAGCGAAAACAGTAAAGCGTACAGCAATGTTGTCTTCTGGGATGTATTATGATGATCCAAGACCTTCATTTTGGCGATTAAACCCCCTTGAAGTTAGATATTTGTAACAATTTTGCTCAAAGTTCGAAAAACAAAATAAAACATTAAAAAACTTGTTTTTGCGAACATTAATACAAGCATTGACCAGGATTGTTGCTTGAAGTTTGTTGTCTTGTTGTCTTACCAGCGTTGCCATTTTGGATATAGTAAACAAGCAGGATGCTACAGCTCAAATTACCAATATTCTAACGTAGCCTTATTTCTACTTCAGATGTGCATGTAGGGCAGTCTTCAAGCATAGTCCACGATTTATGCAGGAAAATGTAAAATATTGAGCTATTACAGTGCATACTAAGGAACTTTGCATCGTCATTTACAGCAAGAGCACTCTTTTTGATGCTTAGGATATATTGGAAATGTTTGAATGATATGAAATATGTATGCCGAGTATTATTTAAAAATGAGATACATAACGATCCAATCATCAGCAATAAATTGGCAAGCATCAACAATGCTAGTGGAAAGCTTGGTTGCATTGTAAATGCGGAAATAGGGTTTTATACAATGCTAGTGTTAATTCATAACCAATATAGTGCCCTGACTCAATACTTATATACTATGGAGCTTTGACGCATCGGTTTCTCGAATAAGAAACCAGCAATTGTTTTTCGTTTCTTCATTTGAAAACTATTGGTATAGTCTTCTCATGGTTTTCAATTGCTATTCAGAGTACTCACCATTTTTATCGCTTTCGTTCTCAAGATTTTCCGCGAAAACGCGTCAAATGTGACTACAGGAAATACAAAGACATGTTCATAGAAAAACGTAAAAAAATTAGGAAGAATGAACAAGTTGAACATAAGATTTCATTGGAAGCAGGTAAGAACATATATATTTTTGACGAGTTACCCAAGAAGCCACAAACTACAGAACAAACCGAATTCCATGTCTTCCTTAGGATAAAACTGCGGAATTTATGGACCATATAAAATTGCATATTAAATTTTCCAAGAAATATTTTTTTCGACGATAAAAACAGTGTGATGAGACATTTATTATCTCCCTCTCTCTCTCTCTCTCTCTCTCTCTCTCTCTCTCTCTTCGGATATTTTAAAGGTACCCGGGGTTTTTCGGACCTACCTTAGAAAATCGCCCATTAAGGTGGATAAGTGTGAAAGAAATTATCGGTTAAAGGTCCTAATTGTTAGTTTGAAACCTCAGCTACATGTTGGATTCATAACATTTTATTTGTGCCACTCCATGGCAGCGCAAGGCGTCGATTTGAAAAACTGTACGTTTTTCCATCCTTTTACAATGTTTGGGTAATGCGGACCTCCCTACGGGGCAATTCAGACAGTATTATTTCTTATTTTACGTATTATTTTTTATTTTTACCTATGAAATATTTATTGGAGTCCTTAAAAAGCAAAAAAAAATGCGTTACAAAAACCTAACCTGGTTATACACAGCAGTCGATTGGCGCATCATGCATTTTCTCCGCTGTGGCGTGTAAAATCGTGTGCATAGCCGCAAGACGCTGAACGGTGGTTGATGGAATAGGGGGTCCAAATAACCCCGTACGCTCATTTCGAACAAAAGTGGTGAGCGTTTTGAAAATATGTGTTTTCAACCCAAAAAATCATTCTATAAAATTGGAGCCTCAAGATTACCAAAACACTTTTATTTGTTGCTTTGATCAAGGTTTAACCATTATAACGATTTTTGTTTTGAGGATGGCAAAAAAACGAAGCATGTAGTTGTAGAATCTCCTTTCCAAAAACTGCAGAGAGAGATCTGCCAAAATTAATGTTTCAAAATGGCGCTTTCATTAATATGCACGACAGTCGGAAAGTCTTACGATTTTCTGAGAAATCGAGGGGGTCTGTATTACCCCCACGGTCTTAATAGCCCCGGGTTCCCATGTGCATTTTCAATAATAGCATTTCGAAACAGGTAATCTTAGTTTTTAAATGACATATTTGGGCACATTCACATTGTTTCATTCAAAATTCAATAGAGATATGAAAAGTTTTCGTCTTCAAACATCCATATTACCTAGTTTGAGATATCCGAGTGTTTCATTAATTATAGTATATATAAACGCTCATATGGACACTTGCAATTTTAAAAGAAACGCCAACAACATCCTTGTAAATATCTTTCCTTCCTGCACGTAGTATTTTCGCCCGGAGTACTTTGAGTAGCACAGCGGATGTAACGTGTTCGAGAAGCATATCAACTAAGCAATACGAAAAAAGGTTAGACTAAATTATAAAACCTGATTACTTCCTTGCTAAAATAAGTCTGAACAGATTTGTGAATCAGCATCGAAAGACGGGATGGATGTAGGGAATCCTCGTTACCAATTGCACCAAAGACCAACGCCACGTTTCGTTCACCCTCCTATCCTGTCCGGAAGCCCTTCGGAACCTGTCTCTGCGAGGGGTTCTGCAGCTGTGTACGCGTGGTTTTCGATCGAAATATACGGTGCACGTTTATTATACCTCTTACAAATATCATTTACACTGATTATCCTCTGCTAAGGCTTCTAAAAAACAGCGAGAGGTGGTACTTGTGTGCCATCCCACGAATCACTTGTGTAGGACTGGACGTGATGGAGAGTTACTGCTCGGTGCGGGCTTTTGCGGTGAGATGATTTTTCCTCCCTGATAACGAACATTTTTTTGTGTTTGGGGGAAGAAATCCAAATCTCTTGCTCGTTTGAGGAATTTGCATGGATTTCGAGTGTCAGGGTTGGAGTTGCGTGACTGTGTGACTGGATTTGGTTGGCAGTGCAGCACCGGTGCAGGGAGTTCATCACTGACCAGAAGTACCTCTCGTGACTGTACACGGGCAGGAAGCGTGAACCACAATTGCGGTTCGGCTCGAGAGATCATCAACGCTCGAGTGATTCTGGTCTTTTTTAGTTCACTTTTATAGAACAAGTCTTTTCTTGATGGAGGGAAGGTGAACTCTGTCGGCGAGCTGAGATTAGTTTTTCTCTCCGTCGGGATACGGTTCGTGAAAGCCGAGGCTTAGTGACAATCTGTGCCGATCATCAAAGGCAGGTTTACGAAACAATTTCCCCCTCTGATATTTTTTATTGATTATAATGAAACCATTTATAGCAGTGAAATTGACGATGTAAATCATTTTGGATTACATTTTTGGCACAATTTGACTTCGTATAAATTCAGTCAGACGACAGCATCGTCAATTTCGAAACGTTCATTTTTAAAAAACAAATCATTCTTCCACTGATACGATGTTCGACTCCATCCGGCTCTTACAATCTGCTTGACTTTTCTCATTTAATCCACCATTATTGAAATTCACCAATCTTTCATTGCATCTCAGAAGTTCTGACATCGTCGTCGCCAGTTGCGCTACTGTTTTTGATGGGTTTCACCGGGGGAGTCCTCCCACAGGGCAGCAATGGTTGTGCTATGGCTAAACCACACGATATGAAATATGTCAGAATTTTTCTCCGTTTTGCACTACCCACTGTCATTCGACGTTTCTGCTAAGGTGATGGACGAAAACCGGTTCAAGCTCCAAGAAGAGACCCTCGTCTAACTTCTAGCTTGATTAGTTTTCTCCGGGTTGTGACATTTTTCTAGGAACCCTACGGCGAAGAAGGGTGGCGGATCAAACGTGACGTTATTGGCGATGACAATTCGAAAGGGGCTATTCGGTATCCGTTCACGTATGTCACTGTTTATCGTGATTCCATAAACGTTGCCTATACATATAAACTATGCCACAGGAAAGTGTTTTGAAACACAGCCAATGCCGCTAGCTCACTACGCCCTTTGTTTGTATGGGCAAACGCTGAAGGGTATAAAGTACAGAAGCTGATCTCCCGCTGGTTTCAGATCAGAAACATCACCCAGAATGCTTTTTATAAGCCGTACAAGTAAACCACGAATTGCCACCCTGCCATTCTGGGTAATGACACCGCACAGCTGTAGTTGAAGTGGTTGGGAGCTACTTGATTTGAACTATATGAATTATATTGAATAATCTTGGAATGCTATCGAAAACAACCGTAACCACGGAATAGAATTTGCATCCGAATTTGCTTGACAAAATATGCTAATTAGGAAAAATACAGAAAATGAATAAAAAAGGTTGCAATTGATGGTGTACGTTTGAGTGCTGAATTGAATAGCGCAATAAGATTTTGTATACAAGGTTCTCGTTCTCAAGTGATGTGCTTTTAAAGTAGAGAGTGTCTTCGTAGAAGTTTAATCAAATATAGCACGTGAAAAATATTTTTAATAGTAAATGTAATTTCTAGCGGAGTTAACTGCTCAAAATAATTATTAGCAGACTCTGTGTCTTCATTGGGGGAGAGTGAGGACTATCCGCCCAGCAAAATAATGAATTTTTGAAAACTCAATCGGCCCACTCCTGAGTCGATTCCTAGTCCCACCAGGAGTACTTGCACTAAATTTGAACAAATCTGACAAGTTTAGCTACCGGACCAACGTGCTTGGAGTTTGCATGGGATTTTTCGACAATTTACATGTAGAAAACCCACTAACACGCATTTTCGCCGCTAGGTGGCACTGTATGCATCCTATTGTCCCTGTAAGTGAAAATAGGATAGATGAGTTGATTGTCTATAACTTTATTCAAGACTGCTAGTCAATCCGACTTTGTTGAAAGAAGTTATTAAACTTTTAACGAAGTGACGTCTGAGTCAGTTTTGCATGAGGCCTAGCAGTGAATGGTTGTGTATCAGTACTCGATTCTCAAGAACTACACATTTTGGACACTTGATCCTTGGGGATATTTGATTTCCTGGCCATGCCTTTCAATATATACGCACAAAGTTATTACAATATAAAAGGAAAATGAAATATTTGGTCGTTTATGATACTTAAAAAACAAATCTGATGTATTAAATTTGGTTTGGGAAGTATGTATAATATTTTAGAAAATATGTGTTTTAATTCATCTCGAAGATGTTTTCACAAATTTTTTGAACGGTTGTATGAGATCGTCGAACTAATTATTTTTGAATATTTCAAGTACGATTACTTTCTAAGGGCTTTTGCCTAGTTAGTTTTTCGAATAAAAAGTTTCACTGCACATACAAAAAAATTTGCATCGGAACAATCTTTGACTTAATGCAACAGGCATTAAGAGCTGTCGAACAGTGATGTCGACAAGTTAAACTATCAGTTAACTCAAGCAAAACTTCAATGGTTCTTTTCACGAAGAAGCGAATAACAACCGGGGTTTGTCCCTTGCAGTTCTTTGATTCTGAGCTACTGTGTGCAGATCAAGTCAAATACGTTGGAGTCATTTTGGATTCCAAACTGAATTGGTCTGCTCACATTGAGTTCAGAGTCAAGAAAGCGTGAATGGCCTTCGGGCAGTGCAGACGAACTTTTGGAAAGACCTGGAGTCTCAAACCTAAATACATCTATTGGATTTACACGACAAGTGTACGTCCAATACTGTCATACGGATGCCTTGTGTGGTGGCAGAGGGTAGAGGTGGTGACAGTCCAGCCAAAGCTAAACCATCTGCTAAAAATGATGCTCATGGCGTTGACTGGTGCTTTCACCACGACTCCGACTGCTGCTCTTGAGGCACTTCTGAATATCAAACCATTACACATACACCTCAAACAAGAAGCACTATAATGTGCATACAGACTGCAGGTTACTGGGATTTGGAACAATAATCATGTTGATCTTGCTACCAGTCATACATGATTGTGGTGGTTACATGGGGTGAAGATATTCTTGCTCCCAGCGATATTATACTCACTTGTAGTTTTCCTTACAGGACATTCCATGTGAAGATTCCCTCTCGAGAGGAGTGGTTGTCTGGCTTTATGGAAAGACAACAACAAACGCAAGTGATCTGTTACACTGACGGTTCTCTGATGGAGGGACGTGCTGGTGCTGGTGTCTACTGTCGTGAAATGAGATTGGAACAATCTCACTCACTAGGTAGATACTGTACTGTATTCCAAGCAGAAATCTTTGCGATTATGTGCGGGGTTCAATCGGCCCTTCAACTGAGTTTGTCCGGCAGAGTTATAAACTTCTGCTCCGATAGTCAGGCTGTAATCAAGTCCCTTAGCTCAGACAAATCCCGGTCCAAGCTAGTGATCGCGTGCCGAACCCAAATCAAAGAACTAAGCATTGTCAACACTATCTACCTTGTCTGGGTGCCCGGTTATTGCGGTATTACTCAGTTCAGCGATTGACTTCGTTGGTTTTGAGCCCGCGCTGCCAATTTCGACAAGGATAGGTGGTTGAACATTCGTATCTATAGGTCATAGTGTGCTTTGTTTCTTTAGCCCTAGTAGGCGGGGATCAAGTTACCATACGTTTTTGCAAAAAGCCTCGGGAACTGCTGTAATACAAGTTATGGGTAGATTCCCCATTCAAGAAGTGGTTGAACGCTCATACGAGCACTTCATGATCGCCAAAATAAACGGAGTCTTCGTATGTAGCTGTTATTCTCCTCCAAGGTGGACAGTACAGCAGTTCATCCTAATGCTGGAGCAGTTAACCGAGCAGTTGATCGGTCGGAAGTCAATAGTCATTGGAGATGACCTGGGCTGTGGAGTGGGGCAGTAGAGTAACCTACACAAGGAGGTGTATCCTGCAGGAAGCTCTGCCGAAACTAGGCGTACGATTGTGCAATGAAGGTTCTGTTAGCACATTACAGAGAGACGGGAGGGAGTGGGGTTAAAGTGGAAGGCAAAACCCTTCAACGAAAACCTCTTCGTTTAGGCACTTCGGCCGAACGGCGGGACCGAGAACGTGGATGCGGCTGCTGTGAAAACTGGAGCTACGCAAAATATGGCGTCCAGCTTATTGGTGGAACGAAATGCGTAGCACGCTACGCGCTGCTTGTCTCAGAGCCAGAAGGCATGCTCAGAGAGCAATATCGGAGTCAGTTAGAGAAGAGCACAAGACAGCGCTTAGGGAAGCTGGGGCCGCTTTAAAACGGGAGATCACACTCAGCAAGTCAGATTGTCACAAGGAGCTGTGCCGAGAAGTGAACGCCAATCACTGGGGCGATGTGTACCGAGTTGTGATGGCGAAAACGAAGGGCTCGGCGACGCCAGCCGAAATGTGCCAGAGTAAGCTCGGGGGTCTTTTCCCGAAGCACGATCCAACTATCTGGCCACCAACACCGTACGGCGAAGAAGAAGGAGCAGATACGAATCGGCAAGTGACTAACGACGAAGTCGTAGAAGCATCGAAGCGCCTGAAATCAACGAAACGGTCCGGATGGAATACTAAACGTGGTGCTGAAGACTGCGATCCCAAACATGTTCAGGATGGTGTTGCAGATGTGTCTAAGTGAAGGCGACTTCTCCGAAATGTGGAAGGTCCAGAAGCTGATGTTGCTGCCGAGATCATGAAAGCCACCGGGCGATCCGGCCTCGTACAAGCCCATATCTCTACTGGATACACTCGGAAAACTACTGGAAAGGATCATCCTTAACAGGTTGACGAAATGCACGGAAGGTGAGCGTGGACTGTCCAAGATACAGTTCGGATTCTGCAAAAGAGAATCGACAGTGAATATAATTCGGACAGTGTTCGAGAATGCTGAGAAGGCAACTAAAGAGAAGCGAAGAGGAGATCGATACTGCGTTGTGATCACTATAGATGTGAAGACATTTAACAGCGCCAGCTGGGGCGCCATGGCTGCAGCGCTGCACAGAACACAGGGTACCCGAGTATCTATGCCAGATCCTGAAGAGTTACTTCCTGAGCAGAGCGGGCGTTCCTCAGAGCTCCATTTTCGGTTCAACTTTTTGGAACGGGATACCAGGAAAGTGAAAATCGTGGGTTTCGCGGACGACGTGTCACTAACGGTTGTGGGTTGAACAAGTGGAGAAGTGGAGGTGTCGGTGCCGAAGACAATATACATGGCTGCAAATAGCTCACAACAAGCCGGAGGTGTTGATGGTCAGCAATTTCAAATCAGTTCGTCAAGGGGGGGAAATTGTTTGTGTGTGTACCCCCCCAAACACCCACCTCCGCGTACCTAAGTGATTTAGCAGGAAGACAACATTGAACTAATGCTGATTAAGCTAATTAATTTTTTTTGTTTCAAGTGTTTCAGCGTCGACTCGTAGCTCATAAAGTTCGTCAATGTATATATGTGCAAGGCGCACTAAGAATAATTACACATAACTGCACAATTATGTTGAACATAGCCAGCCATGGAATCTTAATTTGGATGAATAAGAGTGGCACAATTAGGTTTTACACCAACCGACATAACCCCACAAAATGAGCCGGATGAACTTCGTTTGACAATTCTCGGCGGTTTGTTTACATAGGAGTTACTTGAGTTCGAATGTGACAGATGAGCACCCATTGCACTCGAACTCACGCAACTGACAAAGTAAACAAACCACCGACAATTAGGCAATCCATGAGACGTTTCTGATCAGCTGATTATGTTTTGTTTACTTTTTCTGACGTTACTCCGAGGGGTGCGACGTCCGACAATATCGTTGATTCGATCCAACATTAACCGAATCGGGCTAACGCAATACATTTGTCGGACGAGTTTTTCTGTTCGCAGGAGTAGACTTCTTGACAGAACCCACCGCTGAATTGTCAAACAAACGTCTAATGGATTGCCTAATTGGTCACCATGACGCCATGTATTAAATGTCATCTTGATTACATTTGAACTTAGAGATTATTCGAATTCTCAATGTGAAGCATATGAAATTTATTGGGAATCATGTTTTTAGAAGTATAAATGTTCTCTAGAGCGCCTTACAATTAAATTGTGCTATTCCCTAATGTGCGAAAATGTATATGAAAGATCTAATAAGTGAACTATTTTTTATCAATTACTTCTAGTGTTCTCTGAATCGTTAAGTAATTTTGCGGTAAAATTTCTTGGTAATTTATTTTTGGCACTAAGCTTATTTAATTGAAATTCAAATTTAAGTCCAAACTGTAAACAAAAGGACCAGCACTTGTCAAATTTGTGAGGTTAAGGCATTAATTAATTCATCATGAGTTCGTTCGTGTCGTCATGTTGTAGAACTCAATTGCACCACTGATTGGGTTAAAATAGATTGTTATAATATGATTCAAGCCCAATCCCGAAATATATGGAACAACCTACGCAGAACAGGAAGCCACATACTACCTGGCGTCCACTATCGCATCCAAATTAAGAAATACTAATGTGTAGGTTAGAATTTGAAAGTGAGTTGTAATGTCAGGGCACCCAAAGCGGTTTTCGTGTCTACTCTAGCGATAACCTTCAAAGCAAAATCTTTACTATCAAACGCATAACGCACCGCACAACCTTTCCCACCAGCAAACTCGATGATCTAATTTCAATAACGCAACGTTGCAATCAATTCCTGTAGGATCATTAATAAAAAAACAGCATCCATAATTGATTATCACCAGCCTGCTAGGAGGAGGCCGTAAAAAACGGCTCCGAAAATTACCATCACGTGACAAAAGCCTGCAGCTGCGGTGTTTCCTCTGCCTAATCATCGTTATGCTCAATCATAGTTGCGACCCAGTCATTGTGGCACATGCACATAATCACACCGGCACCGGTCGGGAGAAAAACACTTCAGCCCGTAGCCGAGGCTGTTCTCTAAAATATTTGCCTAATAAAAATCATTAAATCTATGCGTACAAGGTTTCACTTGATTTTGGCCCCCTTTCCGACAGTCGATATTCCCTCCTGCATTGCCGCGTACATTCCGGAAAACCACAAGAAACAATTTTTATGCAATGTCACTACTGTTTGCATGTGTTTTTGAGCCCGGGCGCTTAGGAAAATCATTTTTTACCCCGCATGGGTCGGAAAAAAGTGCAGTTGAGTGGTTTCCCTTGGTTGGATTCTGCTACATATTTTCGATTCGCCGCCCGGTCGGGTCTGGGAATGATAGCAACACGGGGTGGATGGCGATGGCGGTTGAATGTCGTTTCATGTCGGGAAGCGTTTTTCCTGTGCTACCGAAGGACCGCATCAAATGGCCCACTCGTGAACGGTTATTAATGATTTGATGAGGGAGAGCTTGCTTGGCCTATCCTGGTCGCTATCTTTTTAGTTGATGTGAAAAAAGCAGTTGAAATTATTGCTTGTAAGCGATGCGGATTCAGTTTGTCATGCAATCTTGAAATAATCGTGGTTTTAGCATGGGCTCATGCTGAGGAGTAGCATGGCAAATGAGTGCCGAACGTGTAGATTTTTGTCTTAGTAAAGGGGAATTTCATTACAAAATTTTGAAATAAGATATTTAATTTTTGGTTGTTTGAACAGCACAGGGTGTTTGATTCATGATTGAGAATCTACCGAGAAGTGATGAAGGATTAAATCTCAACATTTTTTTTCTGTAAATAACCTGAATGACTTGAAATGAATCTAACTCAAAATGCATAGTTTGTATTTCCGATCTTTTTGCATAGATTTGAAGGTTGCAAAAGTTTTCAACGAAGTAAAGCCCTCGTATCTATCATATAATGGAAATAGGTAAACTTTTAGGGTTGAAGTAATCAAAAGATAATATTTTGAAAGAGTTTTGCTTAATTTTGTCAAAATAACAAGTTATGACCACAAAAATAATTATTATCCAAAAGATGAGTTTGAAACATAATTTGTTTTGGACATCATATTCCTACACTATGCTGTATATCTCCTTAGTGGAGCAAAATTTGGAAAAAGTCATTTTTTCTCCATTAAGGAGAAATCTAATCTTTGCGCATAAGAGCACGAAACCTATGACTACATTAGTTATGGGATTTGCGTTCCGACACTAACTTATCAGAATCCGACACTAACTTAGTGACAGGACTAAGCTAGCGCCGGATAGACGCTAGCTCCAAAAAACGAAAACACTGTGAATAGCGTCAGTGTATCCTTACTAACACCCCTGTAACTCCAGAAGCAAAAGTCAGAACCGAATGAAATTCAGCAGCAGTCATTGGTATTACTGTATCTTTCATTTGAAATCAAGTTTGTAAAAATCGGTAGAGAATTCGTTGGGGAATGGGTGTGATATTAGCTTAGGAACTTGGTGGGTTCCCCGGGAGCGTCATGAACCGTCATAGGTGGCCAATGTGGTCAAAGCTGCTTTGACTGATCATTAGTGATCCAGACCCGCAAATTCGAGTAATGTTACATCAATTTTAATATGTTTTACATCATTTTAACATCATGGTGGTACCAGTTTATATGGGAATTTGCTGTGTGACCGCACTCTTCAACCCGTAACTCCGGAACCGGAAGTCGGATCAACTAAAAATTCAATAGCAGCATATGGGAGCGTTATACCTTTCAGATGAAACTAAGTTTGCGAAAATCGGTTCAGCCATCTCTGAGAAAATTGTGTGAGTTTAAATGACACACACACATACACACACATACAGACATTTGCCGATCTCGACGAACTGAATCGAATGGTGTATGACACTCGGCCCTCCGGACCTCGGTTAAAAAGTCGATTTTTGCAGTGATTGCATAGCCTTTCTTTATATGAGAAAGGCAAAACAGTTTGTAGGAGGCGGTGAACTTTTGATTGAAAATACCGAAGCCAGTGGACCCTTCGAGGTTTGATCCATCAGTATAAAACATCTCAGAGCAGTCGGCTTCTCGAAATTTATTATAAAAAATGTTTGGAACCACTTGCGGGCGTATGTGGTCCGGAATTCCACAAATCTCGTCTTTCATGGATCTGTCGAAGAAAACAGTAGATTCCGAAGTATTTATGAAATGCACACGGGTGGGATTGTAAAAAGAAGGATTAATATTCTGCGCCATGTAGTCAAAGTACAGCGACATGAAACGGGTCTGAGAATTGAGGCGATACGCAAACAATGATACTGAATTCTTTCGAGTTTGATGAAATGTATGTTCGCAGCGGAACGAAAGCAGAAGTATGCGTATTAGCCTGGCTATTTTTGCAACATCTCTCGATCTTGAAGAGCTCCGTGCTGAAAAAGTTTCCTTTCAGCCTAAAAAAATCACCTGTAAAATTTGAAGCCGATCCAAGTAAAATTAATGGACCCGAAAATGGATTGAAGTAAACCAAAGGTATTTTTTAGAAATTTTGCATTTTTTCGCTTTTTTCTTATATAAATCATTTCGAAACTGTTAAAATAATATAAAATTGCATATATAATATTTTTATTATTGCGAGAAGTAAATTACAAATTTAAATTTATTGCGAGAAGTAAATTACAAATTTAAATTTAGCGTGGGGTCGATTATTCCTGACCAGGGGGGTGGCATCCCTATGTTGATGTACAGACGTCGACAGTAGTCATCATATGGTGGACCCAACCACTTCTAGGCCCATACCTCTTATGCTCTTGCATCGGTTTGTTTTAAACAAAGAGAGATGTTTATCGTTATTTATTGTTTATTTGTTGTATCTTCACCAACAGAGCCCTTGGTCCCAACGGTGGTTGTTTAAACTAATTGCATTTCAGATTAGATATTTTAGATTTAATCGAAAAAAAAGTTAAAGGTACACTTGAGCCTGGTAACAGCGCTCTGGCGATCACAGTTGGTTCTCCTGAGCGGAACTCGCAGAAGAGAGTTATTGCGTAGAGTTCGAACGCGGGCTTGAATATCCAGACGTCCAAGGATTGGATGGCAATCCATCCTGGCAGACAGTAAGTCCGAGACGAACAGGGCTCGAGAGCAGTACCACGGATGCCTAAAGTGTCGAGCTGTATTAACTGACACCGGTTGTCATAGATCGGCAGGTACAAAGCGTATGAACCGGCGTTGGACAGCTTCGATTCTGTTAACGTCATTTTGGTAGTGCGGATTTCAAACAACATAACAATATTCTGGTGTTGAGCGAACCAACGCGCAATAGAGTGATTTTAAACAGTATACGTCCTTAAAGTTTTTCGCTATTCGGAAAATGAGCCCAAACTGTCTTGATGCCTTATCCACGATGTACGAAGTAGCTGGTTTGAACGTTAGTGGCGAATTCATGATGACTCCGAGATCCTTGACGTAAGAATGTCTTGGAATTCTCGAGCCGAAGAAATGGTAGTTAAACTGACTGGCGTGAATGTAACGATGAAGCATTTACTCGGGTTTAAAATTCCATCGGCAAAAGAAAAGCGGGTTCCTTGTAATGTGATATTGGCGTCATTAAAGTAGTGGAGGAATGTTACTGGACTGAGATGGCTTCCTTATGGGATGCCGTATGTAGCGAAGAATGGTGCAGATAGACAGTCCTTAATGCTGAATTGGAGTTGCCTTCCATGGAACGAGTAGGAACGAAGTCAGCGCAGGAGTTGTCCATGAATACCTAGTTTATCCAGCTTTACTATTGCGATATCATGATTGATTTTGTCGAAGGCTGTAGATAGATCCTTGTAATTAGCATCGGTTTGCAATCCGTCAGCAAATCCATCGAGTACATATGTTGTGAACGAGAGCTGGTTGGTCGTTGTCGACTGTTTAGGCATTAAACCGTTTTGGTCGTCTGCAATGTAGTGTTTGTAGTGAAAGAAAATAGGATCTAAACATCCAGTTAGCATTGTTTTGATACTGCACTTGAACACGAGATTCCCCGATAATTATCAATATTCGATTTGTTTCCTTCTTATGCGAACTGGAAACATATGCGCTGCTTTACAGCAGGAAAGGAAAAAAAGAACTGTAAAGACCTGAGCGATAGTTTGACCTATTAACAGAAGCTGTAGTTGTGCTGGTTCACGCTTCCTAGAAAATACAACTACCTCGGTTTTCTCCGTGGAGAGTCCAACACCCAGCTTAACTGCCCAAGCAGACAAATTGTCCAAGGTATTCTGTCATGGTCCTTTTAGATCGACGACTTTGGGTCCCGTAACAGAAACCACGCCATTGTCTGCCAGTTGCCTTAACGTGTAGGAATTGTCAAGACATTCATCAATGTCGTTGACATAGAAATTGTATAACAGGGGACTTTGGCATGAGTCCTGGGGAAGGCCCATGTGACTAAATCGTGATGTCGATAAGTCACCATGCGAAAAATGCATGTGCTTTTCTGACAACAAGTTTAGTAAAAAGTTGTTTGAAGTCGCTGAAAGACCATGCTGGTGCAGCTTCTCTGAAAGAATGTCAAGAATATCTAAGAACACTGATGCCATTTGCTTCGACCCAATTTTCGAGGCGGGATAGGATCATTTTTTCGCATCGGTCGATACGAATTGTGGTCGGAGGTTGGTTTTCCTGGTTTTTGGATGGCGATGACCTTCACTTGTCTCCAATCGTGTGGGACAATGATAGCCTCAAGAAACTTCTCTTGGCAGAGTCTGGCAGATTCTTCAACAAGTTGAATTTGATTCTGTCTGGCCCTGGAGCTTTATTGTTACATGACAAGACAGCAAGTGAGAACTCCACCATCGAAAAAGGTGTTTCGTTTGTGTTATCGCGAGGGAGCGCGGCACGGTAAATCTTCTGTGCCGAGGCGAAATCCGGACAAACCTTCTTGGCGAAATCGAATATCCATCGGTTTGAATATTTCGCGCTCTCGTTACTAGTGTTTCGGTTTCGCAAACGCCGGGCCGTGCCCTAAGGAGTGCTCATTGATGTTTCTCTCGTTAGTCCGTCAATGACCCGGCGCCAGTAGCTACGTTTCTTGGCTTTCATCAAACTGTTCATTCGCGTTTCAAACGTCACGTCCACTATGCCCGAGAGTTTGATAATTGCAGTGCTGTGATTATTCTCGAACTAAAACGTAGGAACACTTGGGATTTTTGATGTTCCGGGAAGTGCTGGGAACTCCTTCTCTGAGCTTAATGCTCCGAGACCAGGAGCTACTTGCTTCGGTTTGGTTGCAACACTTCCAATAGATGTCACGTATTGGTTCCTGTTAGATCGGTGGATATTTGTTGCCATTTGTGGTTTGGCATAAGATAACGGTGCACTGTTTACGGTTATAGTAGGCGGGCTTTTCTTAGCTGTTTTTGCACAATGTTGTCTTTTAGTAGAATTTGCGGTTATCAATATAAAATGGGTACCATAACCATAGTGTTGTCTGACGAAACGTCCCATTTTCGGTTGATCCGCATAAATTGATTACGTATGCAGGAGGTTTGTACGGAAGCATTCGCACCACAAGAACAACGTTAGCGACACTCGTGAAAATGCGAAATATCTCCGTATCTTGACAAAAAATTGTTATTCACGATGTCAGGGGTGTGTGGAGATAATTCATCTAAGCGCACCTCTATAGAGTGCTTGCCAATATATACGGGGATAATGTTGTTTACGTTGCAGCTTTCATTAATGTGCTGCATGTCGTTTCGAACGACGAATGATTGTGCTTCTTGATGTTGGATATGGTGCATTTGCAGAGCGTTAACTTCTCTTAGATTGAGCACCATCTGTACATTTAGTAATTGTTTCGTTGCCCGAGCAGCTAGTCTTAAAGGACATATCCAAAAATTAATAGCAACACAATTCGTCTACAGTGGGGTGTATCTATAGTGAAACGAATTTTTGCTTCTAGGCGAGATGAGAAGGTAGACTGATTTTAATTAACCGATGATTAAAATTATTCCCCTAAAATGCATTGTTTTTTATTCATTTCGTTTATTTGATAGGCACAAATGCGTTAGCTTGGCGGTGCCAAATTCTTTTGTTTTTACATTTTGGATATTTTAAAACTAGGAGGTTACAATGTTGAAATATTTTTTTTTAAAAGAGAAAATTTTTACAGCTATCTTAAGACTAGAAATAAGATTCTATATACAAGAGAGGGGGCAAAAGATTTTTTTATGAAAAATTTTAAAACAAGGAATTCAATAGTAATAATTTTTTAGGAAATATTTACAGTTATCTTAAAACTAACAATATAGTTTGGTACACAAAAGGAGGAACAAATATTTATGAGAAATTTCACAGGTGCTTTAAAACTAGGGATACAATTCTATTTACAAGATGGGGGACAATAGTTTTAACAAAGAGGTAAAATTACAACTATCTTAAAACTAGGAATACGGAATACAAATTTAAACTTTTTTAGCGGAGACTTATGCTTGGTCAAGATAGTCTCCTCAAATAGCGTGAGAATAATTTTCCGGATAAAATTTATTTGATATTTGAGATATTTGATAATATTTTAATTTCGTGGAAATCAATAAAAGCGTCAAAATATACACTTAATTTCCAAGAAAAGCGCAAAAGGAGTGCGATAGACTTGTTCTTTCGTGTTTAGGAATAGTGACAGCAAAGCAGTGAGTGCAAAAAGGATACCGTGATAAACTCATTCGCTCATTCTCCGGCGGTCTTATTGATCCGGAGAAATAACGCGTTGTATTTATCCGGAGAAATTGTGTGAGTGCCAATATCTTTTCGTGTGAAAATGTGAGTTTATATTGTCGCAGTATCAAATTATCCGGACGCATTTACTCATATGAGTGATAAATGCAATGCCTGAATAGAATTATGTGCGAAATGAAGAAATTAAATCAGTTCAATTCAATCAACAGCAGCAGTACTCGGTTTCCCTTTGTACACGCAGTTATTTAAAAGTCTGGCGTAAAGTGTTTAAACCGAAGGTTATTTTAGTTTACGAAGCCAAGGTAACAATGGATCTTTTTTATAATGTTAAAATTTATTTATACATTCATTGTGTACGAAAAAAGCCACACATACGAGCGTTCCGAGAGTAGACGTCCAACCATTTCCGCGCCGCGGCGAACACGACAACTCTCGATAAAATTGTCTTATGTGAGAAATCCAATAAGTTTTGTAAAGCTTAGACTTGTAGTTAGTCGGTGAAAGTACAAAAAATAAAAAAAAAGTTCGAGTTTCCGAAAATGATTTCATTAAAACCCAAATTTCTCACATTTTACTGTACAATTCGCTCACTTTTCTTCAAAATAATATGGAGAATTTTTTTATTCAGTCTTCTGTGGTTTATCGACAGGCTACACATATTCTGCATTCTCATAAAATATCAAGTCAATTCGTTGATTAGTTCTCTGTAGATAACTTCTTATTTGAATATCAATTAGGGCAACTGTACGGTTTCAACCTTACAAATCGAACCATTTTTATTCAAATCGTTTATTTGATACGGCTCAGTGCGTTGGCTTAAGAGAACCTTGGGTATTTTATAATTTTAAAAGATCAAAAATTTGAGATGGCTTGAAACTTGCGCAGCTTTTTCATACTTAAATCAACCAAAATTTTTCCAGTTTCTCTTTGGAGTTCATTGTTTACATTCGCTAAGTTTAGAAGTTGTCAGAAAGATTCCTGCCGAGATAAAAAAAAATCAACGAACCGTTCGCGAAAGAATTTTTTCATTCACATGCAAAATCCTGGATTGTCGCGTAGCGTCTTAGGAAAACTGATGCATACATTCATTCGACTGTCTCAAAGGTTCCTGCAATAGATGTCAGCAGCAGGATCAACGACAGCTGTGGATTGCCGTTTCAAACGGGAGAAGTTGACTAAATTTGTTTCGAAGTACCTGATTTGGCAGGGCATATGCACTTGTGGAAACCATTCGTGACAAAAAGCTTCATCAAATATGAAATTTCCAAAATTGAGTATCTCCAAAAACGGCTTTTGCCGTACGATCAAAAACAGTTTTTTGCCTAATTTGGCGTCATGCCGCTATTCCAAAACCGTGTGTAGATAATTCATGAACCCATCAAACTGTTCTGGACTCCGATCGAAACCTAAAAGAAATGATGAAGAAGTGAACTAACTGAGTAAAACGTACCGGAAATGACATTACAGGCACTGAATCACAAATGTCGAGCATTCGACTCAAACTCATTCTAAAGTTCCACTGACGTACATAAGCTGAAATAAATATATACTGAACTACTGTAAAACTTTGGTTTCATTTCGATAACTATAGCCGATTTACCAATCAATTTAAAATGTCGTAATAATTAACGACTCGCCTTTTATTACCGACTGTCCATCAAACTGCGCGACTTCCCGTTGCTATTGGAGACCTTCTTGCACTTTTGTCACTGTACGTCCTTATCGTCTTCGTTTTTGTCTCCTTGAGCTTGCTAGATGTTTTTAATTTTTTCTTACCCTAACAGGCTACGAGTGTGAACCTGCCGAGTTCCGCAAATGATCCCTCGGTTTTGAAGCGTGCTGTTGATTTTGAGATACTGGATGTAGTTTTGGCGATCATTATGGCCTGATCGAGTTTTTATTAGCGTTGTCTAAACATGGGTTTCTGCAATGTTCCGTCTGATTACAAAACTGGTAATTACGTAATAAATCGTTCTTTAAATGTGCAAAGAGTTGTCTATTTAACGGTACCGAATTGTCTTTTGTTTTCCTGAGCCAAGTAGGATGAAATATAATCCAGAACAACTTTGCCGAAATCAGTAACTTGTTGGGATTTTCTTTCATAAGAATGCCATATTACGATTTTAAGTTACAAGGGTTAAATTTATCGCGGAAATTTATTGTTTCTGTCAACACCGCCTCGATCGCCGCCCCGTCTGATGATATCGTTATACTGGGCGACTTCAACTTGGCTTGACGTGGTGCCAAGCAAGTAATGGTTTTCTACGATTGGATATCAAAAAATCTGCGCTTATTAACAATGCCAGTTGTATTTTGGACAACTACAGTAGCGCAACTCTTCGGCAAATTAATAATGTCACCAACGAGAATGGACGTACATTGGACCTCTGCTTTGTAAGTGCCCGGGACTGCGCTCTGTACTGCTGCACTGCACCGACTCCTTTAGTCAAGCAGGTGCGTCATCATCCCCCACTACATCTTGTATTCGCTGGTAACCTAGGAGTTAATTCTGAAGACGTCTCAAGCTCTATCGTCTACGATTTTAAAAACGCTGACTACGACAGCATCGTTAGCACGCTGTTGGATATAAACTGGGACGAAAATATTAACAATGACGACGCGAACGAAGCAGCGATGACGTTTTCTTGTATTCTTAATTATCTTTTCGACCGCCATGGCAATCAACCACCCTCACTGGCAGGGATGCCAAAGGTACCGATAAACTACATTTTTTTTCGGTATATTTACATTTGCACAAGCCGTACAGCCCGCTACAGCGACGTATCACTACAGCTCTTGCCAGAACGGTAGCCAAATCGAGTACATTTTCCCGTACAGCAGTTGAATACATTTTTGTTTTGCTGCTGTACTCCGACTGCTCGGTGAGAGTGTGGCGTAGTAAAGTTTGTTCTCTCGCTTTGTACATTTTTCTCTGCATAGTCAAAGGGAGAGGCCCGCACACGAAAGCATTGATGTCGGCCGTGGCGTAAATGAGCCGCCTTCATTGTCGTCATTTTTGAATAAAAATATTAAAAAGATTGAAAATATTAAAAAATGTAAAATAAGCAAAGAGAAGCTGTACCGCTCGCGTCTGGTGGCTGTACTGGGGACAGTAGTTTTTTGTCATGTTACTGCTTTGCACACAGGCAGCCGTACAGCGCTGGGCGTCCTGCACTAGCGAATGACAGCAGCATCGAGACAGAAATGAGAATGTAGGCAGAAAAATTACAGCCGCAGAAAAGGTAGATATTTTGCATCCTTGCTCACTGGAAATCAACCGTCCTTAGACCTTTAAAATCTGCCAAACGAGCTGCATTTAAAAAATTCTCGAAGCATAAGACACTTGCATTATGAAATCACTACTACAGCGAAACGTCGAGCGTCAACTGAAATCCAAGCCCAAGTCGTTCTGGAAGTATGTTAACGAGCAGAGAAATGAATCCGGTTTACCGTCTTGTATATCGTTTAATGGAGTTTTAGGCACCGACACTAAAGAAATTTGCCAACTGTTCTCCGACAAATTTTCAAGCGTTTTTTCCAACGAGCGCCTGCCACCACAACAAGTCGCTGCCGCCGCCAATTTAACTCCTTCTTTAGGACGAACCATCAACCGAATTTGTGTCGATAATGCTGCCATTCTTGCAGCAAATGCCAAACTGAAAGCATGCTGTTCCCCGGGTCCAGATGGTGTTCCCTCGATTTTTGTCAAAAAGCTCATCAGCGGGCTTCTTGAACCACTTCGGCGAGTCTTCGAGCTATCACTCACTACTGGTACATTCCCTTCCTGCTGGAAAGCAGCGCACATGTTTCCAGTTCATAAAAAAGGAAACAAATCGAACATTAACAATTATCGTGGAATCTAGTGTTTAAGTGCCGTATCAAAACTGTTCGAGCTGGTTGTGTTAGATCCTATTTTCTTTCACTGCAGTCACTACATTGCAGATGACCAACACGGTTTCATGCCTAAACGATCGACAACAACAAACCTGCTCTCGTTCACAACATATGTAATGGATGGATTCGCCGACGGATTGCAAACCGATGCTATTTACACGGATCTATCTGTGGCCTTCGACAAAATCAACCATGATATCGCAATAGCGAAGTTGGACAAACTCGGCATTCATGGACAACTTCTGCGCTGGTTTCGTTCCTACCTCGATGGAAGGCAACTCCAAATCAGCATTAAGGACTATCTATCTGCACCATTCTTCGCTACATCCGGCATACCACAAGGAAGCCATCTCGGTCCAGTAATATTCCTCCTCTACTTTAATGACATTAATTTCACATTACAAGGACCCCGCCTTTCTTTCGCCGACGACATGAAATTTTTTCAACAAATACGGGATAAAACCGATGCCGAGCTTCTTCAGAGGGAACTGAACAGCTTTAGTACGTGGTGTGATCTAAATAGAATGGTGTTAAACCCGAGCAAATGCTCAATTGTTACGTTCACGCGGAAACGCCAACCGACTCAGTTTAACTACCATTTCTTCGGCTCGAGCATTCCAAGACACTCTCACATCAAAGATCTCGGAGTCATCATGGATTCGGCATTAACATTCAAACCACATACGCCATACATCGTGGATAAGGCATCACGACAGCTTGGGTTCATTTTCCGAATAGCGAAAAACTTCAGGGACGTATATTGTCTTAAATCGCTTTACTGGGCGTTGGTCCGCTCAACGTTAGAATATTGTTCAGCTGTTTGGAATCCGTACTACCAGAACGGGATTGACAGAATCGAGGCTGTCCAACGCAGGTTCATACGCTTCGCCCTTCGTCATCTCCCATGGCGAAACAGATTTCAGCTGCCGAGCTATGAAAACCGTTGCCAGCTAATACACCTCGATAAACTCAGCATTCGGAGGGACTGCTCTCGAGCCCTGTTCGTCTCGGACTTACTCTCTGCCAGAGTGGATTGCCCTACAATCCTCGGACGTCTGGATCTTCAAGCCCGCGTTAGAGCTCTACGCAATAACTCCCTTCTGCGAGTTCCATTCAGGAGAACCAACTATGGTTGCCAGAGCGCTGTTACCGGACTCCAACGAATTTTTAACAGTGTGGCGACGGCCTTTGTCTTCAACAGGACATGGAATGCGATAAAAGTGAAAATGTTGTCAATACTAAAATGTAATTAGTTTAAGCAACCACCATTGGGGCCAAGGGGCCTGTTGGTGAAGGTAATAAACAACATATAACATATAACACTGCAAATCTACAAGTAACAGCTATATTTCAATCCTAAATATCACAATAAAGAGTATGTTCATCGCAGAGACTTGAAATCCCCAACAGTATTCTTGACCTTTTATTCAAAACGACATATCTACAATGAGTGACTCTCTTTGTTTACTTTCTCTTCTATTAATATTTCGGTCGCTTTATCATATATCCCTCAACTGTTTGCATAATATGCTAGTCAAAACCACCGTCTTTCGATCTGTACTGTAAAATAAGTGAAAAGTGCTATAGTGACGCCGTACAAATCGAAAGAGAAAGTAAACAAAGAGAGTCACTGATTGCAGATGTCTTTTTGAAAAACGCCCAAGTATTAAGGAAAATAATAGTAGAACCCTGTGTGCTCTAGAAAAAAGGGTTAATAGTAAAATTGTTCTAATGAAGGTTTTCAATTGAATTTCTAAATAAACTTCTCAACATGGCTTTTTGATTTGTTCAACTATTATGGAATAGATTTTCGGAGAATAACGAAAGCAGTCTACTACACTAAGGCAAAACGTATAGCGAAATTCATAAGATTTACCTTATGATGAATAGAAAAGTAACAAAGCTATGTTTTCATAAGATTAATATGAAGCACATACGACTTTTATGATTACCTTAACATTTTATAAGTTATTGCATATGCCAGTCGTTAGAATTTCATACGAGCATCCTATGATTCTCATAAACATAAGAGAAATGTATAACATTGTTTTATGATAATTCAAAGATGTCTTATGGAACATGAAATCATAGCAAACCAGTTTGACAAAATAAATGCCATTTCATAAGATAATCTTATAATTTACATACGTGCTACTTGTGGCTAAAAATTTTACGATATTCCTAAGAAATTCGCTGTATCTTTTGACTGATTGATTTTCCTGATTAAAGCTCATAAATACGATGAGCGAACCGAGAAATGAAAATAAAAGCTTTAAATTTCAACTATTGTTGTTCGAACTTATACATTGTCATTTTAATTTTAATTGTACTTATACAAGTAATTTTCTCGGCTGAAAAGTAAGCTCTCTGTCGTCTAGCCTACTTTGGACGCACAAAATCTCAGTCAACAAAGAAACACGCATCCGCACTGTCTGGAAATTGCCGTCAGAAATGTGTATCTCCCTGTGCTGAAGACGTACGGATGCCGGGAAAATTCTACGAAACGAAAAGACCGTATCGAAACGTGAAACAGCGAATCAAATGCAGAATCAAATTAGGAAACCACGTACCTACTGCGCAATCTCGGCAACCCCTCTCGTAAATCCGCAGCTCCGAGAATTTCCTACATTCCGTGAAGGAAAGAGGTTCCAAGGCAGACACCATGCACCAACATTATTTTGAAATCTTCATTGCGAAAATCTTCCCACAAACACCATGTTATCCAATGTTTCAGCACACATACGCACACAAACGCCTGCTTGGCTGGCTGGCTGGCGTGATCGATTGTGTGCGTTTTCTCCGCGTGGATTCCGCTCGGAGGGTATTTGTGGAACGCGAATATTTTCACTCCATTCCGCATTACACGCTTCATTCCGTAGCACACACAACCAGGCTACTGTAGCGCTTGGATCAACAAAATGTCGTGCAAAATGCTTACCGGAGGCGAAACCTGCGTCCTGACCACTCGATCCTGATAAAGGTGGAAATGGTCGGTTGGCGGCGGTTCAACAGGCAATCCCGGGCGAGGCTGGTGGTGGTGGGCGAGATTGGTTTGGTTGAAGGTGGAAAATGGCGTACGCAGGCGGGTGGAAATTAAACTTCGCTCTCGGTGAAGGACGACACAACACGAACCTTTTGATTATGTACGGCACTGTTGCTGCCGATGCCGATGCCGCTGCTGCTGTTGATGACGAGGTGAATGATTGGAAATGTCACGTCAAAAACTGTGGCAAGATGGAATGGGTGAACGGGATGCAGAGTGATGGGTGGCTTTGAATTGATGGATTGGTGAGATGAAAGTGATTCGGGATCCAGGATGGGGGTGGATATATTAAATTTTCAGAGCAGACGTACATTAAATTTACAGCGCAAGATTCTGTCGGACGTTATGAGCCGCTATGTTAGGTAGCTACCAATGACTTTATTTAGTATGTGTGGTTAGAACAGCATCTCTGATAAAAGGATTACAGGCGTCCAATTTTTTCAAAGAGTTATTTTTTTGCTATTATTATTGATCGAAATTGACCTTGGAGATAACTCCAATATACGTGTCGTCTATTTAATTGTTGTTCCAATGTCTTTGATTTTGTCTGTCTCGCGATGTTGTAAAACGACTGTTCCAAAATTCCCTCTCCTGTTAATAATAATCCTAGTGTTAGTGTTGGCATTGAAATTGTACCATTTGTAGTAATTTTAGTGTACCATTTGGAGATTTGCAATACATTGGTATAAAAAATGAGGTTTTATTTATGCTGGGGAGCGAGATCGAAGGAATCTTCGATACAGCCGGCTTTTTTCTACTCCGTTATAAATAAAGATATAAAGTAATAATGTAATAAAGTAATATAGTAATAAGGTAATAAAGTAATGAAGTAATAAAGTAATAAAGTAATAAAGTAATAAAGTAATAAAGTAATAAAGTAATAATGTAATAAAGTAATAATAGTAATAAAGTAATAAAGTAATAAAGTAATAAAGTATTACTTTATGTAATTAAGTAATAAAGCAATAAAGTAATTAAGTAATAAAGTAATAAGAAAATGCAGGAATAAAGAAATAAATAAATAAAGAGATAAAAAAAGAAATAATGAAATAAAGAAATAAAAAAGTAAAGAAATAAATAAGTAAATAGAGAAAGAAACGAATTAAGAAATATAGAAATAAAGATATAAAGGTATAAATGTTTAAAGCTATAAAGATATAAAGATATAGAAAATATAAAGATATAAATATATAAAGATATAAAGATATAAGGACATAAAGATATAAAGATATAACAATGTAAAGATATAAAGATATAAAGATATAAAGCATATAAAGATATAAAGATGTAAAGATATAAAGATATAAAGATATAAAGATATAAAGATATAAAGATATAAAGATATAAAGATATAAAGATATAAAGATATAAAGATATAAAGATATAAAGATATAAAGATATAAAGATATAAAGATATAAAGATATAAAGATATAAATATATAAATATATAAATATATAAAGATATAAAGATATAAAGATACTAGCTGACCCGGCAGACGTTGTCCTGCCTATAATTATTTACTGGAAAATACAACGAATATAAAAATAGCAATGCTTGTGGATCAAATTTATATTTATTTGAAGTCCAGTTAGGTTGTGATATGATAATGATTCGAACTATAAAACATGTTACGGGAAGTTCTATACTATACGTTATGATAAACATCGTTGTTGTTTGTGCCTATCTCTATATACAGTAACAATACTGATGCTTTACCAATGTGTGAACAGGGCCGTGGGAGAATCGACAATACTCCAATCTTATGCCGAAGCTTTTTAATGACTTATTTTCATTATCAACGACTCGACTTGAGTTGGAATTTTAATCCGTTTTAACCATGGGAATTCGTGGAATCAAAACATCGGCGCAACTCACTTTTAAAGATCACATTGAAGGAATACAAACAAAATTCAACAAATCTATAAAAAAAATTATACCCTCTTATAAATAGGAATTCTAGGCTCTGCCTAAAGAACAAACTATTAATTTATAAACAATTATTTAGACCGGCAATGCTATGTGCAGTGCCAATCTGGGCAAGTTGTTGTGCTACTAGGAAGAAAACGCTTCAAAGGATTCATAATAAAATCCTGAAAATGATTTTGAAGCGTCCTCCCTGGTTTAGCACAGATTATTTGCACAGACTCGCAAATATAGAAACATTAGAAATTATGACGAACAGTATTTTAAGCAACTTCCGACAAAAATCGTTGCAATCTTCAATTGCAACGATTAGCTCTCTTTATAGTTTATAAGTTAGTTTGTAAGATTTGTTTAGCTCCTTATTTACACGACAAGTAAGTTTAAAACATCCTACTGAAAAAAATATACCTAACTGCGAAAGCATATTATATCTTAATAATAATAAACTGAATCATTTAAACAATAGGGATGAAAAGTCACCACTTGTGGCTGAACACCCATTATACTAAATTAGAAATGTAATGCAAACAAAACAATATAATCAAATAGAAAATAATATATAAAAAAAACATCGCCGCTTTCATACCCTCCTTTTTGAATAGTGCCTTCATACACGTTATTCATCAACTCCTTCGCCACTCTACTTTTTAAATGCATGAAATCAGGTAAAATCATAAAGTAGAACTTTTTAACCAAAAAGGACCGTCGCGGAGAATACTGAAACCCGATAACTCCATATAATGACAAATTATGCAAACAATCCTAAACTAAAAATGCCGCAATTGCACTAATAGGTGGATTAGAAAAATTTTAATATTTGATTTTTATGTCAAAGAACCTTCCACAGAAAATAACCAACAAAATAACGCAAAAATCGAAGAAATCCGTCATGTCGTTCTTAAGTTAAGTTTGTATATAGAGATAAAGATATAAATATATAATGATACAAAGATATAAAGATATAAAGAATATAAAGATATAAATATATAAAGATATAAAGATATAAAGATATAAAGATATAAAGATATAAAGATATAAAGATATAAAGATATAAAGATATAAAGATATAAAGATATAAAGATATAAAGATATAAAGATATAAAGATATAAAGATATAAAGATATAAAGATATAAAGATGTAAAGATATATAGATATAAAGATATAAAGATATAAAGATATAAAGATATAAAGATATAAAGAAATAAAGATATAGAGCTATAAAAAATAAAGAAAGTAGTTGTTATGAAGTACTATTGAAAGTTAATAATCATATAATTTATTTTGCTTAGTTAAGGAGGGGGTGAGGGAAGGTAAGGTTAATTTGGCGAACAATACACATTTTTTCAGAAAATTGGTTTGGCGATATAGAGTTTGACTTTTTTGGTGTTTCGAATTCATCTCGTCAATAACTAGCACCAATTGAGTGTCTAGTGCAGTGGTTTTCAACCTTTTTAGTTCCATGTACCCCTTTCCGAATATTGATCCCCATGATGTACCCCATTCTGAAAATTGACTACTATTATTACCCTGTCAGAAAAACAATTCTATGAAAACCATAATTTTAATTTGATGTCACCTTCAATGTGGTAACATATCGTAATCCTAAATCTACAAACTAGGACCTCTTTTTGGAAAACTTGGCGACTAAATTTCATGGATATTTTCCAACAATTAGTCAACTAGGCGACTTAGATGACATCGTGGATACGACAAACTCATTCATATTAGCATCCTACGAAGAAGCTTGTCCACTTCGTACTGTTAAATCGACTAGGAGGAACTCCTTGGTGGAGGGCTGAGCTTGAAAGAATGAAGAAAGTTATGAGAAGAGCTTGGAACCGGCGTCAACGTGATGACTGCAGGGCTTTCAGGTCAGCTCGTAGTGCATATAAAAATGTCTTAGATCTGCAGAACGGGCTGGCCGGCAAAACCTATGCACTAATGTCTCTAGTCTGAACGAGGCTAGCAGGTTAAATAAAATTCTCTCCATGTCGAATGATTTTCAGAAGAACTCCTTAAAAATCAGAGATGGTGTTTATGTGATGGACGAAAAAGATGTTCTTAATTGTTTCTTCGGCACACACTTTCCAGGTTGTATTGATCCGGAGCTGAACAATGTTCACAGATCTCATTCTGGTGATTCGGACTCGTGGGCGTTAGCACGCACATTGGTTTCCACTGAATCGGTCAAGTGGGCAGTTGATAGCTTTGCTCCATACAAAAGCAAAGATGGAATACTTCCCGTGCTACTGCAAAAGGGATTTGATATTCTTAAACATGTCTTGAAAAAGATTATGTTTTCCAGTCTTGCTACCGGGTATTTCCCGAAAGCATGGCGAGAAATCACTGTTATATTTATTCCCAAAGGGGGGCGCTTAAGCTATGAAGAAGCAAAGAGTTTGAGGCCTATCAGCTAAGTTCTTTTCTTCTGAAAGCTTTGGAACGGATAATCGATCATCGCATCAGGAACGTTAGTTTAGTTGAATATCCACTGCACAAAATGCAACATGCATATCAGTGTGGGAAGTCCACGATCACTCTGCTTCACGATGTTGTTTTCAACATTGAGAAGACCTTCTCGCTCAAGCAATCTAGCTTGGGTGTATTCCTAGATATTGAGGGTGCTTTTGACAATGTGTCCTTCCAGTCTATTCTGGAAGCGACGCGCGGTCATCGAATGCCTGCATGCCCGGCGTTCTGTCACCTTTTTTATGGAACTTGGTAGCCGACGGCTTGTTGAAGAAACTCAATGAGTTTGGATTTCCAACCCACAGGTTTGCTGACGATTACCAAATACTAATTACTGGATTTTGCATCGGAACAATCTTTGACTTAATGCAACAGGCATTAAGAGCTGTCGAACAGTGGTGTCGACAAGTTAAATTTTCAGTTAACCCAAGCAAAACTTCAATGGTTCTTTTCACGAAGAAGCGAATAACAACCGGGGTTCGTTCCTGGCAGTTCTTTGATTCTGAGCTACTGTGTGCAGATCAAGTCAAATACGTTGGAGTTATATTGGATTCCAAACTGAATATTTTTACACTTTGACTGTTAAGCGCGACCCCTTAATTATGTCTGATTGAGCTGACATTTTTCATAGACTCTTTCAAGGTGCTAATGATTTCGCAGTGTGTCTAGTTATAAAATTCGATGGTTATTTTATTACCACACAAACTATTGGTGCCCTAATATACAGTCTCTTCATTTATTTAGCGTCAACTGATTTCATGAAAATACAGATCTTTTGGATTTTACATGAAATGAGTGACAGTTAAACGTCGTCGGTCGAATCATTTGGATATTGTGTTTTTCGGTATTTTTACCAGTTTCCAATCATCAGAAGTAAATATACCGAACGGTTGGTGCACGGAAAAAATCCCTTTTTAAATCCATGAAAACAAGATCACGAATTTGTGAACTGAAAGATTTACGAAAACCGTGACCAAGTTCCTGAATTTATGAATAATAAACCTCATATTCATGAAACTATTTGTGTTTCCAAAAAACTAGTTCGCGTCGAATATATACATGGCAATACATTCGAATGTTTGGTAGGGTTACTGTGGTTGTTCCCTGGGCATGTTTAGTTTTTGTTGTGATCTTTGTTCACAATTCGGGCATACACAGACGACAGTTGAACGATGTTCACGATTGCAAGAGCTTATTCACGATTTTTGTGATTTCTCATTAAGTTAACGTGATATTTTATTCATGAGTTCGCTATAATTTTTTTCTGTCAGAGTATCGTGATTTATGTTCATGATTGCAGAATCTTTATTATGATTTTCGTAATTTCTATTTTGTGGTGTTTTAATCATGAGTAGAGTGATGCATGCTCATGATTTCAGGATACTAGTCACGATTTTTGTGTGAGTAATGTGATTTATATTCATGATCTCAGGATCTTTGTCACGATTTTTATAAATTCTATTCACGTTTTCGTGATTTTGTAGTCACGAGTAGAGTGTTTTATGTTCATGAAGTCACGATTTTTGATATTTTAATCACGAGTAATGTGTTTTATATTCATGATTTCAGGATCATAGTCACGATTTTTGATATTTTTAGTCACGAATAGTAATTTGTAATTTTGTAATTTATTTGCACGTTATCATGATATTTTATTCTAGAGCTTACTTTCGAATTTGACACATGGAGTGATGTGACTGATGTTCATGACATTAGCAGTTTAAGGGGAACGTCTGGTGTAAGGTGCTCAAAACGAAAGTTTTTTTGTTTTATGATTTTGAAGGCAAGGCAATAATGGATCTTTTGTGTAAAGTTGACGAAAAAAAATATTTTCAGTCACATACGAGCGTTCCAAGAGTAGACGCCCAACCAGTTCCAGGTCGAGGAGTGCCGCGGCGAACACGATAACTCTCGATAAACTTGTGTGATTCGGTAGATTCAATAAGTTTTATAAAGCTTAGATTTGCAGTTAGTCGATGAACCACAAAAAATAAAAAAAGTTCGAGTTTCGGAAAATAATTTCATGAAAACCGAAAAATCTCATATTTTACTTTAAAATTCGCTCATTTTTCTTCAAAATAATAGGGAGAAAATTGTTTTCATTCAGTTTTCTGTGCTTCATCGACAGGCTACACATATTGGGAACAAAACAAATGTTTTCGTTGAATAGTTTTTTAGTTATCGTGTTCGCCAATTTAAAAAGCTGTTTCGAGAAAAACGCTATTAAATCAAATTCAAGTCATTCACATCAAATTGCATCACGGAAAAACGCTGCAGAAAATGACCGTAGTTTAGAGTGTATCGTTTACACTGTATTTTTATCGCAATCAGTTTTTCGAAAATTGTTGCCGATAGTTTGAAATCTGCGTGTGTTATAACAAATTCGGGCGTGGAATGTATGGTTGTTTAAAACAATAGAAGTTGATCGGGGCCACCGAGATTGCAGGAGACCTTTCTAGAGGTGCAATAGACGAATTTCGCGCCAACTCGAACAAATGCTGGCAGCACCCTCTCAGATTTTAATGAAACTTTCTGTACATGAAGACTTTGTCACAAAAAGCCATACTTTGTTTTTCCAAAAATGATCTAGACAGTCCTTTGAAAAGGGCCAATCAGGAATCAGTAGCGTTTGGCTCAAATGGCACGTTCCCCATGCTGATCGGAGATTTGTGCCTTGCCAAGAATCGTCTTTTCATCATTTTCCTGATGGGAAGGATTGGGGAAGTGGTAAGGTTAGGGGTAAGGAAAATAACGACACAGAACAATTAAAACAGAGCATTTTGCACCCCCGGAGTGATGCTGAACGATCTGCAGGTGCTAGCAATAAAACTTCCAACCCCCGGAGGGATTTAGAACCTCTACTCAAACAGTTAGCGGATATATCAACACCCCCGAGGGGATATTGAGATAACAGAACGACAACACCCCCGAAGAGATATTGTCATTCAAATACGGCTAAAAACTATAGCCACACTGGGTTAGGAACAAAAGCATATCCTCAAATTTCAGCTCTCTGTACATGGTTCATCTATGTATGGAGAACCAAAAAAACCGGATGCGCAATTGCATTAATACAGGGCAATTGCATATCAAATGATATGATGTTCCGTAATCGGATTCACAAAGATCACATGAATAATACTCAGCGCGCTGAATAGTATCCATGTGATATTTGAGTTTGCAATGTCCAGTCAGTGCCCTGACCAGAATACTGCAGTTGTGCTTGGAAAAATGCAACAAATTTCTTGACATTTTCGGACTCACATCCGGCAGAAAAGCCTTTGAACGCAAGTTTGCAAGCTACGCCAATGGTTGGCATGTTCGAATGCAGCCCAAGAGCGAATCTTGTGCTTTATCCAACTTATTGACATTGGTAGAACCGGTTCTGGACCAACGAAATCAGTCACAGCGCCAGCTCTAGCCAATTCGTCCGCCCATTCATTTCCAGTAATACCGGAATGACCGGGTACCCATAGAAGGGAGATAGCATTTGAAATGCCAAGCTCCTCGATTTGAGTTCGACATGCGATTACTAATTTCGATCTCGAATCTGCCGAACTAAGTGCTGTCAGGGCAGCCTGACTATCAGAGCAAAAATAGATTCTTTTACCGCAAATTCTCTGTTGAAGTGCGGATTGTACGCCACACAGAATCGCAAAGATTTCTGCTTGGAATACGGTACAGTATCTACCAAGCGAATGAGATTGGCTTAATCTCATCTCATGACAATAGACACCAGCACCGGCTCGGCCCTCCAACAAAGAACTGTCCGTATTGGCCAAAGGCCATGCAAGCTTTCTTGATCCTGAAATCGATGTGAGCTGTCCAATTAAGTTTTGAGTCGAGAATTACCCCAACGTACTTAACTTGATCTTCGACAATAATTTCAGAGTCAAAAAACTGCAATGGACGAGCTCCGGTTGCAATCCTTCGTTGCGTGAAAAGCACCATTGAGGTTTTATTTGGATTAACTGATAGTCCTTAATGTTGGACTATCCGTTGGACACCACCGCTCAACAACACATAAGGCTTGTTGCATCAAATCAAAAAGTGTGTTAATGCAAATACCGGTGATCATTATATGACAATCATCGGAGAAACCATACGTCGGAAACCCAAGCTCATTTAGTTTTCTCAACAAGCTATCGGCGACAAGGTTCCATAGAAGTGGTGACAGCACACCACCTTGAGGACATCCACAGACACTCAGTTTCCTCATCTCTACTTGTCTTAACGATGAGCACAGATGTCGGTTGCTAAGCATTGCGTGTATCCAGTTCGTGATATATGAAGGTACTCCATGATCTCGTACTGCCTCCAAAATGGATTCGAAAGACACGTTGTCAAAAGCACCTTCAATATCGAGAAAAACTCCTAAACTTAATTGCTTTTGAGAAAAAGCTTTTTCGATGTTGTAGACAACATTGTGTAACAGGGTGGTAGTAGACTTCCCCCGCTGATATGCATGTTGCATTGCATGCAGCGGGTGCTCGCCCAAGCTACCATCCCGAATGTAGTGGTCGATTAAACGTTCCACTGATTTGAGAAGGAAGGAGGTCAGACTGATCGGTCTAAAGCTCTTTGCCTCCTCATAAGTGACGCGGCCACCTTTGGGAATGAATTTGACAGTTATTACCATAACTGACAGACTTCAATCCGCCGGATGCCGCGCGGCATCCGCGGATTGCAGGAGACCTTTCTAGAGGTGCAATAGACGAATTTCGCGCCAACTCGAACAAATGCTGGCAGCACCCTCTCAGATTTTAATGAAACTTTCTGTACATGAAGACTTTGTCACAAAAAGCCATACTTTGTTTTTCCAAAAATGATCTAGACTGTCCTTTGAAAAGGGCCAAACTTTTTTCATCAATTTTTTTCAAATAGCTCTAGTCTAAAAATGACAAGTCCATAAAAAAATGTTGCAGGAGTGATTTTCACAAAATTAGTTAAATTTTCGAATAAAGATATTGAAAAAAATCTTCATTGACTCCTAGACTGAAAAAATTGATTTTAAAAATTTAAATTCGATTTACAAAAAAAACATTTTTGATTTGGATCAAATTGTGTTCCCTACCTACCGTCAAAAATTAAAGTTGGGCACTTTCAAGGAAAAAAAGTTATTTGAAAAAAACTTTTCCTTGTTCAAACTGATTTTTTTTCAGTGTATTTTTATCGAAAACTAAACAAATGAAAGTCATAATCATCTCAGGACCCATTTTCCCAGCTACTAGTTGCCTGGTACATGCAAAAAGTATCAGTAACGAATTTGGTATATATTCATAAGAAACTTGAACGAAGACTGGAAGACTGAAAGATTGGAAGATCGGAAGACTGGAAGACTTGAAGATTGCAGTTAATTTGTTCCTCTCCAAACTGATAAATTTTATGAAACAATTAACAAACTTTTCTAAAATTTATTTTATGTCTGATGGAGTAGCAGCACAATACAAAAATAAGCAAAACTTCGCAAGCTTGTATAGATTCCAGTCAAAGTATGAGTTAAGCGCAGAATGGCATTTTGTTGCAGCATCCCATGGAAAAGGACCCTGTGATGCTATTATTGGCACTCTCAGGCGAATGGCAAAAAGAGCCAGTCCTGCTTGCAACTATTGAAATAACAACTCTCCGAGAGCTATATAACTGGGCAGTTGAACAAACTGATAAAAATATCACAAAATAATGTTCTGATACATATTCACTGAAGAGTGCAACAAAATGTCAGAAGAACTCGAAGAGCTGTATAATAACGCCAAAACAATATCTGAAACTCAAAAATTCCACAGTTTTGTTCCTATTCCTGGTGGCAAAGTGGAGACGAAAAGGTATTCTAATTCAGAAGATGAACCAAAAATATTTTCCTTGTATAGAAATAATACAAAATAGCTTGCATGAAGATAATTTTAAAACAAATGTTATATATAAAAATAAATAAATAATTATGTAAAATTCAAATGAAAGAAATGTCAAGAAAGTTTGAATTTTAGTAGAGGAATTAAGCAATGATTTCATTACATCAAACTTATAATATTTTGGTAGTACATTTTCAGTGAAATAAACAAGCATAAGTTTATAAAAATAAATTGATAATTGGTGGAGTTATGGCGTTTTCTCCGAAACCCTTTTTTATTTACGAGGTTTGCGGTGATCACGATTGAAGACCAATAGAGCATCTAAAATCCCCAAATTCAAATAATTCCTTTAGTATATGAGTATTCCTCTTACTTTAACGATAAGTTGAATAAATAATAATTTTTCCTGCATTTGAGAACGTTTTCAGTAAAAAATCGCTGTTTTAAGCTCTAAAAATTTTACTAAAAATCCATGAAGCAAAAATTTATGAATAAAAAAGGAATCATTAAAGTACGAGAAAAAATAATTACGAACAATTTAAAAAAAATGAGAAAAATTGATTGAGTAGTTTTTCGGCAATCGTGATCACAGAAAAACCATTTTTGGTAAGACGACATTTCGAGATAATCGAGTTTAAATTTTCAAATTACTCGGTCTTTGTATTCTTGGTAGCAGAAGTGAGCTTGGAAACGCTGTAACTTTCGATCTATTTCTCGGATCTCTATAAAAATTTGTCAAAACATTGTCCACAGATAAAGTAATAAAAATATTTCGATTTTATGCAAAATGAAAAAGTATTAACCCCTTAATTAAAATAGGCTTAGTTGCTAAATTAGACAATATCTTCTCACAAACTGAGTTTTATTGGATTCTGAGATGATTATGATTCAATTTTGGTTGTTTTCGTATAGCTTTCAAATGGTTGACAATGTCATCTTGATGTCAAAAAGAAAGTTACAGGAAATGTTATGGGCCGGTTGGAAAAACTTATTATTGTTGATGGAGAAACGCGAATAACTTCTGAAAAGGTCGTAAGAAAACAAAGGAATTGTATTGTTAAAACGAAATTAGAAATATCGCGAGTACTACTATATTTCAGATAATTTTTGTTATTACCATTTTGATTTAAATAGCGTTTAAAATCATATTCAAAAAGAAAATTGTATTTTTTACTGCAAATGGTATGAATGATAAAAATATGTCAAAAGTTGGCGTCAGGAAAACTTTTATTGAAAGCTTCTCCATGATCCAAATACACTGAAAAATTTTCTTGTGTCTTTAAAACGATAAACATTAGAATTTGTACATTTTATGATGGGGTAACGCGAATATCTTTTAAAAAGGGCATAATCATACGAATTAACTGTTTTTGTTGGAACAAAATTCCAAATATCTCGAAAACTATCGCATTTTGGAAGATTTTTGTTAAATACATTTTGATTTAAAATAAGACTAAGAATTATATTCTGTAATAAAATTACAGTTTTGTATGTATGTATGTATGTATGAAATTTAAAAACATGTATTAAGTTATTGTTAGAAAAACTTTTTTACCGATAAGTTCTTTATCATACAATTACATTCAAAATATTTCTTTTCTCTTTAGGTTTTTATTTCTAAATTTGCATTTTAATTTTTTTTTGTGAAAAATGACACATTTTTTCAGTGCATATTTTTTCGCAAATATTCATTCTCTGAAACTCGTTCTCAGATAGTTTTGCTGTATAAAATACAGTAAAAGAGCAAAAAAAATTGAATTGAATGCACGTACAAATGTTTACGCTCTTTTGAAAATTGCTCTTGAATCAAAATATTGCAATTGTCTGAGAATATAATGGAGATTCATAAACCGAACACAACTTCAAAGTTTCGTTCGAATCGACGATGGTCATATTTTGTGGTCGGCCGGTTTCTCATGGAATCCCTCTAAATCGATTGCCTTGTACGCAGCGCACCTGGGTTCGCATTCCAAATCCTTCATACAGGGTTAGTGATTTTTCCAAAAGAGATTTCCCTAACCCGAAAAGAGGCGAATGACCCTAATGTCAAAACCTCTACAGTAAAAAGAAAGAAGAAAAAAAAACTAACTCATGAATAATATTTCATGATTTTGTGAAATATTTTACATGCACGAATGTTCAGTCATGACTATTGTACTAGGAATCATGAACCAGTTCACGAATACATGACAAATATTTTATGATTATGTGAACTATTTCACGACCACAAATGGCAAGTCAGGGCTATTATACTAGGAATCATGAACAAGTTCGCGAATGCATGAATATTATTTGATAATTTTGTGAAATATTTCTCGACCGACTCGACTAAAATATTAAGAATCATGAATTAGTTTACGACGATTCCATTGATTCATGAATATAATTCAGAGTTTCGTGAAATAGTTAACGAGATAGGATCCTGGCTGTTTTGATTTTATGAACTAATGTTCCAAAATCTATGAATAACATCATAAGCCAACCTTTGGTTTCGTGGATAATGTTCTTAAAGTTGTGTACTAGTTCACGTACAGAAAATCGATATTCCTGTTTCCGTAATGTAAAAACGTGGCTGTTCCAGAATTCATTACACTTTATTCACTTTTCGGGAACAACTTTTTTCGTGTGATGGAACAAATACTCAAATAAAGTCTTCGAATTGTTGTGTGATAGAAGCGAGTTGAATTCCCTAATGCCTAATCTAGTCTTGCGGAACTTGTCCTCTGTCCGTCGCCTTCAAGTATTTGGCGTCAACGTATTTTCGAAAAAAATCTCCATCCGTAACCTTTAAACGCCTGACTTTGAATGATATTAGAGACATCCAAGTTATATTTAAAATTTCTTATAAGTTTATGTTATATAATGTTTTTGGTGCTTCATATTGATGGCATTACTTTTAGATTGATTGGATAAAGGGCGCCAGACTGAGACTCCGCCAAGGGCGCCAGAAGGCCACGCTACGGTTCTGACGATACTCACTCTACGGCAAAAACAGGTACTTATATTTTTGTGTGAATTGATCTATCTCTATCAGTCGCATAAGCTCCACTGTTTGCTTCGACCAAATACGGGGGCAGTCGACTTCCGGTCTCTGTGTCGTGATCCCGGTTTATAATAATGATTGGACAATTGAGGTGTGGAATTACGACCTTGCATCGCGTTCTTGTGATGTAATGCCACTAAAACGATTCCAACTAACAGTGTGATGAAACCTTTTTAAAAGTACCTAATGTATTCGTTATCCACAATTGTACTCTTTTTTTTACAAAAAATAATCTAAATCAATTTTCAACCCAAAAAGGCATTTCAATGCATTGTTTAAAGATATTCAAAACATGGAAATATCACCAAAAGAACGAGTGGATTGTTGTTATGCATACTATAAGGTAAAAGACAAAAAAGTGGGATAAAAAAAATTAAAGAATGTTATTCACTAATTTACGACGACAATATTTTCAAAACTCAATAATTTATTATATGAAAGTGGTAATGAAAAGACCATTATGGCATGGAAGCAGGGGCATAGTGGATGAACACTTCACCCATCGACATCTAGGCTGGTTTTTCTCGTAGAAAGCTCAGTCCCCAGCGCTTATATCAATATGTATTCCCTTTTAGGGACATTTTCTGATTCATTCATTGGGCGTTTTAAAGTATGTTATTGAAATCTACTCATAAAAAAATTAAGGAACTCTAGTATAAAAAAAATTCTTTGCTTTAAATTTACTTTTTGAAATTCTCTAGGAAATGATGATTAAAGTTTGTATTACTTGTACGGCAATTCCAACAGCTCATAAATATCGATTCCGTGTACATTGTGTTATTTATATCGTTTCTATATTCAGAACATTCCACTTCCGTCGTTGAGTGCAATTTTAAAATCTCCCCTTCGCATCGTCACTCGCCAGCCGGGGCATCCCTCCGGTGCGGGACTTTTTTATCTCTCTATCAACTTTATTATCAGATGCTATTTTCATTCGAAAAAACGCAGTCTTGAACTACAAAAGGGAGAGGTAGCATAAGAGCAGTTGGCACCGCAAGACAAAAACTGATCCTTTAAAGAGTTCACTTTCGAGAGGGACACGTATCCGTTTAGACGGTCGCACTCAAAGACTTCGGCGTTGTTTTTGTCGGGCTTCGATCGCTCGGTGTGTCTCCGTTGTTTCATCCTGGCAGCCGGCGTGCCAATCGAGAGGTGTTTGTCTAGAATGTCGTGCTGGCAATATTTTATGATGGCACTCGTTTGGAAAATAAGCTGTTTGTTTCTTCTCGCATGATTTATTTATTCCGTGAGCCACTAAGTTCCCAGCTTTGTCGCGATTTACTCGAATAGTCTCCGGCGGTAAACTCACCTTAATCCGCCTGAGAGTTCCCCGGCAGCGGTATTACTTACGAAACTGATACCCGTTTCCTTGAACCATTTAGCTCCCAGGTGGTGAAACTAGCCTACTCCGACTGAGAGTTCTTGGGCGGAGGAATTTCTTTTGGTACCGATGTCCGATTCATGGACCAATTTGTTCCCACAAGTGAGCCTTTCAACTCTCCGTTTCGTCGCGATCTACTAGATGCATTCCTCGGCGGCAGGCATAGCCTCCATGACGAGCCAAACGGTAGGAGCCGGGGTCTGTCGCCAATTTTCACTACAAGGAAATATTCTCAGAATATTTTACAAAATAAACATAGAGATGTCCATGTCCACTTGAAGTATTAGGCGCATTATTGTAGAACGTATTCAATTTTCCAAATTTCAATAAAATATTTCTGGAAGGGTGTTGTCGCCAACTTTAGGTTTAGCGACTAGGTTACTAAATTATTATCTTTTGAACATAACGTTCTCATTAAATTTTAGGTAACAATCCACCCAAATATGATCTAAAAATCTTCCAAATCGTGTACCGCTTTTATTGCTACTACAGAACAGGCATGAAGCTCTGCAGCAGCCACTTTTATCGCCATCCCAAGCGAACAAACTCTCCATTCTACCAGCGTTCACGCCACTATCGAGGATGAGGTCCTTCGCCCATATACCTATACATTCACAATATGTTCAAGGACTTGCCACTCTTCGGTTTCCCCTTCTCGTGCACCAGCTCTTCCCACCAGTAGTTATGTACGTACATGTATATCGGTTGATTGCGATGGTCTTCTACGATAAACTAGGATCAAACTCATTGTTACTTTAAGCCCGGACCGTCAGACGACCTGCGAACAAACTAAATTTTGAATTTAAAGCAGCCGGTAGAGCGGAGGCAAACGTACCCACTCATCATGAGGCGTTCGCCTCACCGGGGGTGGAGTGGATAGCGTCCATGTTGGGAGATCTGGAGCAGCGTTGTGTTGTGTTATGGACCAAAATGCCGACGGCGTTTTCGCAATAAAATTTATCTTTATTGCCTCCATGCTGCTGTCTGGAAGGATATGAAATCAAATTAACCTGTCTAATAAGATTACCAACCGGAGTGTGCCCTTCGGGGCCTACTCGAGCAGAACCATTGTTCTGTGAATGCGCTACTTTCTATGTTATTTTTAAAAGTTCATAAGGTTGGGTGGTGATTTCGGACCAGTTTTTCGTACGGTACGGGATCGTATCCTGTCCGTCGAACATGGATGGTTGAATGGTGTAATTATGCTACTGTAAATATGTAGCACAGGGCTGATGAAGTGCTAACTGGGGCAGAAAACGGACATGGATTGCCAACGGCAGGACACTTTTTAAATAGTCGTATCATAGTTGAATTTTGAAGACCTGAGAGCTGGTCTTTGTGTGCACAGCACATTTAAATCTTATTCGGACTTTTCCATGGAAAAGATTGTGAAAATGTGTTGGTTTCCTTTCTATGTTTTACGGTCCTGAACAACTACACCCGCGAATAATTATTGCACAATGAACTGGCAGTAAGAATGCTAGTTCGTCGCTGTTGTGCTATCTTATGACAAGCACCATTTTGCACATTATGAGAAAAACGATTTTTAAAGTTTGATAATGAATATCTCGAAACATATAAATGGTATAAACAATTCAAAGAAGACAATTGATGCTTCTATCTATTCTGTATTAATTTCCCAAATATTACGAGGATCAGTTGATTATGTTACGAGTTTTTACAATAAATGTAAACAAAAGTCGCACTTACACGTATCATAGCTGTGTATTGATGACAAAATTTGTATGGCGTGCCATAATCGTGCATGGAAAATTTTCCATAGAAATAAATCATCAATAATTAACTTTTATTTGTATCTTTGGCTTCAGTTGGTCTATAAAGAATAGGCGAGATGCATTTTGAAGGAAATGAGTCAGGGAATCTAGAAAAAATAGTTATTTTTGGTTACAGTGTTGCCAAATATGCTATATTTCCAGTTCAAAACTTAAAATGCATTTTTCTCACAATTCGTATATTTTTGATTTGAAAAATGATTATGCCATTGTGTTTCTCAGATAGTTTTACATATAAAAACATTCTATACATCAAGATAATTTGAGCCAATCCCCAGACACAGTCATTTGAAACAAAAAATTAGAAAATTCTCAGCACGTTTCTCGCTATATCTCAGTAACCAAGCAGAATGTCAAAATTCTGTAAACGCCACTTTGTAGAGATTTTTTAGTTAAGTAATGTGGCATATCTAACTCAGTTTACCCCAAAATGGCGTTTGTCATAAGATAGCACAACAGCGACGAGTTGGTATTCGGGCGTGAACGATCACCGTGAAAAGTGTTGACAATTAAATTTACCACTTCGCATTTTTGCCTTTCTCATATAGAAAGGTTATGCAATCACTCTGAAAAACGTCAACCTAATCCCGGCCCGGAGGGCCGAGTGTCATATCCCATTCGACTCAGTTCGTCGAGATCGGAAAAAGTCTGTATGTGTGTGTATGTGTGTATATATGTGTGTGTATGTGTGTGTATGTATGTGCGTATGTGTCAAATAATGTCACTCATTTTTCTCAGAGATGGCTGGACCGATTTGCCCAAACTTAGTCTCAAATGAAAGGTGCAACCTTCCCATCGGCTGCTATTGAATTTTGGATCGGTCGGAATTCTGGTTCCGGAATTACGGGTTTCAGAGTGCGGCCACACAGAAATTTCTCATATAAACTATAGGAAAAATTAAAAATAGAATTTTTATTTTTGATGCTAAATGTGTTCAAGGTGCATGAAACGTCGAGATTTGATGCCAACTCGAAAAACTACAAGGAGCAGCCCTATGGGGTTGCACGAGCTGTAGACGTAGGACTATACTACTTAATGTAAAATATTTATTTTCTTTGAACATTTATAGTAATAATAAATCGAATATATTTTTTACGTATGGTTTAATCACAACTAATCAACATCGAATATTACATATTGAACCAAACCTTCTTGGTTATCAGGTCATTTCATTTGTAGTAGGTGATCGAATCCGATTAAACTTATTTAAGAAGATCTGAAGAAAGAAGACCGAAAACTGTGACCGAACTAATATCTGGAACTAAATCTTTATAGCATAAGATTAGCTTGTAAAAACTATTCGATTGTGTGTGTGGTATAAAACCCGGACCAGCGAAGAAAAATAAAATTTTAGACAATATAATCACATTTCATGTATAGACAAAGTATTCTAGTTATATTTTGCCACTATTGTAACTTTCCTAAAGTACGCATACAAATATCACTGTATTCGCTATCATATATCGAAACCATAAATATACGAGAATCGAAAGCAATTTTCTATATGGACAAGATGCGTTTTTGCAACGGTTTTTCAAGTGGCAGTGTATTCATTCATAAATAGGCTTTGCAGTATGTGCCTATTAGTAGAATCAAAATACTATAGGCTGAGTGAAAATGAATCACGTGAAGGGGAAATGAATCAATGAATTGATCGAACGTAAATAATAAACTTTCGTTGTGCATCTTCGTAACAAACATTAAACCCAAGCGCACAAAGCAAAATGAATGAACACTGATGATGCTGGGTAGAGCGAAAGAGATAACTAATACCACGACACTATGTTAACCGTGTTTGCAAATGGAGCTCGCATGTACAAACTATTTTGTGTACGAATAATTATACACTAAAGTGTGCTGGAAACGAGCACAACACAAAAGATAGCATAGCGTACCACCACAGGCAGCGTAACGGACTTCTAACTCAGCTACACTGGCTGTGAAAACACACAGAGCAGTGATCTGCTTCGCCTGCTGTTCAACAGGTAACTGAGCTGGTCTGGCGAAATCCGTCCGTTTAAATAGTCGATGATGACGTCATTCATAGAAGCGTAGCGCGCTAGGTACACAAATCTGTCGTGCTGGGCTAGGGAAGCGCTATCTTCTGTGTGTAAATGCGCGATATTTTGACTAGGTTGCACATTATTTAAAGTTGTAATGCCAAGATATCAAAAATCTTTGGGTTTATCTATTGGAATCTATTCTTAGAAGTATTTCGTGGAGATATGTGCAAAAAAAATGAAAATTTATCATGAGATGGCTGAATTATATGCGTTTAAAATTGGACCACTTTTCGTTACATACCATTTTTGTAGAATTTGCAACGTGCACCCCTATATCGAAAACAAAGACGTAGTCCTACGTCAAAATCGTTTAAGGTGGACGAGTGAGTGTTATTCCCTATGACCAAATTCTTCCGTGCGCTCTCATACTTATTTGGCATTCTAATGCGTTCCAATCTATATCTTTGAAATCACTTCGAACTCTGTACTGAAATTGTTGATATATCCTTAGATAGTTTATCTACTGATAGATGTAATAAAAAGTTTTATTTTTTTTTGATATTATAAGGTAGGCCTCCCCCTTAACGGCAAGCTCCCCCCCCCCTCTCCCGCCCATGAGGCCTCTCATAACACTGCATGGCTGAGGTATTGCTAAAATAGGTTGGTTATATCTTCTATGTCTATTAGGGTGGGACAAAAAATAGATTCCAGCTTCGAGCAACTTTTTGGGTACCATTTGGGTCCTAGAACATCTTTGCAAATTCTTAGCTTGATCCCTGAAACTATATTTTTGCACCCACTGTTTAAAGTTTACATGCACGGCATGAAAATTAACTTCAGCGTATTTGAGCGTCCACGCTCAAGCGAAGCTTATGTACGCCACTTTGCAGTCACGTTGTTATGTGTCGCTTTATCCTAGTCCATAAGGGGGTGTCTCTGGTGAGTCAATGATTATCGGTTCAAGTCTTGGTATTATTTAACGGATTTTTTTTAAGTCGGTATCGTCACCAATAAATACGTAAGTTATTTATAGTACGATTTGTGGCCAATGTAAACCTAATCACTCGCACAATTTTACACTATTGGACGCGTTCCCTTTATGTTTTTTTTATCTGTGTATTGACCGTGCCGGCACAAAAACTACACTGAGTATCAAAAATATATTATAGAGACACGAAACTTGACCGTGAAGTAGTTCACAAAACAAGATACCGCGAACCATTTACGGTTGTATGAACCAAATCATATTGTCACTTTAGTCCGAGTAAAAAATCCGACAGTGATTAAACATGCACAGTAGTCACATTACTGCACGTGTCAAATTCGAACGTGAGCTCAAGAATAAAATATCATGATAACGTGCATATAAATTACGAAAAGCGTTACTAAGATCCTGAAATCATGAACATAAATTACTCTGTTCGTGATTATAAATCAAAAATCGTGACTATGATCCTGTAATCAAACACAAATCACTCTACATATAACTAAAATATCACGATAACGTGAATAAAAGTTACGGAAATCGTTACTGAGATCCTGAAATCATGAACATAAGTCACACTACTCTGCCAGAAAAATTCAACGCGACGCTCGTGAATATAATATCACGATAACATGAATATAAATCACTATAGGTGTGCGCCGCCACGCCACCGATTGTAGGTAAAAAATGGTCAGTACGCCGACATTTTCTACCTGAAATCGGCAGCGTGGCGCACACCTCTATAAATTACGAATATTGCGACTAAAACCCTGAAATCATGAACATAAATCGTGCTACTCTGCCAGAAAAATCCGATATTTAACTCATAAATAAGATATCACAGTAACGTGATGAGAAATTACGAAAATCACGACTAAACTCCTGAAATTAAGAACCTCTTTTTATACCAGTGTATCCCAAAAGCGTGAACAGAAAACATAACAAAAACTAAACATGTACAGGGAACAGCCACAGTAACCCAACCAAAAATTGCAATGTAACGCCATGTACATTTTTGCGCGAACTAGTTTATTTTAAAACACACATAGTTTCATGAATACGAGGAATACTATCCATAATTTCAGGAATTTGATCACAATTTTCGTAAATCGCTCAGTTCACGAAATCGTGATTTTTCGCTCATGAATTTATGAGAGGATTTTTTCCGTGTAGGTTTATGCTGAAGATTAATTTGTGCTATTCTTAGTATACTCGATCATAGCATTAAACATTTTATCTTCTGCACTGTTGGTTGAGACACATCAACCCGCCGGATGTGACCTCTAGGCTGGTTTTAGTATTAGAAACAGCTATCAACCTCCTAGTGAACCACAGCCACAGCTGTTGTTAGTCGCCTTTTATGATATAGGAACAGAAACCCAGTGGGTTAATTCTTTGCTGAATTACTACGAGAGATTTCAGTCGCCGGATACCACACAGCACTATTTTCAACATGTTATCAATAAAAATAAGGTGTTTTATTGGTAAGTTGGATAATATTATAGTTGCTTGTCATATCGAATTATGTGGTTATCATATACATAAGCCACCTGATGCTTCATTACACATCAAAGTCCCATCTAACTCGACTAGATGATCTCTTTGTCCGGAATACTCTCAAATAATTATAGAGAAATTCGCCTATTCGCTCTGTACCCACCAGAGTGAAATAATTCAAAACAAAACAAAAGCACCTAAATCTCTAGCAATTAAACAACTCACCCTTGCCAGCACACAAGACGCCAACTTCTCATTCATGAGTGCCATAACCTCATTCGTTGGCAGCAAGCTTCTTGTTCTTCTTCCTACAGCGAAAAACTCGTCCACCAAATTTATATGCCTTCATTCGCACTCCCGGGTTTCTCGGCTCATTATTGAAATTATTTTCACAGCATGCCAGCTCAAATTAGGCATTTCATATGAAAATGTGCGAAAAGTTGTTTTTCCCGGCGCTTCTGGAGTGTGTGTTTGTGTGTACATTTTGCCACCCACCTTGGCGTATCGTGCCGCAGCTAGCAGTGTCTTTGAGTTGATGCGAGTGGGTGGGGAAAATGCACCGACCGGCAGGATATCAGCGCTCATTACAGTTATTATTACCGCACTGTGTGCTTACTGTCTATGTATATTTTTTTTCTCTATCTCACTCGAAAAGCGACTATACTGTTTTCAGTGTTCAGTGCATTCTGTGAATGCAATTTCTGATCCGTAAAAATGGAAACAGGCTGGTGAGTGATGGCGAGTCTGGAGGGGCCGTGGGTTGCGCAGCGAAGACAAAAATAAGCGTTTAAAATGTTTTTAAGTTAATGAGAAAAGCGGAATTATTCCGCATACATTCCGACAAATGGAAAGCGAGGATTTTTTCGCTTCTTATATTCTGCCAGCCGGCAGCGGCATTTGTTTTATTTTCGCTCAAACCTTAACCATCATCCAGGCTTTTTGTTTTGTCGTAGCTCGGCGTGGTGCCTGCAATTTAGAGCTCGATGGAAATAGGTGAAAATTAAAATGCACCTGAGTGAATGCAGTGAATGCATCTACGGTTCTCGTAAGGATATAGCGGAGAGTTTGTGCTGGATTGAAAAGATTCATCGAAAATAGCAAGTTTATGTTGGTACCAAGCTTCGTGGATTTGATATTTCAGTGAATAAGTACTCTCCGGAATTTTCTTCCTAATGAACTATGCATTTTCCGTCTAATGGCTTGGAAATAGTGAAATTTTAGTGATTCTCATATCCACACTATTTTTTTTTTTGATTCTTAGTTAATGTACAATTTGTTGCACTTTGGCCTACGTTTTTAATATTTTGGCATCGGGCTACGAAAGTTTTTTTGCAATTGTGTATGTCGAATTAGAAAGTGATCATAAAGAGTAAGAAAAACACCAAAACAAATTGATTCAACATGTGTAATAGTAACCTCTTAAAACACATTAGATGCCATTAATATACCACATGAATAGTTTAGGTGCAGGGAGGGAATGCGAAAAAGTTTACGTTTGTCCAGGGCCGTCTTAAGTCCACTCGGGGCCCCTGGGCACAATTGAGCTTAGGGGGGCCCATAATTGAACAGGTATACACTGCTGTAGAATATGATGGTTAAAAAATGATCCCCAGCATCAAGGAGCCATCTATGCCACCTTGAGATTAATTTTTTAAATGATTATGCGGTTGTGGGAGTTCGATCTCCGATGAGCTTAGTACAGTGTAACGGACTTACCAGCTGCGCTATTCCTTCCCCATATGACATAATCTGACCTACATAGTTGTAAGACGTTTTTTGAAACTGGACAGTGCCTCCGTTAATAATGAGGACTGATGGAGTAAGTCGGGTTAAACGCCAACACTACAATGTCGGCGATTCATTTAATAATTTTCCTTACACTATGACAATCAAGGAAAAATATTTAGCTATATGCTAATACAATTCAACTTGTTTATAGATGACGACTACGTGATTCACAAAAGTTACAAAAGTTACATTGATTCGTACAATGTTGTTCTCAATTTCTTACTGTTCTGTTCTGGAAAAAGTCAATTACCAGTTTTTAAAAACCCACATTTTTTCAATCATAATTCAACTACATTTAGAGATGATAATATTAAATATTGCAGCCATTGAAATAAATCGATATTATTTCGAATCTAAGTGCACGATTCAAGGTTCATTCATTTTAGATATTCGCATTTTTCGCTGCAGAAATAGAACGATTCTTTGAAATAGTGTCTCTTCATGCGTTTTAAGTAATATTAATAGTTTCATATTCAACGAATTAGTATCTCAACGACGGCGCCGGTGGAGTGGCATGTCTAGGGTTTTGATGGTAGAGCCGCCTATCTTATGTTGGTGATAGGCACTCAGTTCAAAAAGAGACCGAAGGAAAAAAATTAAATAATAACAATAAGTAGCCTTTTCATCGTTCGAAAGTACATATGTTCAATACCTTCATTGTTACGTAAACAAAATTACTCGACCCTATTTATATGAGCAACACAATTCATTTCAATAATTCATTTTCACAAATATTAACAGTTCATTCATAATCAGCCGCAAACAGAACTGCAACCATCCAACGAAGCTCACTTAGAGTGCAATAATATACAAAATTTAAACCCTAATATGAATGAATAAAAATTTAAGTTAAAAAAATCATTTTAATGCCAGTCATGCTGCCGTGAGGCACAAACCCTCGACTACCAACGGGATACGTTCCATTTGAGTAAGTATATTCTGATTCCTGAATCTGACGGCCTAAAATATTTTTGATACGGCGGAGTGTCGAACAAAAATAAAATGATTGGTTCTGTACCAGAATACGACGTCATAGTGAAAAATGCCTATCCTGGCCGCAAAAGTATTGTGTTGAAGTCCAGGAGTCATTTTTAGAGGTTCTCATGTAGATTTGTGCAATCACAATTACTGATGTGACGAAGGAATGAAAATTTGCCCCAAGCGCGGATCGCTTGCCAATCACGGAATGTGTACCGAATTTCCAAATATTTCTCTTCCACTTTCCGCACGGCTTCTTTGTGCAAATTTTGCCACCTTGTTGGTTGCCGCTCTTGCTTGGTGCCTTTCGAAACGAGTACGATTAGTGGTATAAGTTTATCACGAACTCCCACCAATTTAAAGAAAAAGCTTAGCACAAGCTGGGTCCAAACAATCTGAAGTTAAATTAGTGTCAAATACTGATGAGAGGAAATTGAAATGTAAACTTACCAATGTTAGGTATAGTGCTCTTCATAAAAGAAATGGTTTACATTTACTGATTACTGGTGAATTATCGAAATGAGTGAGTCGCAGAAGCAAGAAGTGGAGCTCCAGCCAAATACGGTCTGCCGACGGTTCATATAGCACAAAAACTTAAATCGGACGACCAACAACTAAGATTCGTTTTTTGTTATTTTTATTTTCTATACCTGGAAATATGGAAAAGACCCTCGACTCCGTTGAGCTATATTCTCC